>NC_092378.1:51754899-52064899 GCF_030028105.1 Mobula birostris | reverse complement strand
AATGATTCAGCGATCAGTAAAATTGCAGAGACAAGAGACTGCAGAGGCTGAAGTCTAGAGCAAAAACAATATGGTGGTGGAACTCGGCAGGTCAGGCAGCATCTGAGGAGGGGAATGGACAGCTGGCATCCGGTACTAACTGTCCATTTCCTTCCACTCTGCAGGGGTTCCCAGCCTCGGGTCCACAGACCCCTTGGTTAATGGTAGGGGTCCATGGCATAAAAAGGGTTGGGAACCCCTGCTCTACAGATGCTGCCTGACCTGCTGAGTTCCTCCACCACTTTGTTTCTTGCTCCAGTGGTCAGTAACTTAGTGGGAGTTTATGTTTACCAAAACATAATTTGGAAATAATTAAGATGAGTTTTGACTTCTTTCTCATTCTCTGCCACTTTCATTGCGGCAGCGCCAAGTCAGAAGAAAAAAAGCTGTGTCTCCCTTTCACCCGTGCTGCATCTTCAGGTGACCGCAAAGTGCTTTCCCAGCCAATGCAGAAATGTAGTCTCTGGGATGATGGTGAACTCCAAGGGCCAGTCTGTACTCAGCAAGATCCTAATGTATGCAGTGTGTTGGAATGAATCAGAATCAGGTTTATTATTGCTGACATATGTTGTATAATTTGTTGTTTTACCTCAGCAGTCCAGTGTAATACAGAAAATATACTACAAATTATGATGAGAATTACATATAAAATCTGAAACGTAGTGCAAAAAGAGAGCAAAAATAGTAAGATGGTATTTGTGGGATCATCGTCCATGACGGAGGGGAAGAAGCTGTGCCTAAACTGTTGAGTGTGTGTCTTCAGGATCCCGTACCTCCTCTCCGATGGTAGTAACAGAAAAAGGACACGGCACTGGTTGACTGATTGGGATTGGCCAGAACTCTGGTGAGGGAGGGGGGAAGCGGACTAATCTTGGGTACTGTCTGTGTGGTGTTTGCACACCCCGCCCGTGGCCATGCGGGCTTCCACCACACTTTTTCTCGCACATTCTAAAGACGTAGAGGTTGGTATGTTAATTGTTCACTGTAATTTGCCCCTGGTGAATTCGTAAGAAACCGGGGAGAATAGGTGGACATGTGAGAGGAAATAATTTGCAAGGAAATGGGAATGAAAGTATTTTTCCAAGAGCTGGCCCAGACTCAATGGGCTGAATGGAATCCTTTGATATCACAAGGAAAGATGAAATACAAGCCTTCTTTCCTGAAGCAACAACGGCCTTGCTTCAGCTTTAGCATTTTCAGTGTCACCTTTCCAAGTCAATGGCAGGACACCGACAACAGACTGGAGAGGTATGATAAGGCAGGATTTATGAATGAAAAATGTTGGCAGGTTTTGTCAGATGATTGATGGAGAACAAGCTGCAGAGGAAACAGTGGTGAATACGTTGCCTTCTTCCATGGCATTGAGAAATTGTTTGATGGCTAAGATTGAAGCTTGCCATATTCTTTTGACAGCTCCCCAAGACTGGAGCGACCTTTCCTTTTCAGGTCCTGAAAACAGAATTAACCTTCACGTTGACAGTGGAGGGGTTGTCCACAGGCCCCATTACTGAGCACATCTGTAAACTATTTGCCACAGGCACCCTTCAGAATGAGTGGCAGCATTCACTTAGACACCTTTATATACAAAGTCAAAGTAAATATATTATCAAAGTACATACATGTTACCATATACTGCCCTGAGATTCATTTTCTTGTGGGTGTTTACATGAAAATAAAGAATTACAATAGAATTTATGAAAACTCACATACAAACAAAGATTGACGAACAACTAATATGCAAAAGAAGACAAATAGTGCAATAAATAAATAAATTAATTATAATATTGAGAACATGAGTTATAGAATTCTTGAAACTGAGTCTGTACATTGCAGAATCAAAGACACAAAGGTTCATTTTGTTGTCAAAGTGTGCAGGTACAATATATCTCTGATATTCATCTTCTCCAGATAGCCATGAAATACAGAAAGACCATGGACATTGTTGAAAGAAAAGACTGTCCCCACCCCCCGCCACCCCCACCAGCATGAAAAAGAAAAAGAAACAAAACTCACAGACCCCCAAATTCCCCAGCCCCTCCCCCACAGAAATAAAACAGCAACTATAGCAACAACTCAAATCAGTTCAGATTTGAGGTAAGTGAAGTTATCCATGTTGGCTTAGCCTGATGGTTGTAGAGTAATAACTGCCCCTGAACCCGGTGGTGCAGAACCTAAGACTCCTGTACCTCCTGCCAGATGGTGGGAGAGAGAAGCAAGCATCGGGGTCCTTGACGATGTTGTTGGTTTTTGTGGCAGCGCTCCATGTAACTGTACTGGATGGTACGGTGGCCTGGACGTTGTGGTTCCTGGGAGTCTGAGCTGTGCTTGGGCCCAGTTGTTATGTTTAGCTTCTAAGTTGCCCTATGGTTGCTGATCAGCTACTCCCCAAGGGCAGTGTCATAAAGAGACAGGAAGGCTAAAGATTGCTGTTGTCAGATGCTCCAGCAGCACAGCAGAACCTTAGTCTGCACTCCTCAACACATCTCCCTACTGAGCCTTGGTTACTGCTTCCATTCCTGGAAGAAATTGTAGAGGAAGGGCTGAGAGGGTTTTGGAGTGGAGATTTGACAGGGTGCTCCCTGGACTGGAGAGCATCTCTTGAGATGGGTTGAGTGGGTTGGGACTTTTCCCTTTTAGAGGAGTGGGGGTATGGGGGAGATGTGCCAGGGTCCTCCCTGGATTGGGGAGCATGTCCTTTGGGGTCGAGTGGACTGAAGCCTTTCACTTTCGGGCGGGGGTGTGGCTTGGTGGAAGTGTGCGGGATGGTTGGAGACATGCATCAAATGGATAGCCAGAGGCTTTTTCCTGGGGCAGAGTAGCTAGTACAAGAGGGAATAGCATTAGGGTGATTGGAGGAGGGAATGGGGGGAGATATTGGAAGTGGGATTTTTGCACAGAAAGTGGGGAGCACTGCTGGGAGTGGGGGTGGAGGTAAATACATTAGGTACATGTACGATAGAAAAATTGAGTACTCTGTAGGAGAGAAGGGTTAGATTAACCTTAGAGTCGATTTTCAGATGAGCACAGCAGGATGGGCTGAAGGTCCTGTAGTGTGCTGTAATGTTCTATGTTCTAAGAGGCTCTGGCAGCATTTTCTCACTGAATGGGCAGTGTGTACAGAGGTGCCCAGAGGGAGGACACTAAACTGAGGCCTGTGGCAGGCTGATGGAGACTGCCGCAGGTCCTGCCATCAGAACATGATCTTCGTACCTGTAAGCTGAGAGGCTGGTCTTGGTCAGTGAATACCATCCACACAGCTACCCCCTGAAATCTCAATGCCAAGTGCACTTCCGCAAAGCAGTCCTCTCCCCTTCTCTTTGGTGCCCTGTTGCCAATAAGACCCAACTGTTTGGTTTCTAAAGGAGGAGACGGGTCATGAACCCAAGCTGTGCCTGTCACCAGATCATTAGTTTTCAGTGGTGAGCTTCCGAGACGGGGCCATAGGGCAGGGAAGTAGGCACTTTGGCCCATCAAATACGTGCCAGCCATTTACACTGATCTCTCTTATTCTTCCTGTGATCCCATCAACTGACTCCAAATTTTGCCTCTCGCCTCCTCTGGGCTGGGGAGGAAGAGTTCAACGCTCGGCCACTCTTAGACTCTGACACAGTGAACAGAATTCTACCTTCAACTGGGCTGATATTTATTCTTTGGCGAAGAGTTGTCATTATGTTGCTGCAGTTATAGGGCAGTGAAGGTCCCCCAGTCCAGATACTTGGCGGAAATCTTGGCCTGAGTCATTGAAAATTGGAAGACGCTCCAGGCTACAGAGTCTGTACAACTCACTCACACTAAGCCTACATTAATCCTGTTTTATTCTGTCCACATTCCCATCAACTCTCCTCCCCATACAACATGGGGACAACTTAAAGCGGCTAACTAACCTACAAACCCTCATGTCTTCGAGTTGTGGGAGGAAATTGGTAAATTAGTTTATTATTGTCATACGTCCCAAGGTACAGTGAAAAGCTTAGTTTTGTATGCCATCAATACAGATCTTTTCATTACAACAGTACATTGAGGTAGTACAAGGGAAAAGCAATTGCAGAATGCAGAATAAAGTGTACTTGCTGTAGAGGAAGACAATAATGTTCAAGGCCATGGCAGGGTAGAATGAGAGATCATCCATTCAAGAGTCTGATAACAGTAGGGTAGATGTTGTACTTGAGCCTAGCGGTACATGCTTTCAGGCTTTTGGTATCCTCTGCCCAAAGGGAGAGGAGAGAAGAGAAGAAGTCCGGGATGGGTGGGGTCTTTGATTATGCCGGCTCCTTTACTGAGACTTTAGTGAGAAGTATAGACAGAGTCCATGGAGGGGAGGCTGGGTTCTGTGATGTGCTGAGCTGTGTCCCCAACCCTCTGTGCTTTTCTTGTGGCCTCGGACAGGCCAGTTGCCAACCAAGCCATTGCGCATCCCGATAGGATGCTGCTGGAAACCGAAGCACCCAGAGGAAACCCACGCAGTCTTATGGAGAACATGCAAACTCCACACAGAGCGTGCTGGAGGCCAGGACTGACCGCATGTCTCTGGCACTGTGATACTGCACTTCTGACTGGAATGTAATTGCCCTTGTCCTCTGGAGGTTGGTGATTTCTGTGCTGTACTTCGTAGATGGTGAAGAGGGTTAGGGTTAGGATTAGTGCGACTAGCCCTGGGCTGGTAAGTACATAACTGGGCCTCTCGTGAAATCAGTTTCTTGCTTCTCTCTGCCATTACCAGAAGTAAAACACAGGCCTGGCACGCACTTTCTCAAGACCCACTTTCAAAGAGAAAACCTACTATTGGCTCCTGGGCCAGTTTTATCTCTTGTTGGGGAAGACATGGGCAGAGGGCCTTCACGGACTGACTTTGCTTGCCTGAGCTGCTCTGAGACCAGGACCTTACAGATAGTCATACACCACAGTGCTCACAACAATTACATGCTCCTTCTGGAACTCGCTGACTCGGGAGCTTCCTCACTACTTGCTCCACCACGATACCTGAACCTTCCCAATATTATACAGCCCACTCAAATTCAACGGTTCAATTCAATGTCAGAGAAATGTATACAATATACATCCTGAAATGCTTTTTCTTCACAAACATCCATGAAAACAGAGAAGTGCCCCAGAGAATGAACAACAGTTAAACATGGGAATCCCAAAGTCCCCCCCCCCAGTTCCCCCCTCCCGCACATAAGCAACAATCCCCCCCCCCCCGCCACTGGCAAAACAAAAAGAGCACCCACCACCGAGCACAAGCGTGAGCTAGGCGATAGCAAAGACACAGACCTTGCAGTTACCCCAAAGACTATCACAATTCATCCGGCATTCAGCAATGCACAGGTTCTCTCTCCCCTTGGCAAGGGAGAGGGAGGTTCCCCTATTTTCACAGTGAGCGGGAGACATAACAACAACCCGCTGGTTTATGATGTTAAAAAGTCAATTTCGTCGCTTTTTACGAGCTCTGTGCCCAAAGATCGCAAAGATCTCGGGTCTTCAGGCCCACAGCGAAAGATTTTCTGGCCTCCCCGACGACACACGAGTCTGCTGCCGTGACACCGACCCTCGATCCGCCCGTCTCCAGAGCCCCGAGATCTTAGGCTTCCAAACACGAGGCTGACTCTCAGACCAATCCGTTGGTGTGCCGAACAACAACGGTCGGTCCTGAAACCCCGAGAATGGGTCCCATTCCCGCAAAGAACTGAAGTCTGCGTGTAACTCCAGGTCAGGGTCTTTAAAAGAACCCTGAAAGGGAAAAATAGAGATATTAAAGATGGAAATAGAGCTGTTTCCAAAAATGCAAGCAAAAGAGTTGCCGTTTAGCGCCATCTTAACTCCGCCTCATCTCTGTCTCCTTGCAACCCTGTCTGTTTGTGCCCCATATTTAAGAAAGGATCTTCTGGCATTGAGGAGGGTCGAAAGGAGGTTTACGAGGATGATCCGGGGAATGAAAGGGTTACCAATTGAGGAGCATTTGATGGCTCTGGGTCTGTACTGACTGGGGTTTAGAAGAATAGGGGGGGTGCTGGGAGGAGATTTCATTGAAGTATATTGAACATTAAAAGGCCTAGATAGAGTTGACATGCAGAGGATGTTTCCAATATTGGGAGAGTCTAGGACCAAAGGGCACAGCCTCAGAATAGAAGGATGATCCTTTAGCCTAGAGATGAGGATAAATTTCCTCAGCCAGAGGGTGGTGAATCTGTTGACATCATTGCCACAAATGGCTGTGGAGGCCAAGACAATGGGAATGTTTAAAATGGAGGTTGATAGTTTCTTGATTAGTAAAGGCATCAAAGGATACAAGGAGAAGGTAGAAGAATGGGGTTGAGAGGGAAAATAAATCTGCTAAAATCGAATGGAGGAACAGACTCGGTGGGCTGAGTGGCTTAACTCTGCTCCTTTGTCTAGGGTCTTATTGCACATGTGCTTGAACTTTTCATCAACCCAGTCCTCTAAATTCTGCAATGGGAATCGCTGGTCCCTGAATTATCAGATCCTTCGGATTTCCTGTTGCACAGGCAAGCCTTGCCATTCTCTCTCTGGGAGTAAGAGTGATCGGTGGGTGGGGCATGCAGCGCACCATACAAGAACCCTGCAGGTGTTCAGACCCTGCGGTCACATTTTCATCAATTTAAGTTTTGCCTTCCTTTGAGGAGCATCTTTCAACACATACACCAAGTCAAACAGCCACAACAAATGCTTTGATGCACTCCATTTAACTCTGTAAAGTGTCCCAAGTGGTGCGTCAGTATGGATGCAAGCCATTCGCAGAACAACAGAGCGAGAACTGATTAGGATGCTCAGAATGCTCCAGTTATTGATCTGTTTACTGACAAGTTCCATTGCTCCTTAACGCAGGTCGAGCTGTGACCCTTTGCATCTGCACGTGATTACTGTTACTTAGCAACGCGAGCTTCTTGTAACACTTCACGGCGCTTTGCTAAACAATTGTGTTCATGTTTCAAATATTGATCTCCGCTTGCGGAGAAGGAAAATGGGCCGCAAACAAACAGCAGTAACCAGAATTAGCCCACTGACACCTGCTATAAGCACCCCATAAATGTGTGTCTCGTCATCGAGATCCGGCCTCTGCTGTTAATCTTGACCTGATATTGTAGTGCGCTCTCCTCCTGGGGTTCTTGTCACTTTGAGCATTAGTGATCAGAGGCTCAATACATGAACCAATTCTGGACCTAGGACTTTCACTGGAACATTTCTGTCCTTTTCCCGATCTATCATTGAGACCATTAACCTTTCTCTTTTCCTCCTCCTTCCCCTCCCATCTCTGTGGAAGCTCTATTCAATTTTAAAGCCTGGAATTTATTTAAGGAGTAATCGATTTGTTATTGTTGCATGTAGCGAGATACAGTGAAAGGCTTTTGTTTCCTCGGTGCCCAGACTGATCACTCCATACGCAAGTGCATTAAGATATTACAAAAACAGAACGGAGAGCTGTGTCATCTTGTCTGGGGCTCTCCCACCTTGGGGGGGCATCTCTTTCGTATCTGCTCTGTCTAGGCCTTTCAGCATTTGGGGGGGGGGGTGGTTTCAATGGGATCCCTCATCATTCTTCTGAGTTCCAGCAAATGCAAACTCAGAGCCATCAGACGCTCCTCGTATGATAACCTTTTCATTCCTGGAATCATCCTTGTGAACCTCCTCTGGACCCTCTCCAGTGCCAGCCCATCTTTTCTAAGATGAGTGGCCCAGAACTGGCCACGGTGCTCGGGGTGGGGCCTCACCAGTGCCTTATAAAGCCTCAGCATCACATCCTTGCTCTTGCTCTATATAGGACCCTGGTCGGACATCACTCGGAGGACTGTGCTCAGTTCGGGTCGCCTCACTACAGGAAGGATGTGGAAACCGTGGAAAGGGTGCAGAGGAGATTTACAAGGATGTTGCCTGGTGTGGTAAACCATGTATATATGTTGTAACTCGGTTACCTGTCTGGACACACCCCTCTGCTGACTGTCCCTGTGGCTCCTCCCACAGAATCCTGTATAAAGGTGTTCACCTTGCCCCTCCCCCTCAGTCCGGGGGCAGACACTCACTGTGGAGGTCGTATTGTACAGCGAATAAAAGCCTTTCAGTATTTTACCAAACCTCAGTCTTTTGGAGTAATTGAAGGTGCTTCAATTTTATTCGCTGTACATTTTAAAACATGGAACAGGCTGAGACCAGACAAATTAGACCTCAATCCGCAAACACCTGAAGCTGGAAACGCTTTCGAACTCTGGCTGGCCTGCTTCAAAGCGTATCTAGAGGAGATTAAAGCGACCGACCCCGTAGCGAAGCACAGAGTTCTACTCTCCAGGGTCAGTCCACGGGTCTATTTGCTGATCAGAGACCAGCCGAACTATGACGGCGCAATGAACGCACTCAAAAGACAATACCTGCGGCCGATAAACAGCGCCTATGCTCGGCACCGTTTAGCGACACGGCAACAACGCCCCGGGGAATCGAGTGCTGAGTTCGTCCAGGCCCTATGGACGCTCCTGCGAGCCTGCAATTGCCAGGAGCTGACGGCGGCTCAGCATGCAGAACTCCTAGTGAGAGACGCCTTCGTTACGGGGACCAGGTCAGTGTACGTGCGCCAGCGGCTGCTGGAAAAATCCGATCTTACCCTAAGTTCGGCGATGGAGCTGGCTGATACGTTGGAGGCCGCTCTGCATAACTCTGAGGCTCTCCAGGCACGCGATCCCCCGATGGCCTCGTGGGCGCCGCAGACCCCGCAACCTGCCAGCGAATCGTCCTCGGCTGCCGCCAGTCATGAGTCCGCAAAGTGCTACTTCTGCGGACTGGAGAAGCACCCCCGGAAACGCTGCCCAGCCCGACAAGCTACCTGCTCCAGCTGCGGAAAGAAGGGCCACTTCGCCAAGGTCTGTAAGTCAAAACCGCGAGCGGGATCGAGCAGCGCCGTGTGCAAGACGTGGGGGTCGCCATCTTCCCCGCACACTGCCACCACGTGCGAGACATGGGGGCCGCCATCTTGGTCGGCACCATCTCCCACCGCCTACGACCAACGGGTGCTCATGGGGCACACCACCACGCCGGACCAAGACAGCGACCCTCGACCAAAGTGCTCCCCACCGGCTCGCAAGGTCAATGATGGACATCCTGGTGGAGGGGCACAGGACAGGCTGCCTGTTTGACACAGGCAGCACGGAGAGTTTTATCCACCCGGCCACGGTGCAGCATTGTGGACTCATGATACTGCGGGTAAGTCAGAGGGTCACCATGGCCTCCGGGTCGCATACAACAGACATCCGGGGGGGTTGTGTAGCAATGCTAGTGGTGCAGGGCACAGAATATCGGGACTTTAAGTTACTGGTCTTGCCTCAACTGTGTGCCCCTGTGCTGTTGGGGTTGGACTTCCAGAGCCACCTGAAAAACGTGACAATGAAGTATGATGGGCCCCTCCCGCCAATTACTGTCATAAATCCCCTGTTTTGTAGAGATATGTCATGTACCCCGCTACTGACCACACACACACACCGACCCGCACATCCCACCCAACACCATGCCAACTGCCACACTACCAACACCACTTGCGGCCTCTCCACCCTGAGGATCCCTCCCCCACCGCTGTTTGCCAACCTGACCCCTGACTGTAAACCTGCTGCAACTAAAAGCAGGAGGTATAGCGTGGGGGACAGAGCCTTCATTAAGTCGGAGGTGCAGCGGCTGCTCAGGGAGGGGGTCATTGAGGCAAGCACAAGTCCTTGGAGAGCGCAGGTGGTGGTTGTTCGGAACGGGGAGAAGAATAGGATGGTCGTGGACTACAGCCAGACCATCAATAGGTTCACGCAGCTCAACGCGTACCCTCTACCCCGCATCGCGGATATGGTCAATCAGATAGCACAGTACAAGGTGTACTCGACCATAGACCTAAAATCCGCTTACCATCAGCTCCCCATCCGCCGGGAGGACTGCCCTTACACTGCCTTCGAGGCGGACGGCAGGCTTTATCAATTCCTGTGCGTCCCCTTTGGTGTCACGAATGGTGTATCTGTCTTTCAGAGGGCAATGGACCGGATGGTGGACCAGTGCCAACTGAAGGCCACGTTCCCATATCTGGATAACATCACCATCTACGGTCATGACCAGCAGGATCGCGACAACAACCTCCAAAAATTTCTCCAAGCAGCCAAATCTTTCAACCTCACCTATAACAAAGACAAGTATGTATTTGGGACCACCCGACTTGCTATCCTTGGGTGTGTCGTGGAGAATGGAGTCATTGGCCCTGACCCCGACCGTATGCGCCCCTTGTTGGAACTCCCCAATACCCTCAGAGCCCTCAAAAGGTGCCTGGGCTTCTTTTCATATTACGCCCAATGGGTCTCTAACTATGCAGGCAAGGCCCGCCCCCTGGTCAAGTCCACCACATTCCCCCTCTCTGCCGAGGCCCGCGCGGCCTTCAACCGCATAAAAGGGGACATTGCCAAAGCGGCAATGCATGCGGTGGATGAGGCCATTCCCTTCCAAGTAGAGAGTAACGCCTCCGACTTTGCGCTGGCTGCTACCCTCAACCAGGCAGGAAGACCAGTGGCATTCTTCTCTCGTACCCTTCAAGGCCCTGAAATTCGGCACTCTGCGGTAGAGAAAGAGGCCCAGGCCATAGTGGAAGCTATAAGGCACTGGAGGCACTATCTTGCCGGCAAAAGGTTCACCCTGCTAACTGACCAGCGCTCAGTCACATTCATGTTTAATAATCAGCAGCGGAGCAAAATCAACAATGATAATATTCTGAGGTGGAGAATCGAACTCTCCACCTACAACTATGACATCATGTACAGGCCTGGGAAGCTCAACGAGCCCTCAGATGCCCTATCCCGGGGAACATGCGCCAGCGCGCAGATCAACCGGCTATACACCATACATGTAGACCTTTGTCACCCGGGAGTCACCCGGCTTTTCCACTTCGTGAAAGCCCGGAACCTGCCTTACTCCCTTGAGGAGATCAGGATGATGACCAGGGACTGCCAAGTCTGCACAGAGTGCAAACCGCACTTCTACCGACCCGAAAAGGCACCACTCATCAAGGCCACCCGACTGAGTGTTGACTTTAAGGGCCCCCTTCCCTCCACCGACCGCAATGTGTACTTTCTTAACGTAATTGACGAGTACTCGCGGTTCCCCTTCGCCATCCCCTGCCCCGACACCACTACCACTTCAGTTATAAAAGCCCTGCACAAGCTCTTCACTCTGTTCGGATACCCATGCTATATCCACAGTGACAGAGGGTCCTCGTTTATGAGTGACGAGCTGTGCCAATATCTACTGGCTAGGGGTATTGCAACCAGTAGAACCACGAGCTATAATCCCCGGGGGAATGGACAGGTAGAGAAGGAGAATGGCACAGTGTGGAAAGCCACACTCTTAGCCCTCAGGTCAAAGGGACTGCCGATCTCCCGCTGGCAGGAGGTCCTTCCCGAGGCACTCCACTCCATCCGCTCCCTGTTATGCACAGCCACCAATGCCACCCCTCATGAGCGGCTCTTTTCTTTTCCCAGAAAATCGACCACTGGAACCACCCTACCAACTTGGCTGACGTCCCCGGGGCCAGTGCTGCTTCGGAAACATGCGAGGAGCAATAAATACTCCCCGATGGTCGAGAGGGTTCACTTACTTCAGGCGAACCCCCAGTATGCCTACGTGGTTACCTGATGGGTGGGAGGACACGGTCTCCATCCACGACCTGGCGCCCGCAGGAGCTCCGGGCCCCTACCCTGAACGCTCCGTGGTGACTATTGACCCCGTACCCACCAATGTATGTACCTACGAGACACCGTGCACCCCAAACCCTATACAGACACCTCACGACACTCCCATACCGGGCGCGATGCACACGCATGAGGGATTAGCGACGCCTAACGTGCTGGCACCTGAAGTCAGGCCGGAGCCAGCACAACCGCCATCGCCGATGCAATCACCGCCGGTGCTACGTAGATCACAGCGACGGACTCGACCGCCTGATAGACTTAACCTGTAAATATACTTCTTGTAAATATTGTCCGTCACTTTACCCCACGGGACTCTTTTTAAAAAAAAGGAGGGGTGAATGTGGTAAACCATGTATATATGTTGTAACTCGGTTACCTGTCTGGACACACCCCTCTGCTGACTGCCCCTGTGGCTCCTCCCACAGAGTCCTGTATAAAGGTGTTCGCCTTGTCCCTCCCCCTCAGTCCGGGGGCAGACACTCACTGTGGAGGTCGTATTGTACAGCGAATAAAAGCCTTTCAGTATTTTACCAAACCTCAGTCTTTTGGAGTAATTGAAGGTGCTTCACCTGGATTGGGGAACATGCCTTATGAGAATAGGCTGAGTGAACTCGGCCTTTTCACCTTGGAACGATGGAGGATGAGAGGTGAACTGATAGAAGTGTATAAGATGCTGAGAGGCATTGATCATGTGGATAGTCAGAGGCTTTTTCCCAGGGCTGAAATGGCTAACACGAGAGGGCACAGTTTTAAGGTGTTTGGAAGTAGGTACAGAGGAGATGTCAGGGGTAATTTTTTTGTGCAGAGAGTGGTGAGTGTGTGGAATGGACTGCCGACGATGGTGGTGGAGGCAGATATGATGGGGTCTTTTAAGGGAATCCTGCATAGTACATGGAGCTTAGAAAAATAGAGGATTATGGGTAGCCCTAGGTAATTTCTAAGGAGGGACATGTTCAGCACCATTTTGTGGGCCAAAGGGCCTGTCTTGTGCTGTAGGTTTTCTATGTTTCTAATGCAGAAAGTACTGTTACAGTTACAGGTGCAATGCAGGTAGACAAATAAAGTGCAAGGGTCATGACAAGTTAGGTCGAGAAATCAAGAGTTCATCTTTATCACATAAATGCTCCATTCAATGTCTTATAGCTGGCCTTGAACTTGGCACTTGTCTTTGATCTTTTCTACTTTCTGCTGAGTAGAAGCAGGGGAGAAAAGAAGGGTCTCTGATAATGTTGGCTACTTTTCTGAAGTAGCCGGAGGTGTGGATTGAGTCCGGGGGGGGCAGGGGGGCTGCCTTTTGTGATAGACTGAGCTGCTTTCACAACACTCTGCGGTTTCTTGTGGTCACGGGGCAGAGCAGTCCCCTTACAAAGCCGTGATTCATCTGAACAGGATGGTGCATCAAAAACAAACTGGTGAGGGCCAACGGGGACATGTTGAATTTCTTCCCCCTCTGCGGAAGTGGAGGCACTGATGTACTTTCTTGGCCATGGTTAGACCAGGGGAAGTTGGGACTTAGGACAGTACAGCACAGTACTGGCCTTTTGATCCAGGATTAGTGACATCATCACTGATGATTCTGATGTTCTCAATCACCTCCACCTCAGCACCACTGATACATAAAGGGGTGTGTACACTGCCCTGCTTCCTCTGGTTTGCTGACCATGAAGGAAAGGTTCTTGTCCCTTAGACGTTCTGCCTCCTTCCTCAGATTCAGATTCAGATTTATGTATTGCCTCCATTGACCTCTGCAGTGAAATACATTGTTTGCCTTAACAGCCAACACAGCCCAGTTTATGGTGAGGGACGGCCTGGAAGACCGGCCATACATTCCAGCGCCGACATAGCAAGCTCAAAATGTTCTGCAGAACCACACAAGCAGCAACCATAACAACAAAAAGCAAGACAGCAGCAAAGCAAGCCTCTTTCCCACCCCCACCCCTCACACACACAGACAGGCTACCAAACCCAGGCCAGCCCACCTTTGGGCCCCCAGTGCTCGGTCCCAGACTCACAGACATCAGACGTCCAACCCCAGGACAGGCCTAATGCTGTCTTGTCGATGTTTGAGATCCGGTCCACGTGGAGAGAGAACACTGAAATTCTGCTACCTTCGAAGTAATGGAGGGGGCTTGGGAAGGCTTTCAATTGTTCATCCTTGCATCCCAGCACCCACCTCCAGTCACATGTCCAAACTGATCTAGTCAGATTTAATCCTGGCTTCCATTGGGTCTCGATTTGATCTTGACCATTGTGTCCCGTACTGGACATCTGAGGGCCAAAGGAATGGTCAGTGGGGCAAATATTCATAAGGGAGAAGATGAGGATTTATTGTACTGTAATTGTCTATTAGCCAGGAGACACCGGGCATCTACTGCAGTGAGTTCTTCAGGCCTGTGTGGGATGCCAGAGACTGCTGGGCTCTGAGCTTGTTAGAGCATCTGAATTGGTTAATTGTTGCTTAACGACAGCCATTAATCATTTAGAGTTCCTTGTGTTTTTCTCGAGCAACTGGATCTTTATGATGCAGTCTCCTGGTGCTTTCAGTGTAAGCTTGATCAGTTTATTTTGATAGGCTCAGGGATTCTGTGTAACTTGTATTATTTAAGCGGATGCCCAGTTAGCGCTAATCGCAGGATCCTAGTTTTGTGAATGTTACTTCTCGTGGTGTCGCTCGGCTGAGCCGCGATGTTCTTTTGGAATTATGAATAAACTCTCATTGCCATCTGTACATCAGAGTCAGTTTCCTCTGCACGAGGGTTCCAATGTTGCCAGCGAACATTGTGACATTCACTCATTGAGACTCCTGACGTACAACAGAAATTATTCCGGATTGGAAAGAGGGATTCCATATCAAAGGAGATCAAGGAAAATACTAAATTGAAAACCAAAGCCTGCGAATTTTGGCAAGTGTTAGTGGGACACTGGGAACTTTGCAGGAACCCACAGAGAGGGGCAATGGAAATCAATAAAGAGAGTGAGATTAATTATGAGAGAAAACTTGCAAATACTATCAAAACATGCAGCAAGGACTTCTATGGATGTTTAAAAGAGAAAATGGCAGCTATGGGAAAGTTAGGACTTTGGAGAGTAAGATTGGGAATTAATAATGAGATACACAGAAATGGTAGATAATATAAACCAGTACTTTGAATCTGTCTTTGTGGTAGAGGACACAAAAAATAATCCAAGGATGATAGATGGGCTAGGTTCAAATGGCAAGAGGACTGCATCAATCCCTGTAACAAGATACAGGGGACAAACATTGGGAATAAAAAGGCCAACAAATCAGCAGGGTCTGATGACCTGCATCCAAGCATTTTAAGGGAAGTGACTTGAGAGACAGTGGAGCCATTGGCTGAAATTTGTCAAAATTGACTGAGTTCTGGGAGGGCAGGAACGGACTGGAAATCTGTGACCGTGGTGTCCTTGTTCAAGAAGTAAGGAAGCCAAAAGGCAGGAAGCCGTTGGCCTGTTGGTTAACATCTGTTGTTGGTGAAATAATCATTGAAAAAATTAACTTGTCATTTATAGAAGCTCACTGCAATCAAGCCAAATCAACATGGTTTTATGAACGAGAAATCATGTTTGACAAATTTGCCAGAGTTCAATGAGGGTATAATAAATAGCGTCCTTTCAAGACTGTTTGATGTCATTTCCAGTACACAAGTGTAACAGAGGCAAAATAATTGTTACTCCAGGTCCAAAGCAGCTCAAATAAAACACATGATAAAGAACATAATAATAAAATGAATAAACACAATAAATGTAAATACATAAGATAGCCTATATACACAGACTGATCGTGTGTTTGCAAAGTGGTGAGAGGGTGACCGACAGCAAATGATGAAGTGGTGGTGGCTGGGAGAGTGACGAGATGGATTAGTGTGTGGAGGTGTTGATCAGCCTTACTGCTGAGGGGAAGTAACTATTTCCGCATCTGGTGGTCCTGGTGTGGTTGCTACGTAGCCTCCTCCCTGATGGGAGTGGGACAAACAGTCCACGAGCAGGGTGAGGGAGAGGAGTCCTTCATGATGCTGCTGGCCCTTTTCCAGCGCCTTTCTGTATATATGTCCTTTTGATGGGGGGTAGGCGGGTGCCAGTGATGCATTGGGCAGTTTTGACTACTCATGATAGAGCCTTCCTATCTGCCGCAGTACAGTTTCTGTATTATGGAGTGATGCAGCTTATGAGGATGATCTCTTCTCCTAAAGGGAAAGCTGCAGATATAATGTATTTAGATGAAAAGGTGCCATATGAAAGTGTGGTTCGCAAGATGTCAGCTGAAGGTATCGGGGGGAAGAGTGCTAACATGGATTGAAGACTGCTTATCACATAAAGAGTCAGAATGAACGGGTCTTTGTAAGGCTGGAGAGTTGTGACTAGCGGAGTGTGCCAACAATCAGCCTTTGACCTTCAGGTATTTCTCATTTGCATCAAAGTCTTGGCGAAGGGGACAGGATGTTTGCTGTTGACTCTGCACTTGGTGAGAGGGCTAAAGCAAGCAGTCGGGTGTAGATAGATTCAGCGAGTGGGTTAAAATCGTGGCAAACAGAGTTCAGTGTGGGAAAGTGTGAAGTTATGCACTTGGATAAGAGGATTTAAAAAGCGTACTACTATCTCAATGATGAGAGACTGCCAAGGAATAATTTTCGGAGAGGGCTGGGTGTTCTGGTGCACGAATCACAAAACACTACAGGGTAGGTCCAGCAGCTGAACAGGAAGGCAAATGGCCTGTTGCTTTTCATTGCAACGTGGGCTGGAGTTTGTAAGAACTGTTACAGTGTGCAGGGTGTTGGTGAGATTGGCTGTGCATGCTTTAGTTCCCCTTCTGTAAGAAGATTGGTTTTGGAAGCAGTCCGAAAGAGATTCACTAAGCTAATTCCTGGGTGAGAAGGCTGTTCTATTAAGAGAAGCTGAAGAAATTGGATCTGTATTCTTTGAAGTTTAGAAGATGAAGGGGAATTCTTTGAAACACATAGGATCCCGAGTGGATGTAACGAGCTAGATGCTGAGATGTTTTCACTATGGGAGGGTCATGAGTGAGGGAACATATTTAAAAGATTAGGGGGGCAGTATTTAAAACTGAAGTACATAGGAACGTCTTGCTGACGGTGGTAATCCTCCGGAATTCTCTGCTCTAGGGGTTTTCAGAGGCCAGATCATTGGGTGAATTGAAAGAGGAGTTCTGTATATTTTTGAAACATCAGGGAGTTCAGGGTTGTGTGGAATAGGTGAGAAAAGGAAGTGAGAGCTGGGGCTGTTTAGCCATGATCATATTGAATGGCTGGGTAGTACTGAGAGGCCGAGTGGCCTCCTCCTGCTCCTAGTTCCTTGAGTTCAATGGAAGGGGGGAGAAGCCTGTGGCAGGAAAGAGCTTGACCCACAGATCACTCTGCAGGCGGGTGGTGCTGCCGCTGCAATGCCATACCATCCAATCACTCTTCAGGAACTTCTCAGCGAGTTCCAGGAGGAGGTCTCAGCTGAGGTTTTATTTACATGCTCCAGGAGATGTTTGGTGTCAGCAGCTACCCAAATGAACTTCCCCCTTCTGAATCCTAATAGTCTTAATTAAACAATCCCCTAAAAATCCCTCTAGTACAATTCCCATTCAGTATCCTAACACTCTCTGTAGCATCATTATCACAGCACCATAAATTCCCCTTTAGTAACATATTTCCCCTTTACACTGAGCCCCATCCCTCTTATCTGCTAACACCAGATAATGTATTTGGATTCTAAAAGGCATTTGACAAGGTGCCACATGAAAGACTGGTTCACAAGATAAGAGCCTGAAGCATTGGGGAAGGTGTATTAACATGGATTGAAGACTGGTTATTACACAGAAGATAGTCAGAATGAACTGGAGAATCGTAACTAGTGGAGTGTGCCAAGGACATTTCAATCATACTTACCAAAAAGATCTCCTTTGTTTTAAGTATGTGGTTTTGAGGGATAGATAACACCTGGAGAAATATGGAAGAGGGTGGGTAGGGGAATCATCACAGTAAGTGTAAGAAGTAACATAATAGGGGAGCAGTCAGCACAATTGTCTTACAGTGCCTTCAATCTTAGATCGGGGTTCGATTCCAGCCACTGCCTGTAAGGAGTTTGCACATTCTCCTCGTGACCCATGGGTTTCCTCCGGGTGTTCTGCTTTTCTCCCATGTTCCAAGGACATACTGTACGTTCATGGCCATTGACTTCAAGGTTCAATGTGTTGTGCATTCAGACATGCCCTTCTGCACACCACTGTTATTTGAGTCACTCTCGCCTTCCTGTCAGCTTGAACTAGTCTGGTCATTCTCCTCAAACCTCTCTCATTAACACAGTGTTTTTGCTTACAGAACTGCCACTAACTGAACTCTTTTTGTTTTTTCACACCATTCTTTGTAAACTCTAGAGACTGCTGTGTGTCTATAATATTTATAAATCATCGTGCAAAAATATTTCACACCATAACCTACAATAGCTCCCACTGGATACAGTTGGGTTAAGCAGCACAATTACCTTAAGACCATAAGTTACTTGGCTCATCATGCATGCCTTGTTGTTTCTTCCTGGCTGGTTTATTTTCCCTCTTAACCCCTGCAGTTTCTGAGATACTCAAACCACCCCATCTGACACCAACAATCATTCCATGGTCAATGTCACTTAGATCATGTTTTGTCCCTATTCTGATGTTGGCCTGAATAATAACTGAACCTCTTAACTATGTCTGTGTGCTTTTATGCATTGAGTTTCTGCCACATGATTGGCTGATTAGATATTTGCATAAATGATCAGAGATATGGGTGTACCTAATAAAGTGGCCATGGTTGCTTGGGTGAGATGACCTAATTGGGGGATAAAGCCAGTTCACAAATTTGAGGTAGTTAACTAGAAGGATGTACCTTTTAGAACGAAAATGAGGAGGAATCTCTTTAGCTAGAGGGCAGTGAATCTGTGGAATTCATGTTATGGAATTCATCTGTGGAGGCCAAATCATTGGTTATATTTAAAGTACACATTGATGAGCTATTGATGAGTAAGGGCATCAAAGGTTACGGGGAGAAGGCAGGAGAAAGGGGTTAAGAGGGAAAATAAACCAGCCAGGAAGAAACAACAAGGCATGCATGATGGGCCAAGTAAACTTATGGTCTTAAGGTAATTGTACTGCTTAACCTAACTGTATCCAGTGGGAGCTATTGTAGGTTATAGTGTGAAATATTTTTGCATAATGATCTATAAATATTATCATTTGTTTGGCCTGTTTTCTTAAAATTGGGAACTTAGGACTTGGGAAGAGGACTGAGAAATGGGATAAACCGAACCCGGAGAATGAACCAGGACTTCAATTAATTCATTCATTATTGCCAAGGTGACAGAGGCAGATCAGGCAGCACAGTGGTGCAGTTAGCAGAACCTCTGCCCCTCGGCTCCAGTGATCGGGGTTCGATCCTGACCTCCGGTGCTGACTATGTGGAGCCTGCGCGTTCCTCCAGGTGCTCCTGCTTCCCAGTGGTGTGTGGATTGGTAGGTTATTGCTGCTCCTCGTGTGTGGGTGAGCGGTGGGATCTGAGGGGAATGTGGGGATAAGAGATTACAGGGGAATTTATTATTTGTTGGAATACAGCAGGTATTGGCTCCTCTGGTCCTTCGAGCCACACTGCCCAGCAACCCCCAGTTTAATCCTAGCCCAATTACAGGACAATTTACAATGGCCAATTAACCTACTACTCGGTACGTCTTTGGACAGTGGGAGGAATCCAGAGCACCCGGAGGAAACCCACGTGGTCATGGGGAGAATGTACAAACTCCTTACAGGTGGTGACAGGAATTGAACCTGGCTTGCTGGTACCATAAAGCATTGTGCTAACCACTACACCACCATGCCGCCCTATTCGCAGAGCCAACGTAGGTTTGATGAAATAACCTCCTTCTAATTTATAAGGAAATACAGGTGATTTCAATCATTTCAGTGATGGCAACATAGTGGCACAGGGTTTCTTGAGGGTCTCGTATTTCACACGTCCTTACTAGTTTTAAGAAAGGAGATACCGATGAAACACGCGGTTGGTGATGTATCCACACGTGCCCTTACCCATGTAAGCTTTGCTGCTGGGACTGACTGAGCGACAGGATTTTTACCTGGGATATTTTAGCAAATGGAGCTGAGCAGTGAAGCCTATCCAGCAGAGCTGGATCAGAAGAGAGAGAGAGAGACAGAAGGAGAGAAAGAGAGACAGACGGACATAGAGACAGAGGGAGAGTTAGACGTAGAGACAGACAGAGAAAGAGAAGGAGAGACAGACACAAAAAAGAAGAGGCAGGCACAGGGACAGAGATAATCAGAGACAGAGACATGGATAGAGACAGCCCGAGGTAGACAGTGAGAGATATATTTAGAGAGAGAGAAACAGAACGAGAGGGAGATGGGCAGAGAGAGGGAGGGGAAGAGGAATAAAAGAAAAAAATCCAGTGCAGCTGAATAAAGCCAGCAGGAGAGTTGAGTCACTGAATAAATACCTGCAAGACCTTTGAATCACATTTACCAAAAAGACATACTTTCTTTTAAATGTGTGGTTTTGAAGAATAAGTATCGCTTGGAGACAGAGGGGAGGGGGTGATTAGGATGACTAACACGGTAAATGTGAACTGATCCCGTTGTGAGTTATGCCCCTGACCCTCGTCAGCATTGGGGGATTAATGCATCTGATGAGGCCATTAAAAGCAACACCAGCAGACGTGACAACGCATAGCCTGATTTGTGCTTTGTTTGCCGTGGTTCTGGTGGAATGGAATGGGGAATGGAGAGGGCAGGGTTCCTGAGAAGAATCAGGATTTGGAGGGAGGCAGCCCCGAGCGTGATGTGGTAGTGGGGGGCCTTGGTGAGGGCTTGTCACTTCTGGCGGGGCTTCTGAGCTGGCGATGAAGTAAGAACTGCTGTGGGAGATGGTGGAGGGCAGAGAAATGATGGGAGGAGGGTGGATTCTGTCATTAGCTCTTGCCTCTGACCGAAAGAGGGGAAGAGTGGAGCCTCCTTCAATCCCACTGCAGGGAAGACTAAAGCATGGGCAGCTAACTTGGTGAAGCAGTTAGGGAACGAGGAAATCACTGCCTCACCTGTGCAGAGACCCACAACGCCAGCAACACAGGAGCTGGGAGCGCAGGGATTACACTTCTTGCAGTGGCGCGGGAAGTAATAAGGAAACTCCTGGAGGACTGGTGTTCTAGAGGAGGTTGTTGACAGGGAGGACTGAGAGTTTAAAAGCCAGACTTTTAGAATCAAAATCAGGTTCGTTGTCAATGCCATTAGTTATGAAATGTGTTGTTCTGTAGCAGCAGTATAATGCAAGAAATAAAAAAATTATAAGTTATAATAAGATAGATAAATAGTACAAAAGAGGAATAGTGAGGTAGTGTTCATGGGTTGATTCAGTAATCTGATGTGGAGGGGAAGAAGTTGTTCCTAAAATACTGAGTGAGTCTTTAGGCTCCTGTATCTCCTGGTGTGTCTCTTGCTGGCTGGTGGCACAGTGACATCAGCACCGGACTCCGGAGCGAAGTTTCCCGAGTTCAAGTCCAGTCGGGCCGCTCCCGGGTACACCTTCCATCCATGCCAGGTTGAGTGTCGAGCTCACAACTCGGCCTCGGGGGGGAAAAAAAACTGCGCTGTGAGAGGGGACGTGGGGGGACCACTCACAGAATCTTTCCTCCAAGACAACCACTTGAAAAAAGCAGTCGCCGAGGCTCTGGCAGAGTATGGCACACAGAGAAAAATCTCCTTCCCAATGGTAGTAACAAGAAGAGGGCCTGCTCTAAATGGTGAGTGATTGATGCTGCCTTCTTGAGATGCCACTTTTTAAAGACGTCCTCAGTGGTGGGGTGGCCTGTGCCCGTGGTGGGATGGCCTGTGCCCATGGTGCAGTTGGCCTGTGCCCGAGGTGGGATGGCCTGTGCCCGTGGTGGGATGACCTGTGCCCGAGGTGGGATGGCCTGTGCCTGTGGTGGAGTTGGCTGAACCTGTGGTGGGATGGCCTGTGCCTGAGGTGGGATGGCCTGTGCCCGTGGTGGGATGGCCTGAGCCCGTGGTGGAGTTGGCTGAGCCCGTGGTGGGGTTGGCTGAGCCCGTGGTGGGATGGCATGTGCCCATGGTGCAATTGACTGTGCCCGTGGTGGGATGGTCTGTGCCCGTGGTGGGATGGCCTGTGCCTGAGGTGGGATGGCCTGTGCCTGAGGTGGGATGGCCTGTGCCCGTGGTGGGATGGCCTGTGCCTGAGGTGGGATGGCCCGTGCCCGTGGTGGGATGGCCTGAGCCCGTGGTGGGATGGCCTGAGCCCATGGTGGGATGGCCTGAGCCCATGGTGGGTTGGCCTGTGCCCATGGTGGGATGGCCTGTGCCCGTGGTGGGATGGCCTGTGCCTGTGGTGGAGTTGGCTGAACCTGTGGTGGAATGGCCTGTGCCCGTGGTGGGATGGCCTGTGCCTGTGGTGGAGTTGGCTGAACCTGTGGTGGAATGGCCTGTGCCCGTGGTGGGATGGCCTGTGCCCGTGGTGGAGTTGGCTGAACCCGTGGTGGGATGGCCTGTGCCCATGGTGGGATGGCTGAACCCATGGTGGGATGACCTGTGCCCGTGGTGGGATGACCTGTGCCCGTGGTGGAATTGGCTGAGCCCGTGGTGGGATGACCTGTGCCCGTGGTGGAGTTGGCTGAGTCTGTGGTGGAATTGGCTGAGCCCGTGGTGGGATGGCTGAGCCCGTGGTGGGATAGGCTGTGCCCGTGGTGGAGTTGGCTGAGCCTGTGGTGGAGTTGGCTGAGCCCGTGGTGGGATGGCTGAGCCCGTGGTGGGATAGGCTGTGCCCGTGGTGGAGTTGGCTGAGCCTGTGGTGGAGTTGGCCTGTGCCTGTGGTGGGATGGCCTGTGCCCATGGTGCAATTGGCTGTGCCCGTGGTGGGATGGCCCATGCCCGTGGTGGAGTTGGCCCGCGCCCGTGGTGGGATGGCCTGTGCCCATGGTGCAATTGGCTGTGCCCATGGTGGGATGGCCCGTGCCCGTGGTGGGATGGCCTGTGCCCATGGTGCAATTGGCTGTGCCCCTGGTGGGATGGCCTGTGCCCGTGGTGGGATGGCCCGTGCCAGTGGTGGAGTTGGCCTGTGCCCTTGGTGGGATGGCCTGTGCAAATGGTGCAGTTGGCCTGTGCCCGTGGTGGGATGGCCCGTGCCCATGGTGGGATGGCCTGTGCCCGTGGTGGGTTGGCCCATGCCCATGGTGCAGTTGGCCCGTGCCCGTGGTGGGATGGCCTGTGCCCGTGATGGAATGACCCGTGCCTGTGGTGGGTTGGCCCGTGCCCATGGTGGGATGGCCCATGCCCGTGGTGGAGATGGCCTGTGCCCGTGGTGGGATGGCCTGTGCCTGTGGTGGGATGGCCTGTTCCCCTGGTGGAGATGGCCTGTGCCCGTGGTGGGTTGGCCTGTGCCCATGGTGGGATGGCTGTGCCCGTGATGGAGATGGTCTGTGCCCATGGTGCAGTTGGCTGTGCCTGTGGTGGGATGGCTGAGCCCGTGGTGGGATAGCCTGTGCCCGTGGTGGAGTTGGCTGAACCCGTGGTGGGTTGGCCCGTGCCCATGGTGGGTTGGCCGGTGCCCGTGGTGGGATGGCCTGTGCCTGTGGTGGGATGGCCTGTTCCCCTGGTGGAGATGGCCTGTGCCCGTGGTGGAGATGGTCTGTGCCCATGGTGCAGTTGGCTGTGCCTGTGGTGGGATGGCCTGTGCCCGTGGTGGGTTGGCCTGTGCCCGTAGTGGAGTTGGCCTGTGCCTGTGGTGGGATGGCCCGTGCCCGTGGTGGAGTTGGCCTGTGCCCGTGGTGGGATGGCTGAGCCCTTGGTGGAGTTGGCCTGTGCCCGTGGTGGGATGGCTGAGCCCTTGGTGGGATGACCTGTGCCCGTGGTGGAGTTGGCTGAGCCCGTGGTGGGATGGCTGAGCCCGTGGTGGGATAGCCTGTGCCCGTGGTGGAGTTGGCTGTGCCCATGGTGGGATGGCTCGTGCCCGTGGTGGAGATGGCCCGTGCCCATGGTGAAGTTGGCTGAGCCCGTGGTGGGATGGCCTGTGCCCATGGTGGGATGGCCTGTGCCCGTGGTGGGTTGGCCCATGCCCATGGTGCAGTTGGCTGTGCCCGCGGTGGGATGGCCTGTGCCCGTGATGGAATGACCCGTGCCTGTGGTGGGTTGGCCCGTGCCCATGGTGGGATGGCCCATGCCCGTGGTGGGATGGCCCGTGCCCATGGTGGAGATGGACTGTGCCTGTGGTGGGATGGCCTGTTCCCCTGGTGGAGATGGCCTGTGCCCGTGGTGGGTTGGCCTGTGCCCGTGGTGGGTTGGCCTGTGCCCGTGGTGGGATGGCCTTTGCCCGTAGTGGAGTTGGCCTGTGCCCGTGGTGGGATGGCCTGTGCCCGTGGTGGGTTGGCCCGTGCCCGTGGTGGAGATGGCCTGTGCCCGTGGTGGAGTTGGCCTGTGCCCGTGGTGCAGTTGGCTGTGCCCGTGGTGGATCTGGCTGAACCTACAACCTTCTGCAGCCTCTCTTAATCCTGTGCATTGGCACCTCCGTGGCACTCTCCACTGTACATCTATAGAGTCTTTGGAGACTTAGCAGATATTGGCATACAAAATGGTGGCACACCGAAGCCAGCTGTGGTTGCTGGAGCTCCTCAGGCCAGTGTACTGGACCCAACTGTTCCCAGCTACTTCATCTGTAACCTTCCTTCTGCCATAAGGTCAGAAGTGAGGATGTTTACAAGATGATTGTATAATGTTCAATCACATAGAAAACTCCTCAGCAAATGAAGCAGCCTATGCCTGCGTGAGGCAAGATAACGTTCAGACACAGGCTGCTCAGTGGCAAGTAACAATCTTGTTACCAAACTAACACACTGTTGTGCTGTTCAACACAAGAGTCTAATTATTTCATTTTGACATTTAACAACATTACCATCACTAAGTCCCCTTCCTGGGAGTGACCAATAACGAGCAACTCAATGGCCCCAGCTACAGAAAGAGCAGGAATTTAAAGCAGATCAAAAGCTTTGTGACCTGCAGCGAGTGGGTCACCTCCTGAAACCCCAAGGTCTTCGCATACGGCACAACTCAGTGATGCAACAATCTGCAGTGTTGGGTGGTTTCATCTTCAACATTTCTCTAAGTTACCTCACGATCCATTCTAAACAACGGACACTGGCGCACGTCAGCTGCAGTGAGCAGTAGGTACAAATTGCAGTGTTCGTGTTCTACGAGGCTACTCCAACAACTGCTCCCAGACTCATGAACTCGAGCACTGAGGACAGTTGGTAGAAGGAGCACCACCCACTGCAGCTTCCCCTCCCAGTCACACACCATCCTGACTTGGAAATATGCCACCAGTCCTTCATCACCACTGTGTTTAAATGCCGGAACAGCCTCCGCAATGTCATTTTGGACACACCTTCACTGAACAGCTGCAGTGGTTCAATAAGGCAGCTCACCCTCACCACCTTCTCAATGGCAATCAGCAACACACAGTTCACTAAAACTTAGTTTATCCCCCGAGTCTTCCATCGTAGAACACCCGGTTTGATCCCAAACTAACTCACAGTGGAACACCCAGATTGATCCCAGACTAAACCACAGTGGACAGCCAGTCACATCCATACTCACCCACAATGAAATACCCGGTTTGATCCCAGATTCTCTGACACTAGGACACACAGTCCAATCCAGAATCCCTCTCTAGACAGACGCCCAGCTTGATGTTCAACCTAAGTTCCAGGTGCTCACTTACACTGCATATCCTGTCATTGTGCTGGTGTTAGATTACACTGTGCCTTGCAGTGGTTAATAACTGCACTGTCCTTTGCAGTGGTTAGTGATTACACTGTCCTTTGCAGTGGTTAGTGATTGCACTGTGCTTTGCAGTGGTTAGTGATTGCACTGTGCCTTGTGGTGGTTAGTGATTGCACTGTGCTTTGTGGTGGTTAGTGATTACACTGTGCTTTGCGGTGGTTAGTGATTGCACTGTGCTTTGCGGTGGTTAGTGATTGCACTGTGCTTTGCGGTGGTTAGTGATTACACTGTGCCTTGCGGTGGTTAGTGATTGCACTGTGCTTTGTGGTGGTTAGTGATTGCACTGTGCTTTGTGGTGGTTAATGATTACACTGTGCCTTGACCATAAGACATAGGAGCAGAATTAGGCCATTCAGCCCATCAAGTCTGCTCCACCATTCCATCATGTCTGATGTCTGATCCCGGATCCCAATCAACCCCATACACTTGCCTTCTCACCATATCCTTTGATACCCTGACTGATCAGGAAACTACCAACTTCTGCCTTGAATATACACATGAACCTGCCCTCCACCATAGTCTGTGGCAGATCATTCCACATATTCACTACTCTCTGGCTACAAAAATCCTTCCTTACTTCCGTTCTAAAGGGTCATCCCTCAATTTTGCGGTTGTGCCCTCTATTTCTGGATACCCTCACCGTAGGAAACAGCCTCTCCACATCCACTTTATCTAGTCCTTTCAACATTTGGTAGGTTTTAATGAGATTCCCCCCATCCCCCCACGTTCTTCTAAATTCCAGTGAATACAGGCGCAAAGCTGCCAAATGCTCCTCATATGTTAACCCCTTCATCCCTGGAACTATCTTCATGAACCTCCTCTGGATTTCCTCCGATGACAACACATCCTTTCTGAGATATGGGCCCAAAACTGTTGACAATACTCCAAGTGCAGTCTGACTAGTGTTTTATAAAGACTCAGCATTGTCTCTTTGCTTTCATATTCTATTCCCCTTGTAATAAATGCCAACATTGCATTTCCCTTCTTTACCACAGACTCAACCTGTAAGTTAACCTTCTGGGAGTCTTGCACGAGGACTCCTCAGTCCCTTTGCACCTCTGATGTTTGGACCTTCTCCCCATTTAGATAATAGTCTGCACTATTGCTCCTTTACTAAAATGCATTATCATACATTTCCCAACACTGCATTCCATCTGCCACTTTTTTGCCTAATTTTCCAATTTGTCTAAGTCCTGCTGCAATCGCACTGCTTCCTCAGCACTACCTACCCCTCCACATATCTTCATGTCATCCACAAACCGTGTCACAAAGCTATCAGTTCCATTATCTAAATCATTGACAAACAATGTGAAAAGTAGTGGTCCCAATATTGACCCCTGAGGAACACCACAAGTCACCAACAGCCAACCAGAAAAGGCCCCTTTTATTCCCACTTGTTGCATCCTGCCTGTCAACCATTCCGCTATCCATGCCAGTATCTTTCCTGTAATGCCATAGAATTTTATCTTGTTAAGCAGCCTCTTGTGTGACAACTTATCAAGTGCCTTCTGAAAATCCAAGTAAATGACGTCCACTGCCTCTCCTTTGTCCCCCCTGCTAGTTACTTCCACAAAGAACTCTAAAAGACTTGTCAGGCAAGATTTCCCTTGACAGAAACCATTCTGACTTTGACTTATTTTATCATTAGTCTTCAAGTACCCCGAAACCTCATCTTTAATAATACACTTTCCCAGCCACTGAAGTTAGGCTAACCGGCCTATAAGTTCCTTTCTTTTGCCTTCCTTCCTTCTTAAAGAGTAGAGTGATATTTGCAATGTTCCAGTCCTCCGGGACCATGCCAGAATCAAGTGATTCTTGAGAGATCATGACCAGTGCATCTGCTATCTCTTCAGCAACCTATCTCAGGACTCTGGGATGTCGTCCATCTGGTCCAGGTGTCTTATCCATCTTAAGACCTTTGAGCTTGCCTAGCACTTTTTCCCTTGTAATAGCAATGGCACTCACTCCTGCTCCCTGACACTCACGGACTTCTAGCACACTGCTAGTGTCTTCCACAGTGAAGACTGATGCAAAGCATCCATTAGTTCATCCGCCATTTCTTTGTCCGTTCCCCCCCCCATTACTACCATCATTTTCCAGTATCAGCACTCACCTCCCTTTTACTCCTTATATAAACTGAAAAAACTTTTTGTATCCTGCTTTGTATTATTAGCTAGTCTGCCCTCATATTTCATCTTTCCCCTTCTTACAGCTTTTCTAGTTGCCTTTTGTTGGATTTTAAAAACTTCCCAACCATCCAACTTCCCACTTGCTTTTGCTACCTTATATGCCCTTTCTAGGGTTTTTTATGCAGTCCTTAACTTCCTTTGTCAGCTATGGTTGCCTACCCCTGCCATTTGAGAACTCTGTGAGAGACATCTATCCTGCACCTTGTGAACTATAGCCAGAAACATCAGCCATCTCTGTTCTGCTGTCATCCCCACCAGTATCCTCCTCCAATCCACCTGGGCAAGCTCCTCTCTCATGTCCCTTTATTCCATTGCGATACTGATACATGTGACTTGTGCTTCTCCCTCTCAAACTGCAGTATGAATTCAATCATATTATAATCACTGCCTCCTAAGGGTTCCTTTACATTAAGCTCCGTAGTAAGATCTGGGTCACTACACAACATGCAATCTAAGATAGCCTTTTCCTGAGTAGGCTCAAGCACAAGCTGCTCTAAAAAGCCATCTCGTAAGCACTCAACAAATTCCCTCTCTTGTGATCTGGCACCAACCTGAATTTCCAAATCCCCTTGCTATTGAAGTCCCCCGTTACAATTATGTCACTACCCTTATTATGCCTTTTTCAGCTCCCTTTGCAATCTCAACCCCAAATCTTGGCTACTATTTGGAGGCCTATATATGGTTCCCATAATGTTTTTTTTTACCTTTACAGTTTCTTAAAACCACCCACAAAAATTCAACATTCCCTGACCCTATATCACCGCTTTCTAAAGATATAATTCCATCTCTTACTAACAGAGCCACACCATCAAACATTAATTGCAGTGGTTTAATTATTTCACTGTCCCTTGCAGTGGTTAATGATTACACTGTGCCTTGCAGTGGTTAATGATTGCACTGTGCCTTGCAGTGGTTAATGATTACACTGTGCCTTGCAGTGGTTAATGATTGGACTGTGCCTTGAGGTGATTAATGATTGGACTGTACCTTGCAGTGGTTAATGATTGCACTGTACCTTGCAGTGGTTAATGATTGCACTGTACCTTGCAGTGGTTAATGATTGCACTGTGCCTTGCAGTGGTTAATGATCGCACTGTGCCTCGTGGTGATTAATGACTACACTGTGCCTCGCAGTGATTAATGATTGCACTGTGCCTTGAGGTGATTAATGATTGCACTGTACCTTGCAGTGATTAATGATTACACTGTGTCTTGCAGTGGTTAATGATTGCACTGTGCCTCGTGGTGATTAATGATTGCACTGTACCTTGCAGTGTTTAATGATTGCACTGTGCCTTGTGGTGATTAATGATTGCACTGTACCTTGCAGTGTTTAATGATTGCACTGTGCCTTGTGGTGATTAATGATTGCACTGTACCTTGCAGTGTTTAATGATTGCACTGTGCCTCGCAGTGATTAATGATTGCACTGTACCTTGCAGTGGTTAATGATTGCACTGTACCTTGCAGTGATTAATAATCGCACTGTGCCTCGTGGTGATTAATGATCGCTCTGTGCCTCATGGTGATTAATGATCGCACTGTGCCTTGCAGTGGCTAATGATCGCACTGTACCTTGCGGTGATTAATGATCGCACTGTGCCTCATGGTGATTAATGATCGCACTGTGCCTTGCAGTGGTTAATGATCACACTGTGCCTCGTGGTGATTAATGATCACGCTGTGCCTCGTGGTGATTAATGATCGCACTGTGCCTTGCAGTGGCTAATGATTGCACTGTGCCTTGCAGTGGCTAATGATTGCACTGTGCCTTGCAGTGGCTAATGATTGCACTGTGCCTCGTGGTGATTAATGATCGCACTGTGCCTTGCAGTGGCTAATGATTGCACTGTGCCTCGTGGTGATTAATGATTGCACTGTGCCTCGTGGTGATTAATGATCGCACTGTGCCTCGTGGTGATTAATGATCACGCTGTGCCTCGTGGTGATTAATGATCGCACTGTGCCTTGCAGTGGCTAATGATTGCACTGTGCTTCAGCTTCTCTATGCTGAGAGCTGGAGCACTGCTGGTGAGCACACCTGAGTAATGTAGGGCACTCATGCAGGACATTGAAATGATTGTTACATTAATAGTGCCATTAGTTACCTGTGCGGCCTTCACTTCCCTTCTGTTGTCACACTGCAGCGTGAATGTGACAGCTCCTGCTGTCGACAGCTCGCCCTGGACCTGTGACGGGCAGAGGTTGGAGGTCTCACGTTCCTGGCCATTGTAAACTGCCATCTGCTCCCTGAGCCTGCCAGGTCCTACTGCCCAGCTGGCATACCTGCTGGCATCAGCTGAAGCCCTACTGAGCCCCTGAACAAGAGACGGCGTGTGTGCAGCGTTGGGCTGGCTGGGGTGACAGTGCCTGTGACTGGGTCTGGGGTCCAGTTGAGTCTCTGGTCAGAGAGTCTGGGATCTGGGACTCTGGTCTAAACCACCCATCCAAGAGTCCAGAGCAGATGCTACCCCTGATGTTCCAGACCCCTGTCCAGGATCAATGTGAAAATGTGTGGAGTTGTCTGAAGGATGAGTCAGGCTGGCAAATCCATGGGCTGACAGCGGAGAGGTCAACATTGGAATCGGAACAAGGTTTTTATCATTAACATAGGCTATGGAACTTGTTGCTTTGTGGCAACTGTATAATACAGGTCATAAAAAATTACGACAATGTACAATTAGCAATAAGAGTAATAAATAGTGGAAAGAGGAATCGGAAGGCTGTGTTCAAGACTGTTCAGAAACCAAGTGGCAAAGGAGGAGAAGCTGTTCCTAAAACACTGAGTGTGAGTCTTCAGTCTCCTGTACCTCCTACCTGATAACAGCAATGAGAAGAGTGCATGTCCCAAATGGAGAGGTTCTTTAAAGACGGATGCTGCCTTTTGAATATGCCCTTGATGGTGGGAGGACTTGTGCCCACGATGGAGGTGGCTGAGTCTACCGGCCTTTGTAACCTTTCTTGATCCTGTGCATTGGAGCCTCCATGCCAGGCTATGTCCTCATCGTCGTGGCTATCCCTTGAGGTCGAGGATGATGGTCTTCATTCTGAAGAAGTGGCCCACAGAGTGAAGACATGTTGGGGACCTCACCCTTGACCTTACCACCATGGGTGACCCTACCAGGAGCATAGCTCCAGACGGCATTGCTCTCGGGATCACTGGACCGCACAAGCTTGTCCACCACGACAAGGTGACAATCCATGGAGAAGGCTATGATGCAAGCAGTCAGAACGCTCCCCACTGTACCACTGTAGAAACTTTGCTAGTCTCTGATGGCATATCAAATCTTCTCAAACTACTAATGAAGTGTAGGTGCTGGCATGGCTTCTCTAGGATTGCACCAACGTGGTCGGCCCAGGATCGATCCTCTGAGATGTTGAGGCCCGGCAACTTGAAGCTGCTTTCCCTTTCCTATAACCGAAGCAGCTTGTGTTTCATGAGGTACTCCTTCCTTGTTACAACTCACTGGACAACATTGGCAAGTGGTTACATGATGCTATTGGCCTATTCATCAATTTGCAGATGAAGTGAAAATTGTTGGAGTTGAAGATAGTGAAGAAAATTGACTAAAGATACAGCAAGTCATAGATTGGCTGGAAAGTTGGGCAAAGCTGAGAGAGGTGGAACTTAGACCAAACAAGTGTGACGTAATGCATTTTTGGAAGTCAAATTCTCGTGGGTCATATGGTACAGACTTTAGGAGTGCTGAATTACAGAGATAAGGTGGGGTTTCACAAGTTACTGAAAGTGGTGTCACAGGTGAATAAGATGGTCTAAAGGCATTTGGTGTGACAGCCTTCAAAGGCTGAGCCATTGAGTATAAGAGTTTCTTTATCATGTTGCAATTGTATAAAACACTGGCCCAGCCACATTGGACAATTGTATACAGTTCTGGTCGCCACAGTACAGGGAGGATGTGGTATCGAGGGAGAGAGGGAGGGTGGGAGAGTGGGAGGGAGAGAGATGGAGAGGGAGAGAGAGTGAGAAACCGAGCAAAATAAATAAATGGGCCTCTTATCTCTTCTCTTCACCTGCCTTTCACCTTCCCCTGTTGCCCAGCTCCTTCCTTTTCCCCTCTGAACCACTCTCCTCTCCTATCAGATTCCTTTTTCTCCAGCTCTTTACTTTTGACACCAAACCACCTCCCAGCTTCTTACTTCATGCCCCCTCCCCCATACACCTGGTGTCACTTATCACCTTCTGCATTGTCCTCCTTCCCCTCCCCACCTTTCATATTCTGGCATCTTCCCCCTTCCTTTCTGGTCCTGATGAAGAGTCTTGACCTGAAACGTCAACTGGTTATTCGTTCTCATTGCAATGTAGATTAATAAAATGGTGGGGGACGTAGAACGGAAAATTTCTCCTGGGGCAGGATGGCTAGAACAAGAGGCCGTGTGAATATGGTGAAAGGGGAGAAATTTAGAGGCAATCTGAGGGGTAGATTTTTCACACCGAGGGTGATGGGTACATTGAACGAGCTACCACAGAAGGTGGTGGAGGCAGATTAAATTACATTTATTTTACTTGTTTAATTTTAGAGACACTGTGCTGAACAGGCCCTTCCAGGGCAATGAGCCCCACTGCCCAGCAACCCACCTATTTAACCCGAGCCTAATCACAGGACAATTCCCAACGACTAATAATCTACCAACTAGTTTTCTTCCGCAGTCCTTGGACTGTGAGAGGGAACTGGAGCACACAGCGGACACCCACAAGCTTATGGGAAGGACATACAAACTTCTTAGAGACAACGCTGGAGTTAAACTCCAAACTCCAACACCCCAAGCTGTAATACCGTAGTACCTTTTTAAAGGGCATTTAGATAGGATATTTTTGACAGGATGGGCATAGATTCCCAACCTTTATAGTGCTATGGACTCCTACCGTTAGCTTGAGGGGTCCATGGACCCCAGGTTGGGAACCCCTGGCATAGAAGGATACAGGCCTAATGCAGGCAAATGAGATTAGTGGGCATATACTTCAGGGTTAGCATAGATTAAATGGGCCGAAAGACCCCCTTGATGTGCTGTGTGATTCTGTGGTTGAAATTAACTTCTTTTTCAAACCCCGTGAGCCTAGTTCAAAGGGTGCCTTTGTACCTTCCACCAGCGTCTGTAATACAGCTGTCTATACACTGGAGGTCCAGGTGCAGACTGAGTTTACTCTGGCACAATGTGAGGGTGTCCACTGTGTTGCACAGGTGCTGAGTATTTTATACGTGGGAATGGGTTGGGAAACGTTTGATGTGCAGAGGGACCTGGGCGTCCTTCCACACATCACCGAGAGATGAAGTGCAGCTGCGTTACTGTTAGGAAGGCAGATGGCATGTGGGCCTTTATTCCAAGAGGATTTGCAGACAGGAGTAATGATACCTTACTGTAATTATCGAGAGCAGCGGGAAGCTTGCACCTGGAGTTTTGTCTCATATTTTGGCCAAAGAAGTAGATGCACTTTCTATAGAGGGAACGTGGTGAAGATTCAGCTCACCAGCCCCATGGCAGGAGTGGGCCTTATAAAGTGAGCTTGAGTAGACCGAACCTGCATTCTCCAGAGTTTAAAAGAATTGGGAGGTGATCTCATTGAAATTTACAAGAGAGTAGCACACACAAAATGCTGGAGGAACTCAGCAGGCCGTGCAGTATTTATGGAAAGGAATGAACAGTCAGCGTTTGGTGCTGAGACCATTCGTCAGGACTGGAAAGGAAGGAGAAAGAAGCCAAAATACGAAAGTAGGGGCAGGGTCTGCTGAGCTCCTCCAGCACTTTTGTGTTTTACTCTGGATTTCCAACATCTGTAGAATCTGTGTCTAAGATACGCACAGGGTTTAGCACACTAGAGGCAGACCGAACACATCGAGGATTCATCAGTAGGTTTCTGGATGTTAAGGGAATTAAAAGATATGGGAAGAGTGCATGAAAATAGGGTCCTGAATCGGGCATGATTAGGATAAACGGCAAAATGAGATGACCCGCTCCTGCTCCCATTTGGCGGTGTCTATGGAGGGGAATAAACAGTCGGCGTTTCAGGCCAAGACCCTTCAACAGGAAGGTCCTGGTGAAGACTTGTGGATTTCCTCTAGCACTTGGTGTGAGTTGCTCCAGATTTCCAGCATCTGCGAATCCCTTCTGTCGCTTCTCCTGTTTCCTATCTCCTTGCATTGTTAAACACTACGGAGTTAGGAGATGGTTGGTGAATGGTGCTTCCCATGACCTTTTATCCATTCAGATCATTGACAGAGAAGGGGAAGTGAAACTCAAGTTGATGGGTGCACTTGTAGCTATGGTGCCATCACCACCCCACTTGCTACTTCTCCACATGTCAAGTAGCCTTGAGTTACTATCATCTACTAATGGAGATGAGTTTAAGATTCAGGGATTTATTGAGTTATACAGTATAACATGGGAATAGGCCCTTTGGCCCAACTCATTCATGCTGACCAACTGCTTGTCTAAGCTCATTCTATACCCTGCATTGGCCCATATCTTGCTAAACCTTTCCCATCCACATACCTAGCCAAATAATTTTCTCAGCATTGTCATTGTACCTGCCTCTACCTCCTCCTCGTTGCAGACACCCACCACACTCCGCATGAAAAACCTGCCCCTCATGCTCCCTGGAAATCTTTCACCTTTAACCTATGCTGCCTAGTTTTAGACTCCTCTATCCAGAGAAACATACTGTGGATGATCTGCCCTAACCATGTCCCTCATAATTTTACAAACCTCCACAAGATCACCCCTCAGCCTCATTCACTCCAGGGAAACCAATCCCAGCCGATCCATTCCAACCTCTCTTTATAAGCTTTCCATTCCCAACAATATCCTCATGAATCTTTTTTGCATCCTCTCTAGCTTAATCACAATCTTTCTGTAGCACATTAACCAGAACCACACACCAACATCACCTGTAACTGTAACATGAGTCCCAACTCTTGTATTCAATGCCTCAGCCACCGAAGCATGCCACTCTTCATCACCTCTTCTACCCATGTACCACTTTCAGGGAATCATGTACAACTATATCCCTAGGTTTTCCTGCTCAAAGACATTCTCCAGGTCCCTACCATTCACTGTGTAAATCCCGTTCTGGTTTACTTGGGCCAAGACAAGGGCAGATGGCTGGAGGCAGTGAAATGTATCAGTGCTCATCTCACACCAAACCTTCTTGGCAATTCTCTATGAACATCCAGAGAATGAAAACAAAAACCTGGGATGTAAATCGTCCACAATGGTTAGCATGGACTAGATGGGCCAATAGACCTGTTCCTCTATTGTATCCCACTCCAACAAGGGCCAGCAATCAACCTTGCATGCTCTGGATGCCACACTTTTAAGGTTAACATGAGATGGGGATGATACAGTTTAGTTGCACCTCACTTGATCTGAAGACGAGTACAAAGGGATCAGTCCAATCCAAACTCACCTTATAACTGAACCGCATCAGCTAACCGGGAAGGCACAGAGCGAGAAGCTGCCCCTTCCCTGAGCCAGTCCACAAGGGTACACTACCCAGTTGACTGGCACCGAGCAGGACAGACATTTCATAGTTTTTCTCCGTTTACCACACTCATTCCCTTCCTTTGTGGTTCCTATCTATAGGGGGGAGGGATGAATCATATCGGATGGATTGCATGAATGTGGCAGGGGCGCCTGCGGCCGATCGATCGTGCAGTGAATTGATGGGGGCTTGTAGGCATGGCGGGCTCTCTTTTATCCCATGAGCTTTCAAATGTGCGTGCTTTGTCTCGACTGGCCTGGTTTGTAGCTCCTGCACTGAAAGTTGCCCAGTGTGTACAATAGTTAACATAATATTTAATCCATCCGCTCCATTGTCGGTACTTCTCCGTGTATATATATCCCAACTTGGGCATTCCAGTGTAATGACCTACCAGAGGGAGCCTGAGGCTCAGAATCAGATGCTGCAGGGGGTGAGATAGATGTCCCTGGTCAGACAGGCCTTTGCTCATACATTTTGGCTTAGAGTTCTTGTAATGGGATTGTGCGATGGCAGCCGCAGGGAGGGCAGTGAGGGTATTGGGATCCTATGAGAATGGCGGGTCTGACCACGTATCTCCCTCAATGAGATTTAAACAAGTTCTGTTGTCAACGGGACAACAGGGAAGGGTGTGTATCGCAAGTAGAAAGGAGAGGTGAGCAATTAAAATGTAATGTATTTACAGACATTTCAAAGAACTGAGAGTCAGGACATCTTAGATGCCCTAGAATGGAAAGCCCCATCCTGAGAACAGATGTGACAGAGTCAGAACAACTGAGAGAAGGGAGTAGTGTTTTCACAAGTGGCAGGGTGGGAAGAGGTATAGTCAAGTTAACGGTGAGAGTCAGTAGTCTTGTAAAAGGTGTCAATAGATAGTGTGTCTCCAGAGATGCAGACAGCGAGATTGAGAAAGTGGAGAGAGGTGTCAGAAATGCACCAAGTAAACTTGAGGTCAGGGTTTGAAGTTGGAGGCAAGATTGATGAAATTGGTGAGCTCAGCATGGGTGCAGGAAGCAGCACCAATGCAGTCAGCAAAATAGTGTAGAAAAAGTTGAGGAGCGTTGGCGGTGTAGGGTTAGAACATGGACAGTTCCATGTAGCGGATGAAAGGGCAGGTATAGCTGAGGTTCAGGTGGGTGTCCATGGCTAAAACTTGGATTTGAAGAAAATGGGAGGAGCCGATTGGGAAAATGGTTGAGTGTGTGGACCAGTTCTACCAGGTGGAGGAGGGGAGTTGGTTAGTCTGTTGTCCAGAAAGTCCATTAGACAATGACATGGGAGCTGAATTAGGGCATTCGACCCATCGAGCCTGCTCCACCATCACATCATGGCTGTGTTCTAAAGGCATGTCCCAATATTCTGAGGCGGTGCCTTCTGTTTTCAGACTCCCCTACAATAGGAAACACTCTCCCCATGTCCACTCTCTTTAGGCCTTTCAATATTTAATGGGTTTTGATGATAATCCCCCTCATTCTTCTAAACTCCAGTGAGTACAGACTCAGAGCCATCAAATGCTCCTCATACATTAACCCTTTCATTTCCTGGATCATTCTCGTGAACGTCCTCTGGACCGTCACCAATGCCAGCACTTAGTTATCTTTCTTAGATCGAGGCCCAAAACTGCTCACAATATCCTCTCCAAAGAAGCAGAGAGCTTTCAGACACTGTGGTTTAAAACTCCCTTTGTGGGCCAGAAAGATTGAATGCAATTTGCCAGGTCTTGTCACTAAAGAAGCTCTTGCATTATTGCATGCAATTTTCGTTTTCTGCGGGGAGTTTAGATTCTAATTAACATGTGGAATTTCTCTAGATGCTGAGGTGTTCCCATAGGGCTCAAAGTAGAGAACCTCAAATCATCTGGAAGGTAGAGGCAGTTTGCAGATCCTGAGATGTTCCTTCCCTCCCCCCGCCCCCCCCCATCACAACCCACTGGACAGACAGGCACACTTTACCCACGGATTTCCCCAGCAAGTTTTATCTGTTTGTCCTCTGCCAAATGTGGGCCGTTCAACAAGAAAATAAATTCCCTCCCTCCCTCTCTCGCTCTCATACCTGGAAGCAGATTAAATGAAATAATCAGACTTTTGTATCCAGCCTGCTGGGATACTTCACACCATGCTGTGTGGCTGTGCTGCTAATCTAAATTGCACTGGGGTTGCTATTCTTTCTCTGGTGATAACAGTGGGCTGTTGCTGTGTGACAGATTAGCAACGATCCCTGTTTTATACAGGCACTGCAAAACCTGTGGGCTCTCTGCTCAGAACCCAGAGTCAGTCGGTTTAAGAGAGGAAGATGTGTCTGGCACTCCTCCCATTCACTCAGTTTATCGGGCCTTTTTCATATAATACACCTGGGCCACGAGTTGTAGAGCACAGAATCAGGCCCTTCGGCCTACTGGATCTGTGCTGGCCCTCAAGCACCCACGTACACTAATTCTCCACAGTTATCATTTTATCCTGGAGATGCAAGGGACTGCAGATGCTGGAATCTGGAAGAATAAAACAAAATGCTTTACCAGCAAAACCAGCAGCATCTGAGCAAAGGAAGGGATAGTTGACATTTCAAGTTGAGGGCCTTCATCAGGACTAGGGAAATGGAAGGCCGAGATGGAGTGGATGTGGAGAGGATTTTTCCAGTGGTTGGGAGAGTCCAGGACCAGAGGGCACAGCCTCAGAATTCAAGGACATCCCTTTAGAACAGTGAGGAGGAGGGATTTCTTTAGCCAGAGGGTGGTGAATCTGTGGAATTCATTGTTTTGTCCAGCTGTGGAGGCCAAGTCATTGGGTATAGTTAAAGCAGAGTTTGATATGTTCTTCATGAGAAAGGGCATGAGAGATTACAGGGAGAAGGCAGGAGAGAGAGGTTGAATGGAAAAATAAATCAGCTGTGATCAAATGGTGGAGCAGACTCGAAGGAATGAATAACCTAATGCTGGTCCTGTAGTGTTATGGAGGGGCAGTAGGCAACATAGAGAGGACGGGGGGAGGGGCTGAAGTGACAGCTGGTAGGTGATAGGCAGGTCCAGGTGAGGAGGGTATGAAGGGAAGATTGAGGAGGGGACAGTGGAAATAACAACCCACTTTATTCCCTTTGACAACCCCCACCCCTGGATTCTACCACTTACCTGTACATTAGGGGCCATTTACATTGGCCCACACGTCTTTGGGAGCGCCCAAAGTCCCACGGAGAAGATGCAATCTCCAGACAGGCAGCTCCCGACGTCGGGATTGAGGCCGAGTCACTGGAGCTGCAGGGCAACGGGACTGAAGAGGGGTCTTGGCCCGAAACTTCAACTGTTCTTTCCCCTCTGTAGATGCTGCCCGACCTATTGAGTTACTCCAGCATTTTGTATAAGTCATGAAATTTGTTACCGTGTAGCAGCAGCTCAGTGCATGCCTAATAAATCACTTCAAGTTAAAATTTAAAAAACTAAATAAATAGTTTAAAAGAGGAATAGGGAGGCAGTGATCATAGCTTCGTGGACCATTCAGAAATCTGATGATAGAGGGGAAGAAGCTATTCCTAAAATGTTGATTGTGTATCTTCAGGCTCCTGTACCTTAGTAGTAATGAGAAAAGGGCATGTCCTGGATGGTGAGGGTCTTTGCTGATGGATGCCACCTTCCTGAGCCACCGTCTCTTGAAGATGTCTTTATTGTGGGGAAGGTTATGCCCATGATGGGGATGACTGAATCCTGTGTATTGGAGCCTCTATACCAGGTGCTTTTGCAAGCAGTCAGAATGCTCCCCTCCATACATCTTTGATGATGTACCAAATCTCCTCAAACTTGTAATTATGTATGAGGTTTAATATTACCAGCATATGTCATGAAATCTGATAACTTTGCGGCAGCAGGACAACGCAATATGTAATAATAAAGAGAAAAGCCTGTGAATTACAGTAAGTATGTATACATTAAATAGTTAAATTAAATAAGTCGTGCAGAAAATAGAAATATAGAAGTAGTGAGATGGTGTTCATAGGTTCAATGTCCATTCCGAAATTGGATAGCAGAGGGGAAGAAGCTGTTCCTGAATCATTGCATGTGTGCCTTCAGGCTTCTGCACTTGCTTCCTGATGGTAACAATGAGAAGACGGCATGTCCTGGGTGATGGGGATCCTTAACGGTGGATGCTGCCTTTCTGAGGTACAACCCCTTGAAGATGTCCAAGATACTATGGAAGCTAGTGCCCATGATGGAGATAACTAATTTCACAACTCTCTGCAGTTTACTTCAATCCTGTGCAGTAGCCTCCCCCTCCCCGTATTCTGATGGTGATCCAGTTAGAAAGTTCTCCACAGTACATCTGTAGAAATTTGCAAGTGTTCTTGGTGACATATCAAATTTCCTCAAACTCCAAATGAAGTATAGCCCCTGTCTGGCCTTCTAATGGCTGCATTGATATGTTCAGTCCAGGTGAAGTCCTCAGAGATATTAATATCAAGGAACTTGCTATTTCTCACTCTCTCCACTTCTGATCCCTTTACGAGGATTGGTGTAAGTTCCCTCGTCTTACCCTTTCTGAAGTCCACAATCAATTCTTTGATCTTGCTGATGTTAAGTGCCAGGTTGTTGCTGCAACACCACTCAACTAGCTGGTATATCTCGCTCCTGAATGCCCTCTCGCCACCATCTGAGATTCTGCCAACAATGCTTGTATCGTCAGCAAATTTACAGAAGGCTTTTGGGCTGTGCCCCACACATTCATGGGTGTAGAGAGAGTAGAGCAGTGGGCTAAGCACACACCCCTGCTGGCTGCTGGTGTCCTATATCTGTCAGCTGGTGCCAATGTAGGATCGTTATACTCATTCAGGAACAGAAAGGGTGAAGAAGATAATATTTAAGAAAGGAGCAAAGTGGAAGCAATAGGCTTGATTCCAGCACAGTTGGATTTTAGTTTTCAATCACATACAGAACACTCTGTTATTTGCGCCTTGCTGTGATGCCTTGAGTGAATAGTTAAGCAGCAGCATTTAATGAGAAGTTTGTGCTGCTGCCTCCAGAGGAAGGGGGGAAGTGCCGAGACCCTTCTACAGCAAGAGGAATCACCACTAGTCACTTCGTCCTGGAGAAGTGCCAGAGGAAAATTCAGTCCCACACTGGAGTGTCTATACCATATGTACAGAGCTGTTACTGGAGAGTCTACCCAAGCAATGGGTTCAGTTGGATTCCCTCTATCAGTACAAAGAGTCTCACCGCTCTGTGTACAGAGATAATGGGTTCAGTCACACTCATAAGAATCATGGAGCAGTACAGAACAGACACAGCCCAACTAACCCTTGAATCAGAATCAGAATCAGAATCAGATTTAATATCACTAGCGTCATGTCATGAAGTTTGCTGTTTTGCGGCAGCAGAACGTTACAATACATAATAATAGAAACTAAAAGTTACAATAAGAAGTATATATAAACAAAGAAAGTTAAATTAAATATGTAGTGCAAAAAGAGAGGGTTCATTGTCCATTCAGAAATCTGATGGCGGAAGGGAAGAAGCTGTTCCTGAAGCATTGTGTTTTCAGGGTCATGTATGGTAGCGACAGAAGAGGGCATGTCCTGGGTGATGGGAGTCCTTAATAATGGATACCCCCTTTAAAGGATGATGTCTACAGTGCCCAACCAGTTCTAATTTCCTGCTTCCAGCCCAAGCCCTGGTCAAGGACTGGAAAAGTACAGTCCTTATCCAGTACTTCTAATACTGTAATATTAACGATAGTGTAGTACCTGCCTCAACCACTTCCACTGGCTTACTTGCTCCATTTACACACCGCCCTCTGTATGAAAACATTGTCCCTCAGGCCCCTTTTAAATCTGTCTGCTCTCACTGTAAACCTATACCCTGCCCTGGGGAAAAAGCATATAGCCACAAGAATGGTGATCAAGTGATCAGGAGTTTGCAGCGACACTGTACTCTTACGTATGTGTGGACAAAGGTGTTTCAAACATCCTCATTCTGCTAAATGTGCTTGTGACTCATTCCCTCTCCCAATCTCTCTCTCTCTGTTTTATAGACAGGCGTAGACACACACACACACACAATCTAGATTACGGGAAGTGAGTTAAGCACCTCTCTGTCAGGATCTCCAGGGGCCGTCTATCGTGATGTACTTCATGAGATGTAGAAAGCCAGCCAGCTGAACCATACTCCACTGGGTGTTCAAATACCTGTGGTTCTGGTGTGCTAACTCACTTGCTCACATTTAGTTAAGTTATATACCACAAAATGCACAGTGATAGGCAGGGAGGTATGTTCAACAAGCTGCAGATATTCTGCAAGTGCACGCACACTCTGCCAGATGTACAAAGACTAACCGAGTGATGAGATCCCATCTGGTAGTACTTTATCAGGTAATTCAGACTTACATAGCCGAACTGTTGCATTGCAGGGGCCAATTTTGTTGTACTTTTCAGAATAGAAATAGCTGTTTTGGTTGTAGTCATATGGTTATGAAGACTTAGTTTGGTTGTAGTCATATATCTGTGCGAAGAGCTCATTTGATTGTAGTCATATGATTGCACAAAGAGCTGATGGTTGTGTAGCTGTATAAAGAGCTGGTTTGGTTGTAGGCATATAGTTGCATAAAGAACTGGTTTGGATGTGGTCATATGGTTGTATAATCAGTTGGTTTGGTTGTAGTCACACTGTTGTACAGAGACGTGGAGCTGGGTCATGCTCTGCTGGTGATCAGTGCCAAGTAGATTACCAATTACCAAGTAGTTGATTTGCCAATCAACTTTCCAGCTCTTAGCTCCATCCCTCCCCCTCCTGTCTTCTCCTATCATTTTGGATCTTCCCCTCCCCCTCCCACTTTCAAATCTCTTACTATCTCTTCTTTCAGTTAGTCCTGACGAAGGGTCTCGGCTCAAAACTTCGACTGTACCTCTTCCTAGAGATGCTGCCTGGCCTGCTGCATTCACCAGCAATTTTTGTGTGTTGCTTGAAATTCCAGCATCTGCAGATTTCCTTGTGTTTGCCAAGTAGATTAGTTGTCCTTTGCCTGGTGGTTCATTTGTACATTGTTCTTTTGGATAATTTTAGATATCCTTGGGTAGATAACCCTGGTAAATTACTACTTAAGACTTTTCCTATCCCATAAGCGATAAGAAACAACCTCCACCCAGTTGACTGGACCAGCCCCATTTAAGATTGACATTAGGACCAGTCCACATCAGTCTGAAGACCAGTCTTGGTTCAAAATTGAAGCATTGCTTCGATGGCAGACTGCAGATGTTAGATTTAGCAACCCATTTTATATTAAACTGGTTGTTGTTCAATAATTCTGCTCAGTAGTTTAAAGTCCCACAGACTCCCGGTGGCCTGCGTGAGAGATCTGGGAGAATCACGGGAGCTGTGTTAGACACAAAGTTCTGGACACAATCCAGTCTAAATAGACGCTACGAACGGTTAATGACCCCAAAGTTTCACACTTCCACACTGACACACAGTGGTGATGGAGCCTGGGAAGAGGGATATTGGTTGGCATTCTTCTCAGTGATAATGAGGTTAGTTATAACCGATCAAACAACCAGGGAAACACAAAGTACTTCCAGAGTTCTCATATGCTTAGTGGCCACTTTATAAGATTACTCCTGTACCTAATAAAGTAAGTACTAAGTGTATGCTTGTGGTCTTCTGCTGCAGTAGCCCATCCATTTCAAGATTTGATGTGTTGTTCATTCAGAGATGCTTTTCTGCACACCATTGTTGTAACGCGTGGTTGTTTGAGTTACTGTGACCTTCTTGTCAGTCTGAACCAGTCTGACCATTCTCCTCTGACCTCTCTTATTAACAAGAGGTTTTCACCCACAGACTTACACTCTTTGAATTTTTTTGTTGTTGTTTTTCTGACCATTCACTGTAAACTCTAGAGACAGCAGTGCGGGAAATTCCCAGGAGATCAGCAGTTCGTGAGATACACAATCCACCCCATCTGGCACCAGCGTGTCAGATCATTCCACAGTCAAAGTCACTTAGATCACATTCTGATGTTTGATTTGAATAACAACTGAACTTCTTGACCACGTCAGCATGCTTTTATGCATTGAGTGACTGCCACATACCTAGCTTATTAGATATTTGCATTAACGAGCTGCTGTTCAGGGGTACCTAATAAAATGGCCCCCGAGTGTATTTTGCAACCAAAAAGGAGGCCGTTCAGCTCAGTAGGTTAGTACTGACTCACAGAGCACTCCCACCTGTCCCATTCCCCCACTTACTTCCCGATCTCTTCCACATGCCCATTAACTTGGGCAACCCGGTGGCGTAGCGGGTAGAGCCACTGCCTCAGACCGCTGGAGACCCGGGTACGGTCCCGACCTCAGGGGATGCCAGTGTGGAGCTTGCACATTTTCCCCGTGCGATCTTGCGGGTTTCCTCCAGATGCTCCCACATCCCACTGGAAGGTTAATAGGCCTCTGAGAATTGCCCCTCCTATGTGGGTGAGTGCTGGAATCTGGTTGGGGTGGTGGGGGAGTTGATGGGAATGTGAGATGAATAAAATGGGATTTATGCAGGATTGGTGTAAATGTGTGGCTGATGTTCAGTGCAGAAGGGGTCTGTTTCTGGGTCACTCCTCCATGATCTAATTCTCTGACCACCTACCCACTCCAGGGCTTAGAACTGCATTAACCGGTTAACACAACCTCACATCACTGGGGTGTGATAGAAAAGCCAGAGAAACTGGAGGAAGGGTGTGTGCAAACTCCACACAAGCATCCAGGGACAGATCCGGGGCTCTGGAGCTGATAGACATTAGATGCTTAGCGTAGCGATGACTCAGTGATAGCTTGAGCTGGAGACAGGAGATTGCACACCTCTCTCCAGTCATGACAGATGCTTAGATTAGATTAAATTATGAGGACACTCAGTCCTCGTTTATTGTCATTTAGAAATGCATGCATTAAGAAATGATACAACGTTCCTCCAGAATGATATCACAAAAAAAGCACAAATCGAGGCTAAAACTGACAAAACCACATAAGTATAACATATAGTTACAACAGTGCAAAGCAATACCATAATTTGATGAAGAACAAACCATGGACATGGTAAAAAAAAAGTCTCAAAGTCCCGATAGTCCCATCATCTCATGCAGACGGTAGAAGGGAGAAACTCTCCCTGCCGTGCACCTCCAGCGCCGCAAACTTGCCGATGCAGCACTATTGGAAGCACCCGACCGCAGTGGACTCTGAGTCCGTCCGAAAACTTCGAGCCTCCGACCAGCCCTTTGACACAGCCTCTCCGAGCACCATCCTCTGCCGAGCACTTCAACCCCGCCCCGGCCGCCGAGCAACAAGCAAAACCGAGAACTCGGGGCCTTCCCCTCCGGAGATTTCGGACCACACAGTAGCAGCAGCAGCAAAGCAGGCATTTCAGAAGTTTCGCCAGATATTCCTTCGTGCTCTCACGTCCATCTCCATCAAATCAGGATTGTGCACGGCACCCTACTTAACAAATGACAGATATCATTCACCGGAGTGGCTGCTGCGAGCTGCGTCACGCCGCCATCTTCTCCTCTCCTCCTCTTCGGTGAGAGGGAGTGCTGCGCTCTCTGAGAATCCGCTTACTGAAACAGCATGTGATGCATTTACCTCAAACCAGCACCTAAACCAACTAACTAGCCCCTTCTTATGTTGGAGTTGAGGAGAATGAGGGGAGATCTTATGGAGGCATACAGAATTATGAGTGGTGAACGCATGCAGTTTTCTCCCCCAGATTGAATGGGATTAGAATTAGTGGTCATGAGTTTAAGGTGAAATATATGAGGAGAACCTGAGGAAAAACTTCTTCACTCCAAGGGAGGAATGAACTGTCGGTAGGAGTAATAGATGTGGGTACAATTTCAAAATTTAAGAGAAGTTTGGACAGATACAGTACGTGGATGGCGGGCTGTGGTCCAAGTGCAGCTAGGTGGGACTAGGCAGAAAAACAGGTGGCATGGACTAGATGGGCTGAAGGGCCTGTTTCAGTGTCCAGGCGCTCATGATTCTATGCTTCTGCTTCGGATACTATTTTGCTGTACATACTACCCTTCGTTATGTCATCGGGTGCAGATAAAAATAAACCGTTTACTGCTTGTGAAAGATCTGAGACGTCCTAAAATAGAAGAAGACTCCACATAACTGCCAGTTCTTCATTTAATGTCTCTGTGCTTCATTCCATAATAAGGATAAGGAATGTTGGACGGATGCAGTGATCCACTAGTTATTGCAGTATCTGAGCTGAGGACAGTTTTCTACCAACTGATTTAAATTATTCAAATAAAATGGAGTGAGTCATAGCTCTTTGAATGGAAATGGCCACTAACCCATTCGCTGTGGGTTCAGTTGATGTAGACGAGTGACAGGGTGCAATCCTTCTCGCAGGACTTCTGCAAGCTTGCAACACCGCCACGCTGGGCTGGTTCCAGGAGGAAACATCAAGGGAGCTGAGACCAATCAGGTCAGAGCGAGTGTCAAAGCAGAATACAAAATGGAAACGGTCAGGTTTTTAAATGTTTGTTTTTACACCAAGAAGGGGTTGAGCCAAATGAAACGAGGGGACTAAAAGGAGCTTAGGATGACTGACTAACATGAATTAAAAGTGGAAAATTTGAGGACTGACCATGAGTGTTTAAGGTGTAGTCAGTGTGTCCTCGCTGACGATCAACACTGGTGCACCTCAGGGGTGTGTGCTTAGCCCACTGCTCTACTCTCTATATACACATAACTGTGTGGCTAGGTATAGCTCAAATACAATCTATAAATTTGCTGACAATACAACCATTGTTGGTAGAATCTCAGGTGGTGACGAGAGGGCGTACAGGAGTGAGATATACCAACTAATGGAGTGGTGCCACAGCAACAACCTGGCACTCAATGTCAGTAAGATGAAAGAGCTGATTGTGGACTTCAGGAAGGGTAAGACGAAGGAACACATACCAATCCTCATAGAGGGATCAGAAGTAGAGAGAGTGAGTTCCTGGGTGTCAAGATCTCTGAGGATCTAACCTGGTCCCAACATATCCATGCAGTAAAGAAGGCAAGACAGTGACTACACTTCATTAGGAGTTTGAAGAGATTTAGTATGTCAATAAATACACTCAAAAGCTTCTATGGTTGTACCGTGGAGAGTGTTCTGACAGGCTGCATCACTGTCTGGTATTGGGGATTGGTGGGGGGGGGGGGGGGGGGCTACTGCATAGGACCGAAAGAAGCTGCAGAGGTTTGTAAATTTAGTCGGCTCCATCGTGGATAGTAGCCTACAAAGTACCCAGGACATCTTCAGGGAGTGGTGTCTCAGAAAGGCGGCGTCCATTATTAAGGACCTCCAGCACCCAGGACATGCCCTTTTCTCACTGTTACCATCAGGTAGGAGATACAGAAGCCTGAAGGCACACACACAGTGATTCAGGAACAGCTTCTTCCCCTCTGCCATCTGATTTCTAAATGGGCATTGAACCCTTGGATACTACCTTTTTTTAATATACAGTATTTCTGTTTTTTGTTCAATTTTTAATCTATTCAATATACATATACCAAAATTGATTTACTTATTTATTTATTATTTTTTATTTTATATATTTTCTTCTATATTATGTATTACATTGAACTGCTGCTGCTAAGTTAACAAATTTCACGTCACATGCTGGTGATAATAAACCTGATTCTGATGAAGAATTCGTAGCATTTAGGTATAGACAGTGTATAAGACCGTTGGTGTTTTAGGGGTAGACAGTGAGTCAGGTCATTGCTGTTCCAGCTGTGGACAGTGCATCCTGGTGTTTGAGGTAGAGATAGTGTACCTAAACTGTCGGCATTTGAGGTGTAGACAGTGTATCAGACCATTGGAGCTTGAGGTGTAGACAGGTGATTTAGAGCGCTGGTTTTTGACGTGTAGATAGTTTTCCTGACCTGTTAGTGATTTCACGGTGTGGGCAGTATATTAGATTATTGATGTTTGAGAAGTGAACAGTGTATCAGACCATTGATGTTTCAGGTGTGGTCAATGTATCAGACCATTGGTGTCTGAGGTGTGGACAGTGTATCTGGTCATTGGTGTTTGAAGTGTAGACAGCGATTTCGACCATTGGTGTTTGAGATGTGGACAGTGTATCAGAAATTTGGAGCTTGAGGTGCAGAGAGTGTATCAGACCTTTGGCATTTGTGGTATAGACAGTACATATGACCATTGGTACTTGAGGTGTAGACAGTTTATCAGACCATTAGCGCTGGAAGTGTAGACAATGCATATGACCAATGGTGTTTGAGATGTATACAGTGTGTCCGACCATTGGTGTTCAAGGTGTAGACAGTGAATCAGACCTTTGGGGCTCAACGTCTAGACAGTGATTCAGAGCACTGATATTTGAGATGTAGATAGTTTACCTGACCAGTTAGTGATTTCGAGATATGGACAGTATCAGATTATTGATGTCTGAGGTACAGACAGTATATCTGACCATTAGTGTTTAAGATGGGGACAGTGTATCAGACTATTGTTGTTTGAGGTGAAGACAGTGAATCAGACCATCAGTGTTTGAGTGGTGGACGTGCATCAGACCATTGGCGTTTGAGGTGTAAACAATATACAGCGCCTATAAAATGTATTCACCCCCCCCCCCACCTCCGGGAGTTTTCTTTCTTTTCTTTTTAAATCTTTTTATTGAATAAGTATACAAAAAGGTAAGCCATATAGGCACTAATACACTGTTAGAATATAATAAAATTACAGGAGATATTAATACAAAAAAATGATACAAACAATGTAATTTAAACATAGCATACCAAGGTAACATAATAGTATACTAATTTTTATATATATATATCAATAGAGAAAAGGAAAAAAAACCCACCGTGCAACTAACTAAAAGCAAAGCAATGGGCTAACTTGAAACCAAACAGAGTTAAAAAACTTAAAATCACGTCCTCAATCCCGACCTCCATTAAAAACAGTAAAAAAAAACAAGAAGAGTATATATTACATTAAGTGAAAATATTGAATAAAAGATCTCCAGGTCTGTTCAAATTTAAATGAAGAGTCATAAAGATTGCCTCTAATTTTCTCCAAATTCAAGCATAATATTGTCTGAGAAAACCAAAAAAAGGTGGTTGGAGCATTAAGCTCTTTCGAATGTTGTAAGATACATCTTTTCGCCATTAAAGTAAGAAATGCAATCATTCTACGGGCTGAAGGAGAAAGATTACTGGAAATTTTAGGTAGTCCAAAGATAGCAGTAATAGGGTGAGGAGAGATATCTATATTCAATACCTTGGAAATAATATTAAAAATGTCTCTCCAAAAAGTTTCCAGAGTAGGACAAGACCAAAACATATGAGTTAAAGAGGCTATCTGCCCTGGACATCTATCACAAAAAGGATTAATATGAGAATAAAAGCGAGCTAATTTATCTTTGGACATATGTGCTCTATGAACAACTTTAAATTGAATTAGGGAATGTTTAGCACAGATAGAGGAAGTATTGACTAATTGTAAAATCTGCCCCCAGTCATCCACGGAAATAATAGATCCCAATTCTTGTTCCCAATCTGACCTAATCTTATCAAATGGAGCTTTCCTAAGTTTCATAATAATATTATAAATAATAGCCGATGCACCTTTCTGACATGGATTAAGGTTAATTATAGTATCTAAAATGTATGTAGGAGGAAGCATTGGAAAGGAAGAAAGTATAGTACTTAGGAAATTTCTAACTTATAGATATCTAAAAAATGTATTCTTGATAAATTATATTTATTAGATAATTGTTCAAAAGACATAAGGGAACCATCTTAAAATAAATCCAAAAACCGTGAAATACCCTTAGTCTTCCAAATTTGAAAAGCACGATCTGTAAAAGAGGGAGGAAAAAATATGTTACCTAAGATAGGAATCGCTAGCCCAAATTGGTTAAGATCAAAAAATTTTCTGAATTGAAACCAAATACGTAAGATATATTTAACTAACGGGTTAGACACCTGTTTAAGGCGTTTCAAATCAAAAGGAAGAGAGGAACCTAAAATAGAGCCAAGTGTATAGCCCTGAACAGATTGTAAGTCCAATGCTACCCATTTAGGAATGGATAGTATATCCTGGTCAAGTAACCAAAATTTCATATGTCGAATATTAATTGCCCAATAATAAAATCTAAAGTTAGGTAATGCTAAGCCTCCATCTCTCTTAGCTTTCTGTAAATGTATTTTACCCAGTCTCGGGTTTTTATTTTGCCAAATAAATGAAGAAATTTTGGAGTCAACTTTATCAAAAAAAGATTTTGGAACAAAAATTGGTAATGCCTGAAATATATATAAAAATTTTGGCAAAAAAAACATCTTAACTGCATTAATACGACCAATCAAAGTTAAATATAAAGGAAACCATTTAGATGAAAGTTGAATAATATGGTCAATTAAGGGTAAAAAGTTAATCTTAAATAAATCTTTGTATTTACAAGTAATTTTAATCCCAAGATATGAAAAATAATTATTAATCAATTTAAATGGAAAGTTATGATATAAGGGAAGTTGTTTATTAATCAGGAAAAGTTCACTGTTACTAAGATTTAATTTATAACCTGAAAAAAGACCAAATTTTGCTAATAGCTTTAAAACAGCAGAGATGGATTTTTGGGGATTAGAAATATATAAAAGTAAGTCATCAGCATAGAGTGATATTTTATGGGACTTTAAGCCCTGAGTTATCCCAGTAATATTTGGAGATTCTCGAATGGCAATTGCAAGAGGTTCTAATGCAATATCAAATAATAAAGGACTAAGAGGACACCCTTGTCGAGTACCTCGAAAAAGAGGGAAAAAAGGTGAACTTAGAGAGTTAGTACGGACCGAGGCCACAGGAGAATGATATAACAATTTAATCCAGGATATAACTTTCGAGCTAAAATTAAACATTTCAAGCACCTTAAATAAATAAGGCCATTCTACTCTATCAAAAGTTTGGCTAATCAACTGAAGTCTAATTATGCTAAATCTGAAATTAATCAGATTTATAACCAAAATGACCGACTGATACTTGACCATGTGGGGATTAATCAAACTTTCTGTGATTTTTATTCTTCCTTATATCAATCAGAGTCTCCTCGAGATTCTAAATATATGAATGATTTTTTAGATAATCTAGACTTCCCTGAGATTTCACAGGATATGTCTTCTATGTTAGATACTCCCATTACCACGGATGAGATTAAGAATGTTATTTTCTCTATGAATTTGGGGAAAGCTCCTGGCCCTGATGGGTTTACCGTAGAATTTTATAAATGTTTCGCACCTTCATTAATCCCTTGGTTCTGTAGGGTTTTTGAGGCTTCATTAAAACTTGGTAAACTTCCTGAATCTTTCAATAGAGCGTCAATCTCTCTAATATTAAAGAAGGATAAAGATCCTGCTCAATGTGCATCTTATAGACCAATATCTTTATTAAATGTTGATTCTAAAGTTTTTTCTAAGTTATTAGCAAATAGATTAGAAAAAGTACTTCCTTTTATTATTTCGGAAGACCAAACGGGTTTTATTAAAGGTCGTTACTCTTTTTATAATATTCGCACACTGTTAAATATTGTTTATACTCCCTCACAAAATGTTCCTGAGTGTGTTATCTCTTTAGATGCTGAGAAAGCTTTTGAAGTTTTCATGTTTTATTGTTTTACAACATTGAATCACAGTGGATTTACTTTGGCTTTTATGACACTGATCAACAGAAGAAGATTTTTGTGTCAAAGTGAAAACAGATCTCTACAAAGTGATCAAAATTAATTACAAATATAATTGATTGCATATATATTCACCCCCCGCCCCCGATTATGACACCCCAAATCATCACTGGTGCAGCCAATTGGTTTTAGAAGTCACATGATTAGTTAAATGGAGATCTGTTTTTGGAGACCTGTATGCAGTCAAGGTGTTTCAATTGAGTGTAGTAAAAATACACCTGTATCTGGAAGGTCCAGCTGCTGGTGAGTCAGTATCCTGGCAAAAACTACACCATGAAGACAAAATAGCACTCCAAGTAACTCGATGAAAAGGTTATCAAAAAGCACGAATCAGGAGATGGTTACAAGAAAATGTCCAAGTCACTGAATATCCTTTGCAGTACGGTTAAGTCAATGATCAAGAAATGGAAAGGATATGGCACAGGTATAAATCTGCCGAGAGCAAGTCTTCAACAAATGAGTGACAGTGCAAGAAGGGGACTAGTGAGGGAAGCCAACTCTGGAGGAGCTACAGTACAAGCTTCAGTGGCTGAGGTGAGAGAGACTGCGCATACAACAACTGTTGCCCAGCTGCTTCACTATTCTCAGCTTTATGCGAGAGTGGCAGAGAGAAAGCAACTGTTGGAAAAAAACCTCACATGAAATCTCAGCTATTTTGCCAGAAGGCATGTGGGAGATTTTGAAGTCAACTGGAAGAAGGTTCTATGGTCTGATGAAACCAAAATTGAGCTTTTTGGCCATCAGACTAAACGCTATATTTGGCGTAAGCCAAATACCATACACCGTCAAAAACACACCATCCCTACCATGAAACATGGTGGTGGCTGCATTATGCTGTGTGGATACTTCACTGTAGCAGGCCCTGAAAGGATTGTGAATGTAGAGGGTTAAATGAATGCAGCAAAATACAGGGAAATCCTGGAGGAAAACCAGATGCAGTCTGCAAGAGAACTGTGAATTAAGAGATTTGTTTTCCAGCAAAACAATGAGACTAAAAATCACAGGAACAGCTTAAAAACAACAAAGTTAATGTCGTGGAGTGGCCAAGTCAGAGTCCAGACCTTGATCCAATTGAAAATTGTGGCTGGACTTGAAAAGGGCTGTTCATTCATGATCCCATGCAATCTGACAGATTTTGAGCAGTTTTGTAAAGAAGAATGGGGAAAAACTGCAGTGTCAGATGTGCAAAGCTGGTAGAGACCTACCAACACAAACTGAAGGCTGTAATTACTGCCAAAGGTGCATCTACTAAATACTGATTTGAAACGGGTGAATACTTATGCAGTCACTGAGAGGGAGGGAGAATGATGGACCCAATCGGACGGATACAGTTAATTACAGGGAACAACTACGACCAAGAGCTAGGATAAGAGGCTCTGAGTGTCCAGTATGTTGGTGTGGGAGAGCGTTTTCCAGCATTAAAGGTTTACGAGTCCACCAAGCAAAGTTGAAGTGCTATTCCATCCCAGTGGATGAAGATGAGATTTCTTCACCAAGCACAGATGATGTGGTCTTTTCAACCACTGATTCACAAGCCACAATGATTCGCTCTGGAGAGCGTCATCATACTCCAGGTCAGACGAGAGATAACCCAGGTCAGGTTTCAGACCACAGTACCCAGGTAGATTCTTCGCATGATGGTGGTGGCGAGGAGGTAGAGAAGAAGAGGAAGGTCAAGTGGCCAGCAATGGCAGATGAGAAGGCTTGGCGTGTGTTTGATGAGGATATCAGTATGATGTTGGAGAACACGCTCAGGGGAACATCAAAGAGAAAGTTGGAAGTGATGGGCGATATGATTTACGACATTGGAAAGTACAGGTTTGGTTTGGTTGAGTTGAAGAAAACAAAGCCTAAACAGCAACCAAGCAGGTGCCAGAAGGAGATTAGTTGGTTGAGGAGAGAGCTTAGATCGTTGAGACAGAGGTGGAAGGTAGCAAGTGAGGGTGACAAGCCAGGGCTTGCGGATCTCTGAGAGCATTTTCGAATAAAGTTAGCATCACTCCGTCGTGCAGAGACACAACGCAAAAAGAGAAAGAAGAGAGAGAAGGCAAGAAAGTCGTTCTTTGAGAACCCTCATGAGTTCACAAAGAAACTGTTTGAACAAAGTAAGAGCGGGCAGCTTAACATCTCTCAACAAGAACTTGAGGATCACCTGGCAAGCACTTACTCAACAAACAGCGGGAGGCCCCTTTGCTTGACATTTCAGGGCTTGTGAAGCCTACCAAGCCAGGAGTGAAGTTCGATCTGTCAGAACCCAAACTGGCAGAAGTCGAACGGTTCATCAGAAAGGCAAGGTCAGGCTCAGTGCCAGGACCTAATGGAGAGCCGTATAAGGTGTGCAAGAAGTGTGAACAGCTGAGGAAATACTTGTGGAGATCGTTAAAGGTGGTGTGGAGACAAGGTGTTGTTCCTTTGTCATGGAGTGAGGCTGAAGGAGTATACATCCCGAAGGAAGAGAATTCTTCTACTTTGAATCAGTTCCGACCAATTTCACTCCTGAATGTAGAGGGGAAGATTATGTTTGGCATTCTGGCAGAAAGAATATCTTCATTTGTGATTGAAAATGGATTAGTAAATACATCTGTGCAGAAGGCAGGAATACTAGGCTTCCCAGGATTCCTTGAACATTCTAGTATGATATGGCATACCACCCAGGAGTCAAAAAGGCTGAGAATAAATCTGGCTGTAGTTTGGCTTGATCTGGCAAATGCGTATGGTCCTGTTCCCCATGTCCTGATTGAGTTTGGGATGGAATTCCTATGGATTCCTGCTAAGGTGAGGAACTTTGTTATGCAGTACTACAACGATTTCCGGATGAGGTTTTCCACTCAGCAGTTTACAACTAGGTGGCAGAGCTTGGATGTTGGAATCCCAATGGGGTGTGCAATTTCACCCATCCTTTTTGTGTTAGCCATGGAGGTTATTGTGAGGGCTGCAGAATCAGTGGGACCAGGTGTCGCACTTGATGGCGGAGAGGAGTTATCACCAATATGAGCGTTCATGGATGACCTTACCCTTTTGGGTCCCAGCACAGAGGCAGTGGAAAATGTACTATCTAGACTCGAGGAGCTAATGGATTGGGGAAAAATGAATTTCAAGACCAAGAAGTCAAGGAGCCTTGTTCTTAGGAGAGGAAAGCTGGTTGACTTTCATTTCACCCTTTGTAGAGAGGAGATTCCATCCATTCAGGACCAACCAGTTAAGAGCCTTGGGCGATGGTACACAGAGGAGCTGAGAGACACCAAAAGGGTTCAAGAGACAGGAGAACAGATCAGCAGAGGTCTGATGTCTGTTGACGAGTGTGGCTTGCCTGGCAAGTTGAAGTTGTGGTGCTTGCAGTACAGACTGATGCCACGGATAATGTGGCCACTAACTGTCTATGAAGTGGCAGTGTCCCACGTTGAGGCAATGGAACGTAAGATCAACAAGTATGTGAAGGGGTGGCTTGGAGTACCGAGCAGCCTCACCAATGTTGCAATCCACAGTAGCCAGACAAAGCTTACCATCCCAGTGCAATCCCTTGTTGAGGAGGTCAAGGTAGCCAAGGTAAGATCATTCTTGATGCTTCGAGACTCAAAAGACCCTGTCATCAAGAACACCCAGCCGGATGTGAGATCAGGCAGGAAGTGGTCAGCCCGTGTAGCAGTTGATGAGGCAGAGTCCAGATTGAAGCACAAGAAGACGGTTGGGGCTATCCAGCTAGGCCGCCAGGGACTTGGATGGACAACCCACAAGTGGTGGTCATCTTCTACAGGTAAGGAGCGCCGTGAGCTTGTAACACAAGAAATACGAGAGGTAGAAGAGGAGAAGAGGTTAACTAAAACAGCTGGCCTGGCCAAACAAGAGGTTTTGGACCCGGTGGGAAAGTGTTGAACAACGACACCTATCTTGGAATGTTCTGTGGCAGATGGAACCACTCCGCATTTCTTTTCTATGCAGGGCAGTGTACGATCTGCTCCCAACACCTGCCAACCTCAGCACCTGGTATGAAGATAAGACAGACAGGTGTGCTGCTTGTGGCGAGAAGGGAACACTTCAACATATCTTGAGTGCATGCAGAGTCAATCTTTCCAGCGGCATGTACACGTGGAAACATAACAACGTTCTCAAAGTTGTAACAGAAGTGGTTGAGCGGAGAGTACTGCAACACAACTTATCTCGTGCCCCATGCTGCACAGAACATAGCATATCATTTGTGAAAGAAGGCTCCAAGTCAAGGGTGTACAGCATAGGCTCACGATCAACCATACTTTCTTCAGCCAATGATTGGCGTGTCAAGGCTGACCTGGATGGGAAAGGCGGTTTCCCGGAGCAAATAGCTTTTACAACATTGCGTCCAGATATAATCGTATGGTCTGACAGCAGTAGAGAAGCGGTTATTGGTGAACTCACAGTCCCCTGGGAAGACAACATTGATGATGCCCGTGAGCGCAAGTTAACCAAGTATGCAGAATTAAGATCAGAGTACAGAGACAGAGGGTGGAAGGTCTCATGCTATCCATTCAAAGTAGGCTGCCGTGGGTTTATTGCGTTCACTCTCCAGAAGTGGCTGCGTGACCTTGGCTTCACTAGAAGAGAGATCAAGTCAACCAGCAGGGCTGCAGCTGAGGCAGCAGAGAAAGGATCAGCATGGGTGTGAACCAAGTATGTGCAGAGGGGCAGATAGTCAGACAGTGTGCACATATCTTGCAAACCCTTCAGTAGTTGCATAGACACCTGAAGAGTAGACTATCTGTTGGATGGAAGCGACCAACAACTCTGATAGAGGCAGATGCCTAGTTTTAAGCTCACCAGTGGGAGGTGGTGCTTTAGCACTGCTGGCCCACCACCTCGAAGGAGTCTTGATCATAAGCGGGCCGAAACTCCTGAAGACAGGTGGCAGATCAACTGATAATCCCACTGGTGATAGCACAGGACAGTTAACATCTTAGTCCATGTGTATTTTGTAACTCTTTGTGTTTTACATTTTTAGAGATTTGTTTTCACTTTGACATTAAGGAGTCTTTTTCTATTGATCAGTGTCAAAAAAGCCAAATTAAATCCACTGTGATTCAATGTTGTAAAACAGTAAAACATGATAACTTCTAAGGAGTTGTGAATTCTTTTTATAGTTACTGTAAATGAACATTGGTGTTTGATGTCTGGACGGCGTATCAGTCCATTGGTGTCTGAGGTGCAGACAGTGCATTAAACCATTGGAGGTTGGAGTGTCGACAGTGTATCAAACCATTAGTGTTTGAGGTGCAGACGGTTTATCAGGCTATTGGTGTCTGAGGTGTGGACAGTGAATCAGACCATTGGTGTCTGAGGTGCAGACAGCGTATCAGATTATTGATGTTTGAGATGGGACAGTGTATTAGAACATTGGTGTCTGATGTGTAGACAGTATATATGACCATCAGTGTTTGAGGTGTGGACAGGGTATTAAGTCATTTTGTCTGAGGTGTAGACAGTGAATCAGACCTTTGGAGTTGGAGGTGGGGACAGTGTATCGGATGATTCGTGTTTGAGCTGCTGACAGTGTATCAGACCATTAGAGTTTGACATGCACATAGTGAATCAGACCGCTGGTGTTTGAGGTATAGATAGTGTTTGTTTTGATACTGTTAGTGTTTGAGGTGTGAGACTGAGTATCAGACCATTGGTGTTTCAGGTGTATACAGTGTTTCTGACCATTGGTGTTTGAAGTGAAGACCATACATCTCACCATTGGTGTTTGAAGTGAAGACAATGTATCTCACCAAAGATGTTAGAATTGAAGACCATGTGTCTCATCACTGGTGTTTGAAGTGAAGAAGTGAAGACAGTGTATCTCACCAAAGGTGTTTGAGGTGTGAACAGTGCAACAGACAATTGCTTTTGATGTGTAGACCATGTACCAGACTATTGGAGTTTGAGGTGTAGACAATGTACCAGACCATTGGAGTTTGAGGTGTAGACAATGTACCAGACCATTGGAGTTTGAGGTGTAGACAATGTATCAGACCATTGGAGTTTGAGGTGCAGACAATGTACGAGACCACTGGAGTTTGAGGTGTAGACAATGTACCAGACCATTGGAGTTTGAGGTGTAGACAATGTATCAGACCATTGGAGTTTGAGGTGTATACAATGTATCAGACCATTAGAGTTTGAGGTGTAGACAATGTACCAGACCATTGGAGTTTGAGGTGTAGACAATGTATCAGACTATTGGAGTTTGAGGTGTAGACAATGTATCAGACTATTGGAGTTTGAGGTGTAGACAATGTATCAGACCATTGGAGTTTGAGGTGTAGACAATGTACCAGACCATTGGAGTTTGAGGTGTAGACAATGTACTAGACCATTGGAGTTTGAGGTGTAGACAATGTACCAGACCATTGGAGTTTGAGGTGCAGACAATGTACCAGACCATTGAAGTTTGAGGTGTAGACAATGTATCAGACCATTGGAGTTTGAGGTGTAGACAATGTATCAGACCATTGGAGTTTGAGGTGTAGACAATGTATCAGACCATTAGAGTTTGAGGTGTAGACAATGTACCAGACCATTGGAGTTTGAGGTGTAGACAATGTACCAGACCATTGGAGTTTGAGGTGTAGACAATGTATCAGACTATTGGAGTTTGAGGTGTAGACAATGTATCAGACCATTGGAGTTTGAGGTGTAGACAATGTACCAGACCATTGGAGTTTGAGGTGTAGACAATGTACTAGACCATTGGAGTTTGAGGTGTAGACAATGTACCAGACCATTGGAGTTTGAGGTGTAGACAATGTACCAGACCATTGGAGTTTGAGGTGCAGACAATGTACCAGACCATTGAAGTTTGAGGTGTAGACAATGTATCAGACCATTGGAGTTTGAGGTGTAGACAATGTATCAGACCATTGGAGTTTGAGGTGTAGACAATGTATCAGACCATTGGAGTTTGAGGTTCACAGTCAGTCAGATCACTGGAGTTTGAGGTGCAGATAGTATATCTGACCATTGGTGTTTGAGGTGAAGACAGTATATCAGACTATTGGTGTCAAAGGAGTAGAGAATGCATTAAACCATTGGTGTTAGAGATGTAGACAATGGATTAGACCAGCGATATTTGAGGTGTAGACAGTATATCTGGCCATTGGAGCTTGAGGTGTAGGCAGTGATTTAGAGCACTAGTATTTGAGGTGTAGATAGCTTACCTGACCTGCTAGTGATATCAAGGTGTGGACAGTGTATCAGACTATTGATGTTTCAGGTGTAACAGCGTATCAGACCATTGAGGGGTAGGCAGTATATCAGACAACTGGTGTTTGAGATATAGGGAGCGCTTGTATAGATACTGTTAGTGTTTGAGGTGTGAGACTGAGTATCAGACCATTGGTGTTTCAGGTGTATAAAGTGTTTCTAACCATTGGTGTTTGAAGTGAAAACGCTGTATCTGACTATTGGTGTTTGAGGTGTAGACAATGTATCTCACCATTGATGTTTCAGGTGTGAACAGTGCAACAGACAATTGCATTTGATGTGTAGACCAAGTACCAGACTATTGGTGGCAAAGGAGTAGAGAGTGTATCAAACCATTGGTGTTAGAGATGTAGACAATGGATTAGACCATCGATATTTGAGGTGTAAACAGAGTATCTGATCATTGGAGCTTGAGGTGTAGACAATGATTCAGAGCACTGGTATTTGATGTGTAGATGGTTCATCTGACCTGTTAGTGGTTTCAAGGTGTGGACAGTGTTATCACATTGTTGACATCTGAGGTGTAGACAGTGTATCAGACCATTGATGTTTCAGGTTTAACAGTGCATCAGACCACTGGTGTTTGAGGTGTGGACAGTGGATCAGAAAATTGGCTTTTGGAGTGTAGACAGTATATATGACCATTGGTGTTTGAGGTATGGACAGTGTGTTAGACCATTGGTTTTTGTGGTGGTGACAGTGCATCTGATCATTGGTGTTTGTGGTGTGGACAGTGTATCAGAAAATTGGCTTTTGGGGTGTAGACAGTATATATGACCATTGGTGTTTGAGGTATGGACAGTGTGTCAGACCATTGGTGCTAGACATGTAGACAGTGCATCAGACCATTCGTATTTGAGGAGTAGACAGTGAATCAGACCACTGGTGTACGAAGTGTAGATAGTCTATCAGACCATTGGTGCTGGAAGTGTAGACAGTGCATCTGACCAGTTGTGTTAGATGTACACAGTGGAGCTGAACTTTGGTGTCTGAGGTGTAGACAGTGTACAGACTACAGTTGTTTGAGGTGTCAATAGTATACCTGACCTGTTAGCGTTTGAGGTGCAGGCAATGTATCAGACCATTGGTGTTTGCAGATTAGATAGAGCATCAATCAATTGGGGTTTGAGCTATGGAGAGTGAATCAGTCCATTGATGTTTGAGGTGTAGATAGTGTATCAGACCATTGGTGTTTGAAGAGTAGTCAGTGAATTCTGACCATTGGCGTTTCTGGAGTAGACAGTGTATTGGACCAGTGGTGTTTGAAGAGTAGTCAGTGAATTCTGACCATTGGTGCTTCAGGTGTATACAGTGTTTCCACCCATTGGTGCTTGAAGTGTACTCAGTGCATCTAACCATTGGTGTTTGTGGAGTAGACAGAGTATTGGACCAGTGGTGTTTGAGCTGTAGAAAGTGCACCTGGCCATTGGTGTTTGAGGTGAAGAGAGTGTATCTGGTCATTGGTGTTTAACGTGTGGTCACTGTATCAGGCCATGGGTGTTTGAGGTGTTTTCAGTGTATCAGGCCATTGGTGTTTGTGGTATGGATAGTGTTTTGGATCATTGGTGCTAGAGGTGTAGAAAGTGCATCAGACCTTTGCTGTCTGAGGTGTAGATAGTGTATCAGGCCATTGGAGTTCAATGTGCTCACAGTGAATCAGACTGCTGGTATTTGAATAAATACTGTTAGTGTTTGAAGTATGGGACTGCATATCAGACCATTGGTGTTTCATGTGTATACAGTTTCTGACCATTGGTGTTTGAAGTGAAGACAGTGTATCTGACTGTTGGTGTCTGAGGTGTGGACAGTGCATCATACTGTTGACCATTCCTCAACAGAACTAGGTTAGGAAACTGACTACGCATAATTAATTGAAGCTTGCACTTTATTGTCTCTGTACAAGCAACAACATAACTCTGTTGACCCCAGGCCAACAGCTTAGAACATGAATTCTGCTGTTCCCTCTGCACCAACACTCATTCAGACCACGTGTCCAGTTTATAACACTGAAATAGGGGATCTCTGTTGGCCTGATGTTCGACCCTTTCTTCGCCCAGCCCCTGGCATTGGGGTTCTTACTTGCGATGATAATTCTCCTGAGTTATTGCTGATAGCACACTTGAAGTGCCCACTTTTATACTCATTTCTTACCAATTCAAATAATACAGCCAATTCCAGTGTCTTGGCTGTAGGTCATCTGATTAACCTTTAACACCTTTTTATCGGCTCTGCTCCAGGCCAGTATTCATTTATTGCCCTCTTCCCAGCAAGAGACAGTCGGTAATTTATGGCTCATTGTTCTCTTCAGTAACCAGCACAAATCACTCCAGGCAGGCACCAACCCCAACGTTAACAATTCTACATTTTATGTCATATCAAAGAACACCTCACAAATATCTTCTCATTTGGAAATGATCTCCAGTCCAGCAGATTACCTGAATCATCATTGTGCCTACTTTAAAACAGGCAAAACAAGAAGGCAAAACAACTCCATCTCACAAAATGATGTAAAACAGTTCCACAAAATGGTAACCTCTATCTCCAAGCACATGGCAAGAACAAAGACAATTGTTCTGTCTGTTTCCACTGTTCTTGACCCATTCGAGTTCAATGTTTTCTTCCATATTTTAAATCTGCCATGGCCAACAAGACCATTGGTGTTTGAGGTGTAGACACTGCGTCAGACCATTGAAGTGTATAATCAACCAGATCACTAGCGTTTGAGGTGCAGATAACAGATCTGACCATTGGTGTTTGAGGAGAAGACAGTGTATCAGACAATTGGTGTCTAAGGTGTAGACAGTGCATCAGGCCATTGGTACCTGAGGTGCTGTCATGAATGAGACCATTGGTGTTTGAAGTTTATACATAATATCAGACAATTGGTGTTTTAGATATTGTCAGTTTATTGGACCAATGGTGTTTGAGGTGCAGACAGCGTATCAGACCATTGGTGTTTGAGGTGTAGTCATTATATCAGACCATTGGTGTTTGAAGGATAGACAGAGTATCAGAGCATTGGAGTTTGAGGTGTAGACAGTGTATCAGAACTGTTAGTGTTTGAGGTGTAGACAGTGCACCAGGCCATCAATGCTTGAGGTGTAGTCAGTGTGTTAGACACTTTTGAGGTATGGTCAGTGTGTCAGATGCATTAGTGTTTGAGATACAGAGTTGTAGACAGAGTATCAGGAACTGTAAGTGTTTGAGATGTAGAGAGTGTCATGCCTATTTGTGTCTGATGTCGACAGTGTGGGTCCCATTAGCAAATGAGTTGGAGACAGTTTGTCAGAACAATTAAGTGTTTTGTTTGTAGACGATGAGTCGGACTTGTTAGAGTTTGAGGTGTGAAAGATGTGCTGGTCCACTTGATGCCAGTGTATCAGAGCGTTAAGTATTTGAGATGCAGACAGGATGGCATATCTTTTGGTGGCTAAAGTGAAGATAACGTGTCAGACAGTGTTTGATGTATACACAGGGTGTCAAATCTTCTAGTGATCATCATTAAACAATGTGTCAGGCCCATCCAATGTTTCAAGCCAGGGTCCTCAGTCACCTCTATTTGAAGTGTCTCACGCCAAAACGTCAACGGTTTATTCGCCTCCATAGATGGCGCGTGTGTGTGTGTGTGTGTGTGTGTGTTTGTGTCTGCATTTCCAGCATCTTCTGAATCTTTTGTGTTTGTCAGAGCCATTAGTGTTTCAGCTGTGGACAACATGCCAGACTGTTAGATCACGCGGTGTGGACAACGTATGATACAATAGTATTTGAAGTGTAGGCAGTGTGTCTATCCCATTAGTACTTTGGTGTAGACACTGTGTCAGACCCATCAGTGGAGATGTATAAAATGTGTCAGGCACTTTACTGTTTGAAATGTAAATGATGTGCAGTCACCTTAATGATTCCAGCATAGACAGGATAAGCACTGTTAGTGCTTGAGATGTAGGCAGTGTGTCAGACCCAATAGTATTTGAGATGTAGACAGTGTGTGAACGGTATTACTATTTCAGGGAAGACAATGCTTGAGCTGTAGGCATTGTGTCAGGCCATTAATATTTCAGGTGTCAGTCCCATTAATGTCTGAGGGGCTAGAGAGTGTGACAGGGCACTTAGTATTTGAGGTACATACATTAAGTGTGACAGATCTACTCATATGTGTGAGGTGTAGACAGTGTCGGATCAATTCGTGTTTGACAAGTAGACAGTGTGTCCAATTCCACAGTATTTTAGATGCAGGAGGTATGTCAGTTCTGTCAGCGTAGACAATTTGTTAGACCCATTACTGTTTGTGGTGTAGAGAGAGGGTGATAACTGTTCGTCACAGAGGTATATAGTATTACAGCATGAAAACGGGCCTTTCAGCCCAACTCATCAATGCTGACCAAGGTATCAACCTGAGCTAGTCCCAACTGCCTGAGTTTGGCCCATAACCTAATAAACCTTTCCTATCCATGTATCCATCCAAATATCTTTTATATGCTATAATTGCACCCACCTCCACCACACTTCAGCATTTCAGGTCCTTTCATTCGCCTCCCTCTGTGTACAAAACTTGTCACTCGGATCTCCTATATGTCTTCTCCTTTCAATGCAAGTTTCTGACACTCCTACTCTGGGAAAAGGACTGTGACTACATACCCTATCTATGCCCCTCATGATCTTATAAACCTCCATGAGGCCTCCCCTCGGTCTGCTTTACTTCAGGGAAACATCTGTGTAGTTTCTCCTTATACCTCAGGCCCTCCAGTCCCAGCAACATGCTTGTGAATCTTCTCTGCATCCTTTCTATTTTAATCAACTCTGAACTGGTTCCACAACTTATAGACTCACTTTCAAGGACCCTACAGATCATATTCTCAGTACTATCTACCTATCTATCTCTGTCTGTCTCTCGCTATCTGTCTCTCTATCTATCTCTCTATTTTTCCAGTTATCTCTCCATCTGTCTTTCCATTCTCACTATCTCTATCTTTCTCTCTACCTCTCTCTACCTCTATCTCTCTCTATCTCTATCTATCTAGCTAGCTCTTTCTAGCTATTTACTATATTTTTTGTATTTGAACAGTTTGTCTTATTTACACATTGATTGATTGTCAATCTTTGTGTGTAGTTCTTCATTGATTCTATTGTATTCATTCTACTGTGACTGCCTGCAAGAAAATGAATCTCAGGGAACATGTACGTACATACTTTGATACCAAATTTACTTTGACCTTTGAATTAATTACATCCTGCCTGTAGTTAGGTGACCAGGAGTGTACACAGTACTTCAAGAATAGTCTCATCAATGTCCGTGCAGCCTTAGCATGGCATGGCAGCTCTTGTACTCAGTGCTAGTGGATCCCATGTGATCTGACCTTCCACACCAGCCTACCATGCAGTACTTTGTCAAAACCCTTGCAATACTCCATAAAGACAACATCAACAGCCCTGCCCCCATCTATCCTCTTGGCCACATCATCAACAAGTTCACTTAAATGGTGAGACATGTTTTCCCAGACACAAAGCCATGTTAACTATACCTAATCCATACTCGCTTTTCCAAATTCAAATACACTGTGATCCTCAGAACCTTTTCTAGTAACTTTCCCCCACCACTGAGGTAAGGCTGTCCAGTCATAGTTCCCCAGCGTATACCTGCTGCTCTTCTTAAACAAAGGCACAACACTGGATATCCTCCAGTCTTCTGGTACTTCATCTGTGGCCAACAATAATACAAACATTTCTGCCAAAGCCTGAGCAATCTCCTTCCTTGCTTCTGATAACATCTGAGGATGCACCTACTCATGCCATATGGATTTATTCACCTCTATCCTTTTCAAGTACACAAACACCTCCTCCTGTATATTATCCAGGATATCACTGTTCCCTTCCCTGTCTTCACTAGGTTCCATGTCCTTCTCCTTGCACTGAGGTTTAAGCTCTACAATACCAGCTATAAGATCGGGGTTTAATTCCGGCTATTGTCTGTAAGGAGTTTGTACATTCTTCCCATGACCATGTGGGTTTCTTCTTAGTTCCTTCCATATTCCCAAGACATACAGTTAAGGTTCGGGAGTTTTTAGCATGCTATGTTGGTGCTGGAAGTGAGATGGCACTTCCAGACTGCACAGCAGAATCCTTACTGATTTGATTTGATGCAGAACAACACATTTCACTGTATGCTTCAATTTGTATGTGACAAAGAAAACTAATTTTTAATCCTCAATCACCTACTATCATTCCCACAGTTATCTGCAATCTCCTCCTCTAAATCCCACTGACTATTGGGGACCTGTAGTATAAGCCTAATAAGGTAATCACCCCTTTCTTATTTCTAGGTTCTACTCAGAAACCATTGGATATTCCCATGGGAATATTCTCTCTGAGAATTCCCTAACGTTCTCCCTAATCAACAGTGCAGCTGCCTCTCCTCTCTTCCCTCACCCCAAGAACACTGAGTTGTTGGTTCTCCTCATTCGTCAGCCATGTTTCCGTAATAGCTACAATATCATAATCCCATGTGGCTGTCTGCGCTCTGAACACATCTGCCTTTCCTGTCAGGCCACTTGGCATAAAATGAGTGTAGGTTAGAGCTTCAGACCTTCCATACCCCTTGCCTGACCTGCCTACCAGACAAACTTGATTTAACCTCTGTGTATCTTTCTGTTTTCTCAACTGTTATGGTGCTACTTTGGGTCAGATGTGCTGGAGTTTGAGGTTTAGGCAGTGCGTCAAACTACCCAGTTGTTCAGGTGTAGACAGTGTCAGAGCTGTTTGTATTTGAGGTGCAGACAATCTGTGGGATATCATAGTGACTCATTTATAGACAGCACATCAAACCTGTTAGTGTTTGAGGGGTAATGAGCGTATCAGAACTGTTAGTGTTTGACTGTAGTCAGTGTGTAGGTCCTGTTAGTGTTTGAGGCGTAGTCTGTGTGTCAGTCTTGTTTGATTCTAGATATGAGATTTTTGTCATTTATCAATACAAAAATGTAAAGGAGAACAAAATGATTGTTACCCTGGATCAGATGCAGCATAAAGAACACAGTAACTATAAATGCATAAGTTTAGTTTAAATATGCAGACTGATGTGACATACTGACAATATGATTGCTCAGGTGTGTTGGCTGTAGACAGTCTGCCAGATCTGTCAGTGTTTGAGGAGGTGAGAGTGTGAAACAGCTATTGGTGTTTGAGGAGGTGAGAGTGTGTCACATCTATTGGTGTTTGAGATAGTGAGAATATGTCACATCTATTGGTGTTTGAAATGGTGAGAGTGTGTCACAGCTATTGGTGTTTGAGATAGTGAGAATGTGTCACATCTATTGGTGTTTGAGATGGTGAGAGTGTGTCATATCTATTGGTCTTTGAAATAGTGAAAGTGTGTCACAGCTATTGGTGTTTGAGATAGTGAGAATGTGTCACATCTATTGGTGTTTGAGATGGTGAGAGTGTGTCACATCTATTGGTGTTTGAAATAGTGAAAGTGTGTCACAGCTATTGGTGTTTGAGATAGTGAGAATGTGTCACATCTATTGGTGTTTGAGATGGTGAGAGTGTGTCACATCTATTGGTGTTTGAGATAGTGAGAATATGTCACATCTATTGGTGTTTGAAATAGTGAGAGTGTGTCACAGCTACTGGTGTTTGAGATGGTGAGAGTGTGTCACATCTATTGATGTTTGAGATGGTGATAGTGTGTCACAGCTACTGGTTTTTGAGGAGGTGAGAATGTGTCACAGCTATTGGCATTTGAGATGGTGAGAGTGTGTCACAGCTACTGGTGTTTGAGATGGTGAGAGTATGCCAGCTGCATGATTATTTGCTCTGTAGACCGTGTATACGAGTCATCAGTGATTGAGGTTGAGAGGATGTGTATAGGTGCACAATGTATTTGACACATTATTGTTTTCAGTTCATAGTGTGTTTGACCTATTATTTTTGAAGTGTATTGCTTTCTCGACACATTATTATGTGAAGTGTATAGTGTGCTTGACGCATGATTGTTTGAAATATATAGAATGTGTCTGTCATTTTAATGAGTAGTTGTTGACAGCATATCATTGCCTTGTGGGCATTTGGCCTGAATGTGGAGGATTTCACTGTTGCCTCTTCCTCAGGCCCACATCATCTGAAGTTGAGTGATCATTGATTGTTTCTCTTTGGAGAGGGTGGCTGCCTTACTCTGTGTTTCCAAGACTGCTTCATTCTGAAATGTAATAGCCGAAAGCACGTCTGATACATGGAGCACAATGGAACAACTGGGACAAAGTGGGTGACGAAACCTTATTCAATAATAGGATGGTCATAGTATGGAAAAATAAAGTATACACTGGCTGCTTATAAGAGCAAACTAGCTGGTATAGTTACCGCATCTTCTGCCCATTGCTTTGTCCTTTATTGATCATATATACACTTCTCCAAATCCCTTTTGAACAACCGATTTTGCCTCCGTTGCTGTTTTACTCACCCCAGTACTATATTGCTGAGGTTACTAACTGTTACTCTGTTTTTCCTCATATTACTTATATGATTTTTTTCTAGTGTTCGTTTTCATTCTATGAGCCCTTGTTGATGACCTTTCAATGGGAACAGTTTCTCTCTCTTTTCATACCCTTCATGGTTTGCAGTAACCTCATCAGATGTCTCAGCAACCTCCCTGAGTCCAAGAACAACCAGTCTGTGAACCAATCTATAGTCCGTTGTCTTTGTAATTCTCCCAGTAAATCTCTTCGGTACCCTCTCCAATGTTTTTACATCCTTTCTCACTCTTTTACCCAGAGTAGGCCTTCTAGTCATAGAACATAGAACAGGAAAAAAGGGCCTTCACCCAGGATGCAGTCTGACCACGATGGAGAACAGGATCTTTTCATGACTTTCTTTGTCAATAAAACCCAAGTTCCCATGGATCTTTTTAAACTTGCTCTAGTATTTTCAATGACTATACACATGCTGCCATATCTCTTCCTGTGCCCCTTTAGGATTGTGCTCTCTGATGTGCATGGACTTCCTTGTCCTTTACAGTAAAATGTAACCCTTTTTACATTAAACATTTCCTGCCACATTCCCGTCTAATCCATCAGCCTGTCCATATCTTTAGGAAGTCGATCTTCATCCTCCTCATGGTTGGTCATACCTCTAAATTTTGTGTCATGTGCAAATTTGGAAACTGTACCCTGTACTCCCAAGTCCAAGCAATTACTATATACTTAAGGGAAGTAGCAACCCCTGAAAAACAGGTGATTAGACTGGAGAGGGTACAAAGGAGATTCACCACCCTATTCCCTGGGATGGAATGCATCTGTTAAGAGGCTGAATAGTTTGGAGCAGAGAAAGCCAATGGGGGAACCTGTAAAAGATGCACAAAATTATGATAGGTCAGATGGTGCGAATTTTTTCTGCATAGTAGAGGACAGGTCAGCAAAAAGTTATTGGCTGCACTGTACCATCACAACAGAATTTGTATTTATCCTGGCGAAAGAAACGGGGGCGGGGGGGGAGGAGTCACTGCAGACACTACCCACCCCGCAAAACTGCCTTTTCCAAACATTCCCTTCTGCAAAGCAGTATAGGACTATCTAAGGAAAAACTTCACACCATCTTAAAAGTTTCTTCTTTTGGGCAATTAATCTGATCAACCATTCTAATTAGCCCTTGCACTGCACTGCACTCCAAGTACTTTGTTCATGCTGTTTACAAATACATGTTGGTATTTATACACATTTTATTTAATATCTGTACTTTAACCTCTAACTTATTTTTGTATGATTGTTCTTTAGAATTGTGCAATGTTAATTCACAGCTAATTCCTAATACATGGAAATGTACATGGAGAATAAAGTTGACTCTTGATCCTATGACTAGAGGGAATGTCTATCAGGTGGTGTAGTTGCACATCCACACTAGACTTCAGAATAGCCACGGTTCAAATCCAAACGGCTCCTTGCACACTTTCTATCTATGCTAGGTTGAGTGTCAAGCCAGCAACTTGGCCTCGTTAAAAACACCCAGACAAATGCTAAAGAAATGATGAGGTTTCCACCTGATGCACCACAAGGCTTGGAAAGGAACAACAACATTCGTAAGGTAAGGAATGAGAAGCTTGGAGGTGATTTGAGGAATATTACACTGAGAAAAGAAATGCACTGGTGATGGAGGCAGGTACTTTCACAATGTTCAAGAAATGCTTAGGTGAGTATTTGAAACACCGTGACAGAAAGAGCTACAGTAGATAGGGACGGTACTTGATGGATTCAACAACCTGACAGGCATCTTCCCATGCCGTGTGACTTAGAGATGATTTGCCTTGACACCCATGCTGGTTTTTACTGATCAATCCATGTCCTCTAGTTCTGTTTCCGATTACTTCCCCAGCAGGGTCTCAGTGAAAAGAGGTGGGCATCAGGCACTGGGCATACCCGATCCCACTGCCCGACATCAGGCACTGGACATATCTGATCCCACTGCCCTATCAGTCCCCACACTGGGGAGATGGTGGGGCTGGTGGGTGGGGGAGCACGTTCTAATTAGGTGCCAAAACTGCAGAGCAAGGACGAGTTCTTGCCAGATGAAACAAGGTGCTCACTAATTGTCTCACCCTGATCCCAAATGTGTAGTTTTCAAGTTTTTCTTGCAGCTTTAGACAAAAGTGATTGTCCAGCTTTTGCACATCATTAAACATGATATCCTTCATCTCAGTGGGAAGATTTTTCACTGAGCCGCAAGTTTCTGGCCCATTCTCTGTCAGGAGCATTGTTTTTTGTTTCACGCATATTTACCATATGGCATTGGCCTCTCAAAGTGTTGCAATCTCCTGCAGCTTCTGTGATATTGCTCGCTTTAAAGAACATCCCTCTTCCATTCCAAATGGTTCTCGAGCGCAGTCACACATGCAGAGACTCCAGATTTAGCCCTCTTTTCTCATTCCCATTCAGCAGTGCCTGTGATAAGCCGAACCTGGCACCCCTCTCCACCCTGCCTTGCAGTAATGTACACTCACTCTCTCAGTAAACACAGAGACCATCAATAAATGAGATTGGCAGCACAACACAGTGCAAAATCTGTGAAACCACCCTAGACCTTCCCCAGGAAATGTATTCAGTGCCCTTTAGAAATCCTGAAGAAAAGCCACGTTCCTTGCCTTCAGTTTGCAAGTTATTTACAGATACGTTGAACCACCACTACTTTGAAGGCAGAACCCTTAAGCTTAGACTTGGGACTTTAAGCTGTTAGTGTAGACAATGTGTCTAACATTGTTAACCTATCCACTCAGGATCACTGTATAAATCCACATATAGCTACAGAGAAAAAAGATTGCCCATGCTTGGCTGCATTCCAGTATGATATAGGAGGCCCCTTCAGCCATTGAGTCTGTTCTGACATAGACAATCCCATCAACTCCACTTGATTCATCACTCAGGAGCATTCCACAGTGAGCAAATAACCTACCATCCCGCACATCTTTGGGATGTGGGAGGTCGCCGGAGCAGCTGGAAGAGACTCACACGGTCACAGGGAAAGCATGCAAACTTCATGCAGTCAGCACCCGAGGTCAGGATCGAACCTGGGTCTCTGGCACCGTGAGGCAGTAGCTCTTTTCACTGTGCGACCGTGTCACACACTGCATAACCATAGATACATTAAGTATTAGACCTTCATCATCATGGCATCAAGTCATCAAATACCAACCCAACAGCCCGTTGCTGTAATGGTTAAATGATCAGTACACTGGAACGTTTCAACATCACGAGAACTGCTGTCTAAGTGCATCTTCCTTTCCGTTGTACTTTTATTCCTTCCCCACTATTCCATCCTAAGGTGTAATGAAGGTGATTATTCCTTCTCTCCCCTGCTATTGAGCCGGTATAAATCCCTGCAGAAAATATAGCCATGCTTTAAAAGTCAGGGAGTGTGACGGCTAGGCATTAAATTTTAATATAATTTTTCCTGGAGTGTGAAGTGATTCTTTTAGATGACATGTGGGGAGAGTTGAGGGTCACATTGACTTCACGTCAATGGAAGGTGACCTCCTGTTGCCCCATTAAATGAGGGGCTGGAATTATAAAATTGAATTAAAATTACACTGATTCTGAGGAAAAGGTTCAGACAGAGATAAAAAAAACACCAAATGTAACTGAAATATGAAATAAGTCCGTACAGACAGGTAAGATAGAAAGCTTTGATACCTATCAAAAACTGCATATTTTGGAAAACTGAAGGAGAAAATGTTGGAAATATTCAGCAGTTGCGCAGGTTCTGTGGAGAGAGAAACATTTTTTCTCCAGCACCTCTGGTGCACTTTGCCACTTTGACAGTTTCTAGTCTTCTGGTCCTAGCCAACTTATTTTTGCTGTTGATACCCTGGGTTTACCCTTGCATCTACTTTTGAAACAGGATGTTACACTTACGACATTGTTGGCAGTCCATTCATCTGTGCCTCCTATCATCTTACACACCTCTATTTCTGTAGGATGATATTCTACACACCCACGTCATCCTCTTAAATGTCCCTAAATAATCTGCCTCAACCACCATCCCTGGCAGTGTGTTCCATGCACTCACCAGTCTGTGTAAAAAAAAACTTACCATTGACATCCTCCCTGTACTTTCCTCCAATCAACTTAAAATGATGCCCCCTCATATTGGCTGTTCATGCACTGGGAAAATAGTCTCTGGCGGCCCACTTGATCTATGCCTCCTATCATCTTGTACACCTCTATCAAGTCACATCTTCCACTTCTTCACAGTTTCCAAAGCGATTGCTCCTTCATGAATCCTGGTTCACGTTTCCACCTCTTGCAACACCGCTCCCCATCTCAAGCAACCATTGGAGAAGCAACAATGGCCTTTATCTTTCCCCTTCCCACTCTTCAGGGACATAAGTAGTCCCTCCAAGAGAATCAATGATTCTTCCAATCTGGTGTGCTACATGCACTGCTCACTATAAGACCATAAGATATAGGAGCAGAATTAGGCCATTTGGCCCATCAAGCATGCTCTGCCATTCCATTTTGCTTCATTTATTATCCCTCTCAATGCCATTCCCCTTGCCTTCTCTCTGTTACCTTTGACACTCTTACTTTTCAAGAACCTGTCAACCTCCACTTTTAATATACCTAATGACTTGGCTTCCACAGCCGTCTGTGGCAATGAATTCCACAGAACCAAACATAGATCAGGTGCTGCATTGTAGAATGCTGCAGTATAGCCTGCAAAGTCATCCTGACCGTTAGTTGCCTGTCACTTCAGCCCCACTTTGATCCCTCAGTTTTCACTGAAGTCCAATGTGAAATCAACAAGTAATGCTTCACTTTCTGACAAAGTGAAATATAACTATCAAAACTTAGCAATTAATTCAACTCTTTCAGATAACCAACCTGTCCAGTTTGTATTAGAACTGGGTAGTTCTGATGAAAGGTAATCAACCTGTAATTGTAGCTCTGTTTCTCTCTCTGCAGATGCTGCCGCACCTGCTGAGTATTCTGAGTGTTCTCTGTTTTATTTCAGAACTCCAGTAACTGCAGGTTTTGTATACTGCAGTCTGATAGAATTTTCTTCTCTCCTCTCATCACGTGCATCTCTCTCTTATTACACTTCCTGCAGACAGAACAGGTGCATTTCGCAAGCTTCCACTACCCTCCCTTAGCCGGCACTACCACCTGTGTTTCATAGTCTCCACCCAACCACAGGCATTCCCTTTGATCTCTCCACACCTCCCACTACCTGCAGTTTTAAACATGCTAGATTAGTCACTCATCCAGCTCTGATTTAAGATCATAGACACTGTTTCTCTCACTGCAGATGCCGCCTGACTTGCTGAATATTTCCAGCATTTTATTTTAGCTTGAACATACAACTGGGAGCATAGTGTGTCCGCTCCCCTCCAGAATAGTTATTAAATCTATAGGCTTCCAGCTGAACAAAGAATATAACAGTTGCCCACTTCCTCTTCCATTACCACCGTTCAGTCCTTCCAGGCGAGGCAGCACTTCACATGTGAATCAACTGGTGACATTTATTTGAGTCTGGTGCTCCCGGTTTGGCCTCCTCTACATCAGTGAGAAGCGATGCAGATTGGGGGGAGGGCGTGCCCATCATTGACCACCTTTACTCGGTCTGCCGTAACAGCCAGCATCTCCTGGTGGCCAGCCGCCTTAATTCCACATCCCCTTCCCACACTGACATAGCCTCCTCTACGACCAAGTCGAGCCGGTGGCTCAAGAAGGAGGCGTCTATCGTTAAAGACCTTCTCCATCCGGGACATGCCCTTTTCTAATTCCGACCTTCAGGGAGGAGGTACAGGAGCCTGAGAATCCACACTCAACATTTTAGGAACAGCTTCTCCCCCCCTGCCATCAGATTTCTGGACATTCCATGAAATCATGAATACCACCTCACTAGTCCTCTTTCGTACTATTTACTTATTTTGTTTTTCATTGGAATTTATTCCAAATTTTTATGTCTTGCACTGTAGTGCTGCCACAGAACAAGAAGTTTTACAACATATGTCAGTAATAGTAAACCTGATTCTGATTCTCTTGCTGATTAGAAGAACAACACCTCATATTCCATCCTGATAATCCCCAACCTGATGGCGTCAATATCAATTTTTCTAACTTCTGGTAACCACTCTCCCCATTCCTGTACTCCCACATTTCCCTTTATCTGCCTGGTCCCATTACCCCTTTTATTTCTCCTCCCCTGCACTCATGAAATGCCCATTACCTTTGTCTTCCTCCCTATGGATCCTCACCTCTTTCCCTTTCTTCCATGACCCACTGTCCTTTTCTAAGAGATTCCATCTTCTCCAGCCCTTTGCCTTTTGGAAGGCAGATTACTATCTGAATGGTGTCAAGTTAGGAAAAGGGGAAGTACAACGAGATCTAGGTGTCCTTGTTCATCAGTCACTGAAAGTAAGCATGTAGGTACAGCAGGCAGTGAAGAAAGCTAATGGCACATTGGCCTTCATAACAAGGGGAATTGAGTATAAGAGCAAAGAGGTCCTTCTGCAGTTGTACAGGGCCCTGGTGAGACCACACCTGGAGTATTGTGTGCAGTTTTGGTCTCCAAATTTGAGGAAGGACATTCTTGCTATTGAGGAAGTGCAGTGTAGGTTCACAAGGTTAATTACTGGGATGGCGGGACTGTCATATGTTGAAAGATTGGAGTGACTGGGCTTGTATACACTGGAGTTTAGAAGGATGAGAGGGGATCTGATTGAAACATATAAGATTATTAAGGGATTGGACACGCTTGAGGCAGGAAACATGTTCCCAATGTTGGGGGGGTCCAGAACCAAAGGCCATGGTTTAAGAATAAGGTGCAGACCATTTAGAACGGAGTTGAGGAAAAACTTTTTCACACAGAGGGTTGTGGTTCTGTGGAATGCTCTGCCTAAGAAGGCAGTGGAGGTCAATTCTCTGGATTCTTTCAAGTAAGAGTTAGATAGAGCTCTTAAAGATAGCGGAGTCAAGGGATATGAGGAGAAGGCAGGAAAAGGGTACTGATTGTGGATGATCACCCATGATCACAGTGAATGGCAGTGCTGGCTCGAAGGGCCGAATGGCCTACTCCTGCACCTATTGTCTATTGTCTATTGCCTCTTCCCCCTATCGCCTCCCATCTTCTCACCCCATTCCCCCATCTGGTGGGTGGTAAGTGAATCTCACTTGGACTCACTCGTCACCCACCAGCTCCTGTTCCTTCCTCTGCCCGCTCCCTTGTATTCTGCCTTCTGCCCTTTTTCTTTCCAGTCCTGATGGAGGTTCTCAGCCCAAAATGCCCATGGACCTTCCCTCCACTGTTTGACCCACTGAGTTCCTCCAGCAATTTTTAGAAATTGTGCGTCACTCCAGCATCTGTAGTCTTCCTTGTGCACTCCGCAAGTGTCCTTTCTTTCGATGTGGATCACAAGACGATAATGGTTGTACTTTCTCTGAATGTTCATTGCTGTTAATATCACTGCAATCTCCAACCCTGAAACAGAAGATGACAAGCATTTAATAGCATTGAGCAGAACTACTGCTGTGCAATTTGAATAATACTTCTACCATTTGTCATTCTAAAGCGGGCAAGACTTGACCACCCGTGTGCCAGCTATAGGATCATTTTCCAGACTTTAAAATATAACCAGGGTAGACTACTGTCTCCAAGCAAGATAAATAAAAGCTGATATTCAGTCCGATATATTTAAAACTTTCGGGAGGGGCACCAAACTGAAGTGTCCTTTGCCCGAAATGAGACCTCCTCACATCTTGTGCTTTTGGTAGAATAGCACTTCAACCATGATCTGTTGTAAAGCCTGCACAGCTACAGAGTGACCTGTGTCTGTAGTTGTATCCTTGAAAGAGGGAAGGCATGTTGAGAGAGCAGTTCATAACAGAGAACCTGAGAAACATAAAGTTGAGGCACAGGTAAGACCACAGCAGGAACATCATGAGAAGTTCCGAATGCCTCATTTAACAAAAGACATGGAAGGGTACATCTCCAAGAGGACCACATCCTTGTCATGGTTTGGAGGCTTGCGTACCTCAATGACCCAGAGAGTTATGTTGGTTGGAGTCAGGGCTTTGTGCTTTGGCTCCTGGTAGAGTCACCCATGCCAAACAGGCCAAATGGTAGACACCAGACTAAGAGTGGTCCCCCGGCCCTCCACCAGTCCTCCAGTTTTGGGGGTTCAGCTCCTGGCTAACAACCTTAATTGGTCAAACAAAATGGTTACAGAAACAGCAATGAAGAATCCTTTTACATCTATGAGTGACGGTGTTCCTGAGTCTCCACCCGGGGCTTGCATGGTGGACCCTGAACTACAATTGGGGTACAATAGAGAAGATAGCCAAGGACAGAGAGAGATGCATTCTTGCCCAAAACTCCAGCAGGTGTAACAGCAGTAAGTAGGTATGGAACAGTACAGTGGAGCCACCTTGTCTATTTGGGCCCCTTTTCTAAGAAAAGATGTGCTGGCATTGGAGAGGCTCCAGTGGAGGTTCACAAGAATGATCCTGGGAATGAAACGGTTAATATATAAGGAGTATTTGATGCTTCTGGGCCTTATACCCACTGGAGTTTAGGAGAATGAGGAGGGATCTCACTGAAATGTACCGAATATTGAAAGGCCTAGATAGGATGTGGAAAGAATGTTATCTATAGTGGGGGGGGGGGGGGTCTTTGATGACATATCAAATCTCCTCAGACTCCTGATGAACTATGGCCACTGACATGCCGTTTTGTAATTGCATCAGTATGATGTCCCAGGACAGATCCTCTCAGATGTTGATGTCGAGGAACTTGAAGTCTGTGCCAGAACTTCCATCCCAGAGGCAAACCATTCAAGCTGACAGGGCAGACCAGTGCTTAGAAGCCACTCAAACCACTATCACACCTCTTCAATCCATCTCACTAATGTTAGGCCCCTATTTCCACCCTTGTCATTATCCTCTGTTATCTTAAGAGCATCACTGCTTTCTACCCCATGTATCTACACATTAGTTACCTTCTGGATTAGGGCATTACCCCTGAAATTCTTCCACAGCCTCTGGACTCACTTTCAGGAACTTTGCAGCTCATGTTTCAGTATTATTTGTTTACTTTTTTATTACTTGCAATTTTTTCTCTTTTACACATTGGATGTTTGTTGGTCTTTGTTATTTGTGTGTTTTAAAGGATTCTATTGTATTTCTTTGTTTTCCTATGGGTGCCTGCAAGAAAATGTATCTCAAGGTTGTATAGGTCATACATACTTAAACTTTGAACTTTGTTTCACTGATACCTCGGTGTCTGGATCTGGCCTACGTTTGGAACATGGTGAGCCAACCTGTTCACTGTCCTCAAGGGGCATTCCGCCTCTGGTTTGATATTGATGTGTCCTAATATCCTGCTTTCCAATTCCGCTTAACTTGCAATGCTTTGTTTGCATTTTCCTGGCCTCATTTGTTTGATGAATGTCAAGCCTCACCAAGAACTGATTAGCTCATGTAAACAGCTTAAGCATCAGGCTTGCTGAGGTAAAGGTCAGGGAACCAGCCACTGCAGTCCCTGTTGGGCTCCCAGCATGACACAGGCAAATCACCGGCTGCACGTCTTTTTCAAGACTCCACCTGCCATTTTGTGTTTCTGACTCAGCCGAACATATAAAAGACGAACCTGGAGTTTCTGAAAGTAGATTGCGACAAGCTAATGAAGTGTGTCACAGTGCGTACTGTTATAAATACAGCGACCAGTTTGTACTCCACAAGCTGCCGCGAACAGACTGCGGTAACGTCATGGTAACCAGTTTGAGTGAGGAACAGATATTGGTCAGGACCTTTCTCCTTCTCCCGTATTGGAGGCTCAGTTGAGAGGGTAGATCTGGTGTTGTTTTACGTCTCATTGGGAAGATGGTGCTTCTAATTGTATCGTAGTATCGGTAGTGCAATCACACGAGTATGATGTTCTCCAAAGGGGTTGTCTATTGGTGGATCCTCAGATGGCTGTAGAGGCTGATCTGGGATCCGCATATTCTGGTGCAGTGTGTGCAAGAATAAGTAGTATCTGTGGTTAGTGGTTGGGTTTTTTGGTTCTTCGGTCTCTCTTTCCACAGCTGCCACTTTCCCTCTGCAGCTTAGTGCAGGACGCTCTCATATAACACTGCCCCCTCCTGAACAGATTTCTTCCAGGTGGATCTACTGAGTGCAACGTCTTCCAACCTTTAGATGTGATGTTGAATTCCTTCAGACTGATTTTGATATTATCTTTGAGGCATTTTCTTTGGCCACCAGAGGCTTCCTTCAACAGGGAGGAAAGGATCGGTTTGTGGAGACACGAGTTATGCCGACATGACCTATCCACTGGAATTGGTAATGGCTTTGTCACAGTAGAGATACTGTTCATGTTGCTGCTCCTGTATGCTGGAGGAACTGTATTGTAAATGTAGTGTGGTTGTAACACCTCCTGTGTTAAGGTCATGGTACATTTACAATATGTAGCCCCCTGGTAAGCCTCAGGCTCGCCCAATTCGCTTTCGTCTAGCGGGGAGCAGCCTCCGGCCCCACCAGACTGGGTAATCAAGTTTGTGTGGATGCTGTGTGATGTACCCCACCCCGCCAAATAACAGACAATACACCATATGCAATTAAATGATTACACTTTATAGATCTTACTGGAACTATGTAATTAATAGAGGTAAAATATAAAAGGAAAATAAAAGGCACCAAACTTATCAAAGTTCAACCACTTCGTGCACAACAGTTGGAGCTCAATTAACGGAGTCTCCTTTCCACCATTCGATCCCCTCCGACCCCCTCGACCCGCCACCTGGGACCAACCACTTTGGTCGACCAGACGCTCCACATGAGTCTGTCCTCGTCTCCTCTCCTCGCCGAAGACCCTGGGCCTTGGACTCCCGCTCGGGGTCCATCCCATCGGCCAGTTTACAGCATCGCATCTCCTCTCTCTGTCCCCATCGCACCTTCTGCCGCAAAGCCCATGTACAATAGCTTACGGACACACAAGAAAGAATAACATCTATCCCAATTGGTTAGCAAATGAATACAATCCTCTTTATAACCCAAACAAGCAGCTAGAGAGAGAACTTTCTCAGCAGTTATTATTACAGAAAAGCCATTTTAATTATAACATAACAAAGAAGCCATTTTGTTAGCCTTCGCAGTAACATAAAAGAAGAAACCCCTTACAAATACAAAATGAGGCCGATTGCTGGCCAGGAAAGTGCCATCCAGTAGATGCGTTCTGCAGACGATACTCAGGCTGCCCATGTGACTGACAGTGTTTGGGCAACTTGAAGACCCCAAATGACCCGGTCAGCTGGCCAGAAATGTGCCTGGCGGAATTCAGTCCTGAAAACTGTGAGGTAATGCATTGCATTGCAGTGCAAGTAAATGCAGGGGGAGAAAGGGAAAGTAGAGATGCAAGGATGAGGGTAGCAACACGGGAGCGAAACGTTACTACAGTGCCAGTGACCCAGGTTCAGTTCTGCGGCTGTTTGTAAGGAGTTTGTGCATTCTCTCGGTGGCTGCAAGATTTTCCTTTGGGTGCTCTGGTTTCCTTCCACATTCCAAAGACATACGGGTCAGTAGGTTAATTGGTCACATGTGCACCGACGGTTCATTGGTTCGGAGGAGTCCGCTAACGTACTGCCTCTCTAAATAAAAATTACATAGTCAATCGAGGGGATTGAGAAGTGTGGAGGGGCAGGGCGGCCCTGGAGTACATGTGCAGACGTATCTAAAGGTAGCAGGGCAACTGCTGGTTAGAAAGAGATGTAGGCTGTTTTTGTTTTATTGGCCAAGGCATGAAAGTGGAAAAGTAGGAAGCATCTGTTGGAACTTTTTGTAACACGAGTTAGATCACGGCTTGAGTACTGCGCACTGTTCAGGTCACCACATTACAGAAAAAAAATGGTGAGGGTGAAGAGAAGATGTTCTCAGCACTGGAACATGGCAGCTATGAGGAATAATGAGATGAACTGGGGCTGTTTTCTTTGGACAGAGCGGCTGAGGGGAGACTGAACTGAGGTATCTAATATTGCAAGTGGCCTAAACAGAGTTAAGTATTTCTCATAGCAGCGGGGTCAAAAACCAGGGCGTAATTTAAAATAAATTAAAAGCCAATTATTTTAATAAGCCAGCCTTAAAATAATTAGTTTAAATATTGGAGAGGAGATGAGGGAAAAATGTTTTATCTGGAGAGTGGTGGAGTCTGGAACTCCCTGCCTGAGAGCTGGGAGAGGCAGAATCAGACTCTTGTTTATTATCACTGGCATATGTCGTGAAAATTGTTATTTTGCGGCAGCAATACAGTGCATTACATATGATATACTATTAATTACAGTAAGTTATTAATTACAATAAGTTTTAGATTAGATTAGATTATGAGGACACACAGTCCTCTTTTATTGTCATTTAGGAATGCATGCATTAAGAAATGATAAAATGTTCCTCCAGAATGATATCACAGAAACACAAGACAAACAAAACTGAAAAACTGACAAAAACCACATAATTATAACATACAACAGTGCAAAGCAATACCGTAATTTGATAAGAACAGACCATGGCACGGTAAAAAAAAGTCTCAAAGTCTCTCGAAAGTCCCATCGTCTCACGCAGATGGTAGAAGGAAGAAAATCTCTCCCTGCCATGAGCTTCCAGCGCCGTAAACTTGCCGATACAGCACCCTGAAAGCACCCGACCACAGCCGACTCTTGAGTCTGTCCAAAAACTTCGAGCCTCCGACCAGCCCTCTGACACTGAGCACCAAGCACCATCTCTGCCGGGCACTTCAACCCCAGCCCCGGCAACAGGCAATAGGCAAAGCCGAGGATTTGGGGCCTTCACCTCTGGAGATTCTCGATCACACAGTAGCAGTGGAATATATATATTTTTTTTTAATTAAGTAGTGCAAAAGAGAACAGAAGCAGTGAGCTGCAGTGTCATGGGTTCATTGTTTAATTAGAAATCTGATGGTGAAGGGGAAGAAGCTGTTCCTAAAACATTGAGTGTGAGTGTGTGGCTTCAGGCTCCTGTACCTCCCCTCTGATGGTATCAATGGATGACATACGCCCGACAGGCCCAATAGCCACCTCCTGCATCATTTCTATGAAAATTGTATATAGAACATGGAACATAGAAGAGTACAGCGCAGGAACAGGCCATTCAGCCCACAATGTTGTGCCGAATCAGCTAAAAAAGAAAATCAAAAACACCCAAACACCAATCCCTACTACCTACACCATCTCCATATCCCTCCATCTTCCTGACATCCATGTGCCTATCCAAACGTCTCTTAAAAGCATCTAATGTAGTTGCCTCTACCACCACACCAGGGCAGTGCATTTCAGGCATCCAATGAGTCTCTGAGTAAAAAACTTACCCCTCACATCCCCTCACAGATGGAATTTAATGCAGACAAGTGTGAGGTGTTGCATTTTAATAGGACAGGACTTACATAGTGACTGGTAGCGCACTGAGGTGTGCAGTAGAATAAAGGGATCGGGAAGTCCAGCTCCATAAATCCTTGATTGTGGTATCCCAGGTAGATGGGATTGTAAAGACAGCTTTTCACACACTGGCCTTCATAAATCAGGGCATTAAGCACAGGAGTTGGGATGTTATGTTGAAGTTGTATAAGGTGTTAGAGAAGCTGAATCTGAAGTGTTGTGCTGGTCACAACAGAAACCGTGAAAGACTACAGAGAAAATTTATGTCGATGTTGCCAGGACTTGAGGAACTGAATTACAGGGAAAGGTTGAATGGGTTTGCATATTATTCCCTGGAGCACAGGAGAATGAGGGGAAATCTTATAGAGGTATACAAAATTAAGAGAAGTATACATCGAGTGAATGCATGCAGGTTTTCTCCCCTCAGGCTCGGAGTAACTATAACTAGAGGTCACAGATTTAGGGTGAAAGGTGAAAGGGGAATCTGAAGGGGAGCTTCATTACTCAGAGGGTGATGTGAGTGTGGAAAAGGCTGCCAGTTTGGTAGACGTGGCTCCATTTGCGACATGGGCAATGGTCTAGGTGCGGGTAGATGGGACTACGCAGAAAACCAGGTTGGCATGAAATAGATGGGCCAAAGGGCCTGCTTCTGTGCTGTAGTACTCTATGACTTATACAAACCTCCACTCAGTCTTCCCCTGTTCCAAAGAAAGCAATTTTTGCTTATCCAACCTATCTCCACAGCTCCCAGTTACCAGTCCTGCCAACATCCTCTTTTATCTCCTCTGCACCCTCCCCTCCATGAACATAACTTTACTGTAAACAGATGGACTGCAGTCAAGCTTGCAGTCTAACTGGTGTTGTATGCAGTTCTAGCATAGGCACAATGCTCTTACACCGTCTACCTCTGTTCCCTCGCGGAATAGCTGGAATGGAGGCATAAGTAGCCTTGGGTCTCTGCAATAGAGTTCCCAAAAGGAATGAAGCATTCATGGTACTCTGCAGCATTGCAAAGGCACCACCTGTTAACTGGCATAAAGGGGATTGAAACTCAATACTCTTGTTACCTGCAAATCAGTTTGCAATCCCAGCATGTTGGCTCCCTGCAGGTCCCCTTCCCCTCTTGAGCACATCCTTTGTCAGTCAGATGATGTGTCTCTTCCTTGACTTCCCCACATTTCATTCTGCCGCACCACCCCCCGCACTTTTGACTCAATGCCCCCCTGATTGTGCTGTCCATTATCTCCTGTTAAATGGGAACGATTCCAAGCCTGTAACATGAGAAGAAATCCTACCAAATAGTCAAGTGGCAGGTGTTGTGATATAATGGGAGCACAGAATTAAACCATTAGAACTGATGTAAAGTAAGGTGAACAGACAGCATTGCTGAGAATGCAAAAACAAATGTGGAAAGGAGAAAATGATGTTTGCTTTTTCTTAATCCACAGAAAAATTGAACAGAGATGTTGAAAATTATGAATGGTTTTGATCAAATGAAAAAGGAGGGATTTTCGTTTGATCAAAACCATTCATGATTTTGAATATTTGTAGAGGTGGACACAGCACATCACAGAAACCAGCCTCCCCTCCATGTACTCTGTCTGTATCAGTAGAGCAGCTGGCATAATCAAAGACCCCACCCACCCTGGCCATTCTCCCTTCACCTCTCTGCCATCAGGCAAATGATACAAAAGTCTAAAAGCACATACTGTACCAGCAAGTGCAAGGACAGCTTCCACCTCATTGTTATGAGACTAGTTTCCCGATATGATAAGCCTCACAGTCTGCCTCAGTATGAGCTTGCACCATGTTGTTTACCTGCACTGCACTTTCTCTGTTGCTATTACACTTTAATTTGAACTTGGTTATTGTTTTACTTTGTACCAACTCAATGCACTGCGTAATAAATTCACCAGTATGTAAGAGAAGTGTTTCACTGTCAGTCGATACATGTGACAATAATAAACCAATTCCAGACCTGTGTTGGCACGTGGCCAAGTGGTTAAGGCGTTCGTCTAGTGATCTGAAGGTCGCTAGTTCGAGCCTTGGCTGAGGCAGTGTGTGTGTCCCTGAGCAAGGTACTTAACCACTCGTTGCTCTGCGATGACACCAGTGCCAAGCTGTATGGGTCTAATGCCCTTCCCTTGGACAACATTGGTGGCATGGAGAGGGGAGACTTGCAGTATGGGTAACTGCTGGTCTTCCATACAACCTCGCCCAGGCCTGCGCCCTGGAAACCTTCCAAGGCGCAAATCCATGGTCTCATGAGACTTAACGGATACCTAAAAAAGAAAATCCAAACCTCACTGATAGGAGTGAAAACTACTCACTAGACCAGCTATCACAGTGAAGAGGGACATCTGGTGCGCCATCAGTTGGGACACAGTGAATGAACGAGTTTCACTGCCAGAGTGATGGAACCATGAAGATAGTCATAAGAATGAGCAGGGAACTGCTTATTTAGAGAGCTGGCATGGTCACAAGGGGCTGAATGGCCTCCTTGTGTGCTGCTCGCTTCTGTGATTCTGCAGATCCAGAGTCTGCTATTATGGAGTTATTGACAGATTACAGTGTGGAAACAGGCCCTTCAGCCCATCAAGTCCATGCCGACCATCAACCACAAACTACCCATTAACACAATTACGGGTAATTCCATTTTATTCTCCCCACATACCAAACTACCCGTTGTTGGGATGTAGGAGGAAATGGAGTCGGAGGAAGAACGTGCAAACTCCACGCAGGCAGCGCTGGAGGTCAGGATTGAATCCAGGTCTCTGGCACTGTGAGATGTGCCACTATGCTGCTGGGTGTAATGATCAATAGGAGTGTGTTGTGATTGGATGCCGAAACTAAAGCAGGAACATCCCCCCCCCCCCAATCGAACACACCAATGTGAGAAGACAGCAAGCACATGGGAACACCACCAGACAATGCGTTGGCATGAGCAGAGATAGCTTTAGTCTGAACCCTGGCTAGTTATGTCCTTCACCACTAGGTGAGCAGATAACAGGGATGAACTGGAGTGTGGCATGGACTGCCAACTTTGCCAGTCATACCTGGATAGCAGGTATTGATCATTGGTTTATTATGAAAATTATAATAATTACTTATAATAATATAATTCTTTCTCCATGTGACAATAATTATTGCCACATGGACAGACAGGTAATGAAAAGCTTCTGTGTGAATGCAGTCCAGACAGAAGATTCCACACATCGAGGCAGTATAAAAGGAACACCAATAACAGAATGTGGCATATAGTGCTACTGTTACACAGCCTTAAGGTACTTGGAAGTAGGTACAGAGGAGATGTCAGGGTAAGTTTTTTACCAAGAGAGTGGTGAGTGTGTGGAATGGGCTGCTGGTGACGGTAGTGGAGGAGGATACAATAGGGTCTTTTAAGAGACTCCTGGATAGGTACATGGAGCTTAGAAAAATAGAGGGCTATGGGTAAGCCTAGGTAATTTCTAAAGTAAGGACATGTTCGGTACAGCATTGTGTCCTGTATTGTGCTGTAGGTTTTCTATGTTTCTAGAAAGTGTAGAGAAGTTAGTTAAGCAAGGTGCAGGAGCTATGACGAGGTAGATTGCAAGATCAGGAGTTCTTTATCATATAAGACGTCTGTTCAAGAGCCTGATAACAGTAAGACAGAATCTGTCCTTGAGCTTGGTGATACGCGCTCTCAAGACTTTGATTCTTCTATCCAAAGGGAGGTGGAAATGAGAGAATGACTGAGGTGGAAGGGGTCCTTGATTATGTTAGTTGTTTTGCCAAGGCTCAGAAAGTGCAGACAGAGCCGGTGGATGGGAGACGGTTTTGCTTGATGGACTGTGCTGTGTCCACAACTCTCTGCGGTTTCTTGCGGTCACGGGCAGCGCAGTGGCCATTACAAGCTGCAATGCAAGTGAAGGTGTTACAGTAAAATCCAGGGCAGAGAGTATGTGGGCTAGACAAGTATCAAGCACTTTGATCTGTTAGGCCCGGAACAGTGGGAACACTGGTTACCGATTAATCAGGGCATCAAAATTTACAGGGAGAAGACAGGAGAATGGGGTTGAGAGAGAAAAGACATGAAACAGTGGAGCAGACTTGATGGGCCAAATGGCCTGATTATGCTCCCTTGTCTGATGGTCTAAAAACAGGCCAACCCGAGCTTTAATTACCTACCGGCCCATGTATCTTGATGGCCCAGTTAGGAACAGCAGCTTGAAGTGAAAGCAGCTGTCCGTTCTACGCACTTGCAGTCACGAGCCGCTTTTCCGCTCTGCGACCGGGACCGCGCTCATTATTCTTCCCCTCTCCAGCTGTCTGTCGGCAACAGCTGCCTCCCCTCCGTTTCCATAGTAACCGTGACACCCTGCCACCCTGGCCTGAATATTAATAACACGGTGGAGCCGAGCTCGGCCCTGGAGAATAAGGCCCTGGCTTTTGTTCGTTGCTTCCTTTAGATTAGAGCAGCTGTGGGCAAACACATGGCTTAAACCCAATTAACCTCGCCGATACAGGGCGAGCAGCTTGCTTCAGGCAGCGGGCAGGAGGCAGGCCTCGTGTTACCTGAGGGGAGGAGTGCTGGTGGGGATCACCCCCTTGGCCTGGGCAGGTGCTTCTGAAACCATCCACCTGACATTCAAGGGCTCACGCGGCCGAGCGACGACAGGCGCATTCGCGGGAGTCGGCCCTTCGGCCCCACCAAGCCTGTGCTGACCATCAAGCACCCACTTGCGCTGGTCGGTCCCCGCTGATCCCACCAGCCACCTGCCATGGGGTGGCTGCCAGTTAACCAGCCGACCTGCGCGAGTTTGGGACGTGAGAGTAAACTGGAGCTTCACGGTAAACCAACGCAGACCGTATTTGATATTTCAATAATATTTTAGTAATGTGCATATGTTGTTTGATTAAGCATTCTTGTTCGTTTATGGGATTATATGTAGAAATATGTGAATAGTATACGTCATCGTGCTACTGTCTCATACATATGTATCTTGCCTAAAGTAAACTCATAGTTACACCTGCATTCTTTGGACTCCCCACGTCTTTCCTTGAATTAATTGAATGTTTTTGTTACAAAGTGTAACAGCAGCGGATGTCAGGATTGAACCCACAGCTCTGCGAGGCAGCGGCTCTACTCGCTGGGATATAATCTATACTCTCTCAGATATACAAGCATCCGTTAGTCTCATGAGACCATGGATTTGCGCCTTGGAAGGTTTCCAGGGTGCAGGCCTGAGCAAGGTTGTATGGAAGACCAGCAGTTGCCAATGCTGCATCTCCCCTCTCCACACCACCGATGTTGTCCAAGGGAAAGGCATTAGGACCCACACAGCTTGGCACTGGTGTCGTCGCAGAGCAATGTGTGGTTAAGTGCCTTGCTCAAGGACACACATGCTGCCTCAGCCAAGGCTCGAACTAGCAACCTTCAAATCACTAGATGAACGCCTTAACCACTTGGCCACGCATCTCAGATATAATCCCCAAATTATAACCATAAATCTTCTAGAGTTATAGGTATTAAGCCAACCATCTCTGGTTTTCCCACTGACCAGGTCACGCTATCTCCAGTAGGACTTTGGTGGACACTTGTTCAACCCACCAGATTCAACAGTTGCACTGTGCCAATATCTGGTGCTCCAAAGGGTGAGGGGTGTGTGGAAATTACGATCCATGCCTCCCCACAGTTTAAAGAGAAGAGCTCAACGAAAGGTAGCCAGCAATTTCTGGAGACCAGACGTAGGACTGACTTCCAAGACTGAAGAATCAAGTTTGTTGATCAAATGTACATTGAAGCCTGCAGCGAAATGCATCATTTGTGCTCACAACCAACTGGCCGCAGGATGAGCTGGGGGCAGCCGCAAGTGTTGCCACACATTCTGGTGCTAACATAGCGTGCCCACAATGCTTGGCAGAACAGCACAGAACACAACTAACAACAACACAACAGCAGCAAAACAAGCCGGTTCCTCCCTCCCACCCACCCATGCATATACACGAATCCTTTAACCCTGGGACAGGCCTCAAGCCTGCAGCCTCCAGCAGAATCGGACCTGCAGACACTGGGTTTCAGCTTCCCCAGCGTACTCACAGGGATTCACATACTTGGCTGTGGTCAACAGGCCTCGACTTCCGGACTTTCTGACTCATTCCTTTCAGTGATACGGAGGTTAGTGCGGGAGAGCAGCACTGAGAGAACTACTCAGCCACGGTCTTAACAAATTGCAGAGCAGGTACCAGGGAAAAAATGGCCTACTCCTGTCCCAATCATTAGCTGGCTGACTTCCCTAGTATTTCCCATTCCCTCTGTCCCACTCCTTTGTCATCTCTCCTCAGATTTAGGACATTGAATGGGGAGTACTCAGCAGCACCATCCTCTCTGCACCTCCTGCTCCAAGTTCCATCCCCACTTCTGTCTCCCTCAACCCCATCTCTGCATCCAGACTGGAATTCCCATCTCCCTATCCCAGAAGCCAGTTTCCAGGTATAATCCGTTCTGGTTTCCTCCCATATTCTGAAGACGTACGGGTTAGGGTTACTAAGCTGTGGGCATGCTACGTTAGTGCCAGAGGCACGGCAACATTTGCGGGCTGCCTCCAGCACAATCCTTGGACTGCGTTAGTCATTGAAGCAAACAACAAATTTCACTGTACGCTTCAATGTTTTGCATACAACATAGAATACAGTACAGGTCCTTCAGCCCAATGTTGTGCACACCTTTTAACCTACTCTAAGATCAATCTAAATATTTCCCCTGACATAACCCTATCATTCATGTGACTATCTAAGAGTTTCTTAAATGTCCCCAGTGTATTTGTCTCTATCACCATAACCTGCAGTGTTACCACGCTCTCACCGCTCTGTGTAAAACAGAGACTGGGTTGGTATTGGAATGGGAGTTGGTGTTGGGATCTGATCATGGAGTTTGTTTCAGAGTTGGGGTTGAAGATAATGGTGTTGGAGTTGGTGGAGTTAGAGCTGCCGTTAGTCTTGGTGCTGCCACTAGTGTTGATGTTAGTGTTGGGTTGGTGATGAAGACGGTGGTGTTGGAGTTGGTATTGCAACTGATCATGGAGTTTGCTTTTGAGTTAGAGTTGAAGGTGGTGGTGTTGGTGTTGAACATGGAGTTTTTGTTGTTGAAGTTGGAATTGGCCTGCATACTTCAGAAGTGTAGGAAAGAAGAATCCAGCCAACTCAGAGCAGACAAAATCCTGCTTTTCACAGCACTGAAGGTGGTCATTCTGCCCATCAGATCTGAGCTGACTCTCAGCAGAGCAATCCCCATATTCCAACCCATTCTCTCGCTAATGCCCATTGACCTCCCTTTGCTACTTTTACTATTTACCCGCCCTACAGAAGCCAGGTAGGCTACCAACACATGGGACACAGATAGAAGCCCGACAACCTAGTGTAAACCCACATGGGTCACAGGGAGAACATCCACACAGTCAGCACCGGATGGCAGGATGAACTCAGGTCACTGGAATTGTGCTATGGGGCTGCACTGCCTACTGCTGAATCAGAATCTGAATCAGGTTTAACATCACTAGCTTACTGTGCACAGTATATAAATTTAAAGAAGGAGTGCAAAGAGAGAGGAAAAAAATAGTGAGGTGGTGTTCATGGATTGATTGTTCAGTCAGAAATCAGCTTGTGGAGGGGAAGAAGCTGTTTCTGAAATTTTGAGTGTGTGTCTTCAGGCTCCTGTACCTCCTCCTAGGTGGTAGCAATGAGAAGAGAGCGTGTCCAGGGTGATGGGGGATCCTTAATGATGGATGTCACATTTTTGAGGCATCGTCTTTTGAAGGTGACCTCGATGTTGGGGAGGCTAGTGTCCAAGATGAAGCTGGCTGAGATTACAAATTTCTGCGGCTTTTTCCAATCCTGTGCAGTGGCCCTTCCATACCAGATGGCGATGCAACCAGTTAGAATGCTCTCCACAGTACATGCGTAGGAATTTGCGAGTGCCTTTCGTGACATACCAAGTATCCTCAAGCTCCTAAAGAAATATAGCCACTGTAATTGCATCAATATATTGGGCCCAGGATAGATCTTCAGCGATGTTGACACTGTTCACCTTTACCACTGCTGATGCTGGTGTGTGTTCCCTCAGCTTCCTCTTCCTGAAGTCCAGCATCAATTCCTTGGTCTTACTGACATCGAGTGTTCTTGTGACCTTACTGCAAGGAAGTGGTCCTGTGGCATTTCAGGAGTCAACCCATTGGGACAATGGCCTGCTGTATGGGGTGTCTCATTAGGTCTGCATCTAACACAAGGCAAGAGTGTGAGAGAGAAGGTGAGTGAATGTGACTCCGGAATGAGATATTGGTCTCTCAGATATAGTCAGAACTTCAAATTGGCTTCAAATGACTTCTCAAGAAGGTAGCAGCTAGATAAAAAAAAAATAAATTGCTTAGAAATATGCATGAAATGGCTCAGCTTGTCTGGAGAATATTAATAGAATGGCTGCAGTCTCCAGAGGACAGAAAGCACAGTGATACACATCAGTAATAACATTGAGCATTTATTTCTCTTGCGTCTGCTCTTTTGTTGGCTTCTCCAAGACAGCTCTGCACCAAACTGATGTTATTCCCCTACAACCATCAGGCTGCTAGACCAGCATGGACAGCTTCTCTCACCTCAGCTCTGAGCCCATCCCACACCCTACAGGCTCACTTTCAAGGACTGTACAACTCATATTTTCAGTACCATTATTTTTTATTATATACACAATTTGTTCCTTCTTTTGCACATTGGTTGTTTGTCAGTCTTATTTATGTGTTTCGTGTTGGGCATGTGGCCAAGTGGTTAAGGTATTCGTCTAGTTATCTCAAGGTCGCTAGTTCGAGCCTCAGCTGTGGCAGCGTGTTTGTGCCCTTGAGCAAGGCACTTAATCACACATTGCTCTAGCTTGTGCGAGGAGTGGCGCCCCACACAGACTTCCAATCTGCACCTTGTAAGGCATGAAAATGCCCAACGCAGGCCTCTGAGCATGGTCTGAGTCAACGTTCCCTCCCCCCTTATTTCTGTCTAGTTCGACGTTAGAGTCCATTTTTAAGGATAGGGTTTCGGTGTACTTCGAGGCACACAATTAAATAGGGTGAAGTCAGCGTGGTTTCCTGAAGGGGAAATCTTGCCTGACAAATTTGTTGGAATTCTTTGAGGAAGTAACAGGCAGGATAGACAAAGGGGAGTCAGTGGATGTTGTTTATTTGGATTTTCAGAATGCCTTTGACAAGGTACCACACATGAGGCTGCTTAACAAGATGAGAGCCCGTGGTATTACAGGAAAGGTACTAGCATGGATAGAAAGATTGGCTGACTAGCAGGAGGCAAAGAGTGGGAATAAAGGGACCTATTCTGGGTGGCTGCCGGTGATTAGTGGTGTTCTGCAGCAGTCGGTGTTGGGACTGCTTCTTTTCACATTATATTCCAATGATTTACATGACAGAATTGATGGCTTTGAGGCTGAGTTTGTGGATGATACCATGACAAGTGGAGGGGCAGGTAGTGTTGAGGAAGCAGGGAGTCTGCAGAAGGACTTAGATTGGGAGAATGGGCAAAGTAGTATTAGTGAAGGGAAGTGTATGATCATGCACTTCAGTAGAAGGAATAAACGCCTGGATTATTCTCTAAACAGGGAAAAAATGCAAAAATCTGAGGTAAAACGGGACCTGGGAGTCTTCATGCAGAATTCCCTAAAGTTTAACTTGAACGTTGAGTTGGTGATGGACAAGGCAAATGCAATGTCATCATTCATTTTAAGAAGACTGGTATATAAGAGCAAGAATGTGATGCTAAGGCTTTATAAGGCATTGGACAGACTGCACTTGGAGTATTGTGAGCAGTTTTGGGCCCCTGATCTAAGAAAGGATATGCTGGCATTGGAGAGAGTTCAGAAGAGGTTCTAAGAATGATTCAGAGAATGAAAGGGTTAATGTATGAGGAACGTTTGATGGCTCTGGGCCTGTACTCACAGGAGTTTAGAAGAATGAGGGGGGATCTCATTGAAACCCATGCAATATTGTAAGACCTAGATACTTGTGCATTTAGAACAGCGATGAGGAGGAATTTCTTTAACAAGAGGGTGGTGAATCTGTGGAATTCATTACCACTGATGAACTTGGAGGCCAAGTCATTGGGTATATTTAAAGTAGAGGTTGGTAGGTTCTTGATTAGTGAGGGTGTTAAAGGCTATGGTGAGAAGGCAGGAGAATGGGATTGAGAGGGGTAATCAATCAGCCATAGTGGAATAGTGGAACAGATTCGATGGGCTAAGTGGCCTAATCCTACTCATATGTCTTATGGTCTTATACATACTGTAATAATAAATTGACTTTGACTTACTTTGAACTGTGGAGTCTAAAGCTCTGAGGCACTTGCCTTTGAACAACCTTCGCTCCCCTTGCCCTCTACTCCCACCCACCGCCACACCTCCACCCTCATGTTCTTTGCCCAACACGTTGAATGTCCACCTGTGATCGTGACCGTAAGGCACCAGGCAGAATTAGGCTATTCGGCCCATCGAGTCTGCTCCACCATTCCATCACTGCTGATTTATTTTCCCTCTGAATGTAATTCTTCTGCCTTCCCCCTGTAACCTTTGACACCCTTACTAATCAAGAATCTATCAACCTCCACTTTAAAAATACCCGCAGACCGTAGACCTGCTGATGTAAGAGCAGCTTAGCACAAGGGGGTAAGAAATGTGGTGCTAATGTTTTTGCCTCTGTGAGAAGTTGTGATTCTCATCGAGTTGTACAATGCAGATTTCATTCCACCAAGTTTACACTGGCCATCAATCACCCATTTTACACTATCCCATTTACTCTCCCTGAATTCCCACCAACAGCTCTCCCGGCCCTCGCTCTACCACTGGCCTACACACTAGGAGCAGTTTACGGTGGTCATTTAGCTGGACAACCTGAGATGTGGGAAGGAACTGGAGCGCCGTGGAGAGACCCACATGGTTATAGGGAGAGTATGCAAACTCCACACAGAAAGGTGGGGATTGATCCTGGGTCTTTGAGGCAGCAAAGCAGCGGTGTTGTTAGCTGCACTACTGCACCACCCACAGAACCTGGTCATCTGAGCACAAATTCAGCTTATAATCATCAGTGGCAGTCCCTTTGAGACGAGACGTGGCAGATAGCAATGATCCCATCACGTGCAGAAGGGAAGTAAGGGAGGTCCTCCTGGAAAACATCAAATCAAACTGCAGATGGTGAAAATCTGAAATCAAGACAAGAATGGCTGGAATTGGTGTTGGTATTGGTTTATTCTTCTCATATGTAGTGAGATACAGTGAAAAACTTAACTTGCATATTGTTTATACGGATCAAACTATTATACAGTGCATTGAGGTAGTATAATAACAGAATGCAGAATAAGTTGTAACAGCTACATAGAAAATGCAGTGCAGATTAACCTCAAGGATGTGTGCTTAGCCTACTGCTCTACACTCCTGACAATGTGGCTAGGCACAGTGCAAAGGGCATCTATAGAGGGCATCTTCAAAAGGTGCCTTAAGAAGGCAGCATCCATCACGAAGGATCCTCGCCATCCAAGGCATGCTCTCTTTTCATTACTACCATCAGGAGGAGACTCGCACTTAACATTTCAGAAACAGCTTCTTCCCCTCTACCATCAGATTTGTGAATGGCCCATGAACCCAAGAACACTACCTAGCTATTCTCCTTTTGACTGTTTTATTTATTGTAACACAGGAATTTGTCGTGCCTGCACTGTACTGCTGCCACAAAGCAAAACAACTTTCACAACTACTGTCAAAATGGCAATAAACCTGATTCTGATTCCGAACAAAAGGGTGTAAGATCATAATGAGGTTGAGGTCAAGAGTCTATCGTATAACATGAGAGAATCATTTAATAGTCTTATACCACACAGGTAGAGATGCTCAGCAAGTCAGGCAGTGTCTGTGGAGAGAGAATCAACTAACATTTCTGGACAAAGCACTTGGTCAATTCTGGTGACGTGTTCTTCCTGGTGTCCTACCCATCATTACTTCAGGTTACTTCTCTGTGCCTCTTGTAGTGATGATCAGCTGCTGTCTTCCCTACTTTGCAGTGATGGTCAGATCCCATTAACCAGCTAACTGGCAGTGAAGAGTTGTGGGACACACTGAATGATAGAAATGCAGTTTTCTCTTAATGCCCACTGATTCTAGTTACTTTAGTCATGAGTTACATTCTTTTGTGAAAAAGTGTTGTCATTTCCCTCCTACCTCTAACAGGATTTGACATGAACCTTGAATTAATCCAGTGTGCAGAGATATCCCTGCATGCTGTGGAATAAATCCTGTGTTTAAGGAGGGCAATGCAAGCCACTCAGCCCAACACCCCGGTGCTGGTATTTATGCTCGACTCAAGCCTCCTCCCACCAATCTTCATCTCACTTTATCAGCTATTCCTTCTAATCTTTTCTCCCTCAAAAGCACCAATGCTCTGCTCTCAGCTAATCCTCTTGTAGCTGGTTCCAGGTTCTGCTTTCTTGGTAGATAAAAAGACGCTCACAAACTCCCTGCTGGTGTCTTCAGTTTATGTTTCCTGGTTTTATTTTCTGCTTATGGACTTTTCTGATAAGCAGTTTCTCTTAGTTCGGGTAGGGTGGAATTGCAGGAAGGTTATAGCATGGGAAAGAGACCATTCACCCCATCATGTCCAGGGCAGCCCTTTGCAAAAACAGCCCAGCTTGTCCCTCTGCCCAAATCCCTCTGCTCTGACCCTGATGAACAGTTAAGTCTGCTCTGCACTGCCTCCATTCCAACATATGCAAATTGTTCCTGCCTCCCCTGTTTTTATTAGGCTGAAGATCTGGATGGCACGAGGACAGAGGCTCTGTCGACAGGGTATGTCAGTTTCATTTCAAACACACTTGGAAGAGGTATCAGCAACACGCGGCTGATTACGTCCTGCAAATTGCAAACTGTCCATCAGAAGCAGGGCTTTGAAGAAGGCTGAGTACAGATCTATAAGATATGAACAAACTATATTTCACTGGGGCAGGCAGCCTATCAACTTGCACTGCAAGCTTAGCACTGGGGCACATTCTGAGAACATTAACAAGTCTGCAACGAGATTGGAAACCAGATGGACTGTTTGCCCTGCCCACAAGGCAGTGAATGTGTGGAATGAATTCCCAGCCAGAGCCCCTAATACCACTTTGATTATCATCATAAACAAATGCTGGCACAGTACTGGCTGAAACTGATATGAGAATCATTTATAGACAGGCAGTGGATGTTGGCTGGAGCACGTTGGATTCTGAGCATCTGGGCTGACAAAGTAGCTATGGCTGAGGAAAGTGGCGCTGAGCTCAGGAGAGGCAGAGACAGAGAGAGAGAGTCTGTGATGGTGCATATTATGTGTGTGTGTGTCTCTGTAATTATAGGATGGATGTTGGTGTGTAGTCTGTGTGCGTTTGTGGGTAGGGTGTATTGTTTATATCTTTTTGCATGTTTGCATGCAATCATGCGTGTGCATGCTGGTGTGTAGTTGGCTCCCGAAGCATAGGAGATGGTCCACACTTTCCAGAGTCTTGCCGTGAGCCTTTGCTGTTGGGGGCGGTGTTGTGCAATGGGGACAGGGTGGCGGAGAACCATTCCCCAGCAGATGTTGAGTGTAAGAACTGCCCTCTCATGTCCTTCAGTGAATAAGGCTTGGGGCTCAGTCCCTGACCGTGCATGGTCACCAGCTTCTCCTGCTTGCCACTGCTCATCTGCTGAGGCTTGGGCAACCGTGGTTCTGAGCCCCGAGCCCATAGGTCCCACAGTTTTCCATTAGTGATGAAGGATAGTTCCAATCCTATGGGAATTTTGCTGGTACTAAGAGTAACACTGCAGCAAGAACGATTGAGCAAAATGTAGGGTAAATTGTTAAAATTGGAAAAAATGGTTTAGTATTGTCACAGGCATTGAGGTACAATGATAAACATGAAATCCATACAGATCACTTCAGCATAGACACAAGAGATTGTGTTGATGCTGGAAATCTTGAGCAACACACACAAAAAGCTGGAGGAACTCATCGGGTCAAGGCCGATAAAGGGTCTCAGCCTGAAACATCGACTGTTTATTCCCCTCCATAGATGCTGCCTGACCTGCCGAGTTCCTGCAGTTTTCGTGCATGCAGAAGATTCTATCTCATCAGTACATTGAGGTAGTACAAGGGAAAACAGTTGCAGAATGCAGAGTAAAGAATTACAGAGAAGCTGCAGTGCATACTGAGGCTTATAAAGCTGGGCTTTATAAGGCATCGGCCAAACTGCACTTGGAGTATTGTGGACAGTTTTGAGTCCCTTATCTAAGAAAAGAGGTTCTGGCATTAGAGAGGGTCCAGAGGAGGTTCATAAGAATGAACTCGTACCAGTACTATCCCACTGTTATCAAAATATTGAATGGCTCCATTGTACAATAAAATGTACTTTTGTCTTCACAATCTACCTTGTTATGGCCTTACACCCGAGCTTTATTGTCTGCGGAATTTACACACAGGAAAATCCGGTAATTCTTGCCCAAATAACTGTGAATTCGGGCCATTTCTAGGTGTAGGTTGTGGCAGGTGGATTGAGAGATGGGGAATTAAGGGGGTGGTTGAATGAAACGGAGAGATATCATATAGAAAGAGGCTCTTTAGGCCAACTTATAGACCACTAACCACCCATTTCCATTAACCTTGCATGAATCCCATTTTATTCTTCCCACTTTCCATTAACCACCACCACCCCAGATACTGCCATGCACTATAGGACCAATCTACCAACCTGCACCTATTTGGAATGGGGGATGAAACTGGAGCTCTTGAGGGAAACCCAATAGAATTTCTTGGAGAGAACATGCAAACTCCACACAGTCAGCACCAGAAGTCAGGAGCAACAAGAAAATCTTGCCGCTACTTCAGGTGAAAACTATCTAAGACATCTGACAACCCTCCAGACTATCCATAACATCCCCAACCTTTGTGTCATCAGCAACCTTACTAACCCACCCTTCTACTTCTTCATCCAGGTCATTTCTAAAAATCACAAAGAGCAGAGGTCCAGAACAGATCTCTGTGGAACACCACTGGTCACCGATCTCCATGCAGAATACGAACCATATACAACCACCCTTTGCCTTCTGTGGTCAAGCCAATTCTGGATCCACAAAGCAAGGTCCCCTTGGATCCCATGCTTCCTTACTTTCTCAATAAGCCTTGCATGGGGTACCTTAGCAAATGCCTTGCTGAAATCCATATACACTGCATCCACTGCTCTACCTTCATCAATGTGTTTTGTTACATCCTCAAAGAATTCAATCAGACTCGTAAGGCATGACCTGCCCTTGACAAAGCCATGCTGACTATCCCTAATCAGATTATGTATCTCCAAATGCTCATAAATCCCACCTCTCAGGATCTTCGCCAATAGCTTGCGCACCACTGAAGCCAGACTCACTGGTCTATAATTTCCTGGGTTATCCCTACTCCTTTTCTTGAACAAGGGAACAACATTTGCAACCCTCCAACCCTCTGGTACTTCTCCTGACCCTATTGATGGCGCAAATTTCATCACAAGAGGCTCAGCAATCTCCTCCCTCGCTTCCCACAGTAGCCTAGGGTATATCTCATCCAGTTCCGGCAATTTATCTAACTTAATGCTTTTCAAAAGCTCCAGCACATCCTCTTTCTTAATGTCTTTTGCTCAAGTGTTTCAGTCCGCTGTAAGTAGCTCCATGTAGCTAATGATAAGAGATTAGCTTTATTTGTCACACGTACATCGAAACTTACAGTGAAATGCATTGTTTGGTCTGAGTATGTGCTGGGGACATACCGTAACACTTAGAGAAAACCCACATGGTAACGGGAGAATGGACAAACTCCTCAGAAACTGTGGTGGGAGTAGAACCCCAACCTTCCGATTGCTGGCATTGGAAAGGTTAATGCTAACAGTCATGCTACCGTGGTGTCCTTATCCAGCCACCCTTGCTGAACTATCCAAGTGATTCTAGAATAATACTATTGGACCTGCCTCAACCATTTTCTATAGCAATTTATTCCATACATTCACAGCCCTCTGAATGAAAAAGTTGCCCCCACAGATTCCTTTTAAATCTTTCTCCTCTCACCCCAAGTCTGTCACCCTAGTTTTGGACACCCTTACCCTGGGGAAGGGTCTGCTATCATCCACCAATGATGAAACCAGTGCTCACCTAACTGTGGAGGGATCATATCCTGAGGTACACTGAGAAACTATCTGTGCCTTCCAGAAGTGGGAGCCTTTCCTCCAGGACTGTGCAAAAAGAAACAGGGTTACCTGCTGACATTTCATCAGAAACAGGAAATGGTGGAACATAAATCGTTGCGGAGAAAGGGTGGAAAGAATGAAGGGAATGTCTGTAATAGGGTAAAGACCAAAAGGAGCTGAATGACACGTGGTTATGGTGCTGGTGTTGGAGGCCGGTTAGGTGTGGACGATCTGTATGGAGGAAGTGTAAACATGAGGAGGTGAATGCTGAAGGACGAGAGGAAATGTAAACCCTGATGGAACTGTAGGGTACAAAACATCACAACTACTGGAACTCTGAAGTAAAAGAACACTAGATATTCTCAGCAGATCATGTAACATCTGTGGAAAGCCAAAAAGTGGCGTTCACATCTCAGGGTGACGACTTTACATTACAACCAAGAAGTGCTAATACAAATTGGGGAGGCAGGTTATCTGAAGCTGTTGGATTCAATATTTTCAGCTTCATTTCTATATGTTTCTGTGAAAGAAAATTATATTCCTTCTGAAAGTGTGTCAAAATCTGACAGAGCATCCATTCTGTTTTCTCTTGGCATTCTGGTGAGTGTGTGTCTTTTATTGAGGTCAGCTCTTTCAGTGTCTCCATTTGAGTATCCCTCCCTCCGTTAGCATCCCAAGATATCAAAATCAAATTAAATTTATTTTCAAAATACATAGCTGTCACCATATACCGCCTTGAGATTCATTTTTTGCAAGCATTTACAAGAAAATATAGAAATATAATAACATTTATGAAAAACTATACATAAACAAAGATTGACAAATGACCAGTGTGCAAAAAATGACAAATTATGCAAATAAAACTAGATAGACAGATAGATAAAGTAATACTGAGAACATGATTTGCAGAGTCCTTGAAGGTGAGTCTGTAGATTGTGGAATCAAACAAGTTAGATGGTTATCTGTTTCAATTTTTGGGATTCTATACTATGCAACATGGCTACCACATTTTCCGACGAGATTCGGGTAAATACTTCAAAGTTACTCATTCCACATGCAGTATTTTGAACTGCTGCTGAGAGATGTGATGAAGTGCCATATAAATGGTAGACTTCTCTGCTTAATCTGTAATAGCACGATGAACTGTTGAGTGGGTTTGATTGATGCGAGCCTTGCCCCAAGCATTAGCCCATGTCGTCATCAATCAGCCAGCCCCTGTCCAAATGATGAACAGTGCACCAGCATCAGCACCTCTCTTTACCACCACCCTCCCCTGTTCTTCCTCACCTGCTCCGGAGCCAAGTAAAGGCTCTGCCAGGTAGATAACCTCCAGCAGAGGGATGACTTGCTCCACTGATTATCCTCTCTCCTTAATTTTAAGGATGGATCGGGCGTAATGAAAAGATAAACATGTCACGGTGTAGCCTGTGAATATTGAGGAGTAAGATAAGCAGCTAGCCTGCACAGCGAAGGGTAGCACAGTGAATGAGTAGAGCACCAGTAAGCATAGGGTCACTCAGCTTTAACACCTAATATCAGGCCATTGACCATTTGATCCCTCTTCCCTAGCTTTTTTTTCAGTGGGCACTGTAGCTTAGCGGTTTGCATAGCACTTTACAGCACCAGCGACCACTGATCGAAGCTCTATTCCTGCTGCTGGCTGAAAGGAGTTTGTCTGTTTTTCTTGTTTCCTCCCACATTCCAAAAGATGTATTGATTAGGTTTAGGATTACTAAATTGTGAGCGTGCTATGTTGGTGCTTGAAGTGTGGCGACACCCATGGGCTGCCCCCAGGACATCCTTGATGCAACTGATATATTTTGCTGTATGTCCTGATGTTTCGATGTACATGTGACAGTTGAAGTTCATCTTTAATATTTATGGATGCTTGGTGCATTCATCGAGGGCATCTACTACTCTGCATCAGACATTCCCGATGCAAGGACTGCCGCCTTCTAGGTGTCATAGAGAGAGACAGCATGGAAGCTGGCCCTTCAGCCCTATGAGTCTGTGCTAGCCATGACCACCCATCTTTACACTAATCTCATAGTTTTGTTTATTCACCCTAATTTCTCAGCAATTCCTGCTCAAATTCTGTAACACACCTACACACTAGGGGCAATTAACATTGGTCAATATACCTTCCAACATATGTTGGATGTAGGAAGAAGTCCATGAATGTGCAAACTCCACAGTCAGCACCCAAGGTCAGAATTGAACCTGGGTCTCTGCGAGGCAGCAGCTTTGCTCACTGTGCCCCCCACTAGAAAGAATAATTAGGTTTCCTTCCTCCCACATCCCAAAGAGAAGTGAATACAAGTAGGCAAGAGCAGAAGGCTACCTTACGCCTACCCCACCAGCCAACTCCTCCTCTGTTCCAGTTCTCTACAGCTCATAATCCCTTTACCTTTCAACTAGGATAGGTACACGGACCTTAGAAAAATAGAGGGCTGTGGGTAGCCCGAGGTAATATCTAAAGTAAGTACATATTCGGCACAACATTGTGGGCTGAAGGGCCTGTATTGTGCTGCAGGTTTTCTGTGTTTCTATGTTTATCTATCTCCATCTTAAGTATATTTCATGTTCCAGACTTCGCCATCCTCTGGGGCAGAAAATTCCAGAGATTAATTGGTTGTTTCCAAAGATGAGTGGGTTAATTGCCCTCCGCCGATAACCCTGAGTGTGTAGGTGAGCGGTGGAGTCTGGGGGGAGTTGATGGGACTACAGAGAAAATAAAATGAATTGGTATAGTTCGAGTGGGTGCCTGATGGCCAGCATGAGCTCCATGGGCTGAAGGGACTCAGCAGCATCCACAGGATGCTAGAGGGACTCAGCAGGTTGGGCAGCATCTACGGAGAGGAATAGAGGCTCGGTGCTCCTTCATTGGGTCCTCTGCCCAACCTGCTGAGTTCCTCCAGCATTTTGGGTGCGTGTGTTACTCTGGATTCCCAGCATCTGCTGAATCTCTCAAGCTTATTGGCTGAAGGGCCTGTTTTTGTGTTCTATGACCCATGGCTGCACTGGATATAGAGCAACACACCCCTCGCAGTGCCCAGTAATTAGTCCCTGCACTGGTATTGCACAGGTTGAGGACAGAGTCAGGCTCCGCCCATTAAGCATCGATATCTGCCATGCATCTGATTAAGTTGCAACAAAAACTGCCCCCTTCCCCCATTTTGACACTTGTGCCTACCTATACCTTGAGTTACTCACGGTGGCCCATTGAAATAATTTATCAATCCCTCTTCAGGCCCATAGATCTCCAAAAGAAGCTCTACTTTGTCAGACTTGTATCAGATGGGTTTGCAGATAATCCTTAAATTGTTAAATGGAGAGTCTGGAAGGAGTGCCCTTCTCAGATTAATCTGTTTCCCTCTGCCCCAGTGAAGCAATTTTATGGGCAGGCTGCTCAGCTGTAATATCGAGATTGCTAAATCTGCAATTTATAATCCAAATGATTTAGCATAGTCCAATGGATCTGAGGTCACTCAGTAGCACACAGCTCACTGGCTTGACGAATCAAAGACCAGCCAATCAGGGACACCCAATACATTGGTTTGATGAATCAGGGACCAGCCAGTCAGGGGCACCCATTACATTGGTTGGATCAGTCAGAGATTAGTTAATCAGTGGCAGCCAACACATTGGTCTTATGAATCAGAGATCAGCCAGCCAGTGGCACCCAACACATTGATCTGACAAATCAGGGAGCAAGAGTCAGAGACACCCAACACATTTGTTGGTTTAATTGGAGACCAGCTGGTCAGTGGCACACAATACAGGAATTTAATGAGTCAGAGACTAACTAGTCAGTGGCATCCAGCACATTGGTCTGATAAATCAGAGACAAGACAGCCAATCAGTGTCACACAGCACATGAGTACTTGTGGTTCAAGTAACAGCAACACAGTGATATGTTTGATGATATTTGCCTGCCAACCAGAGCATGATGGCTGATTGGGATTGGCAGACAATGGTATGGGAATTCAGGTTCCATTCCAGCCACATAGGCACATGAATCCAGCTGCCACTCCCCCAACTGCATGAGGCTGCTCCTTCAGAAGGCTCTGGACTCAATGCTATCTGAGGCCTCATCAGTTGATTGTGAAAGCAGCTGTGACACTACTTTAAAACAATGAACATATTATAGAATAGAACAGTACACGCCCTTTGGCCATGATGTTGTGCTGACTTGTTAACCTAATCTCAGATCAATCTAACCCTTCCTTTCCACATAGCCCTCCATTTTTCTATCATCCATATGTCTATCTAAAGGTTTCTTAAATGTCCCTGTTATGTCTCCCCTCTTGCTGTGAAATGGGGACATCTCTTTTTTCCTTATTAGGGAGAGAGAGAGCCTGTGGTATGTCAAATTATCAGGTGAATGAGTAGTCTTTGGGGTACTGCATGTCTGTGTCTTTATTGATGCTTTGCTGCATGCTTGAGTGCTCGGTGGAAGGCGCTGATGTTTTTTGCTGGAGGGGGTGGGACGTTGCCTTGCTGCTGCTTGTGCATGGGAGGGGGAACTAGGGGGGCTTTGGGTTCTAACGTTTAACTGTCATTCATTCTTTGGGGCATTCCTCTGTTTTTGTGGATATTTAGGAAGAAAAAGAATTGCAGGATGTATATTGTAATGGTATACATTTCTCTGACATTAAATGTACCAATTGAAAGCTATCGATGTCTCTGCCTCTATCACCACCCCTGATAGTATGTTTCATGCACCCACCACTTTCTCTGTAAAAAAAAACTTACTTCTGATAATCCCCTATAATTTCCTCCAATCACTTTAAAAGTATGCCGCCTTCTATTAGCCATTTCTGCTTTAGGGAAAAGCCTCTAGCTGTGCCTCATATCATTTTGTACACCTCTTGCAAATCACCTCTCATCCTCCTTCGCTCAACCTGTCTTCATAAGGCATGCCCACTAGTCCAGGTAGCATCCTGGTAACTCGCCTCGGCACCTTCTCTAAAGATTCTCCATCCTTCCTATAATGAACTTTGAAGGGGAATTGGGGAGTCCTTATGCTGTTTTCTCTGATATTTAATCCCTCACCCACTGCAGTGCAACAGACTGTCTGGTCATTATCAGGTCGTTGTTAATGGAAGCTCGCTGTGCACAGATTAGCTGTTGTAATTCCAGGCAATAGCATTTCCTGCAGGGATCACTTTTGAAAAGTAGTTAGTTAGTTGTAATGCACTTTGCATGTCCCGAGGTGTTGAGAGGTGTTATGATAATGACATGAAAGAGTGAATTTAATCACTACTTTCTCTTCACCTGCAGTACCAACCTCCCGTAGCTGGTTGCACACCTCACATCTAAATTGTCACTGCCATCATCATCTCTCACTTTGTGGTAACGTAAACATCAGTTTAAATGCTGACTGCCTTTGACGGTGATGGGGCAAAATCATGTGATCATTACCCTTGAACAGGTGAGAGTAAGGACAAAGCGGTGCAAACTCCAGAGAGATGCAGAGACAAATGCAACAGTGTAAGTCTTTGACCTTTAAGTTTCTTTTAGTTGAATTATTCAAAGGTCATGACACCAGGATGGTCCCCAAGAGGAGAATCATAAATTGACTTGCTCCTTGAAGCTCCCTTTGCCTTTCCTCACACTGTCCGTCTCCAATCTTTCATATTTTCAGTACTGAGCTACAACTTTCTCATGTAAGGATGATCTGTATATAGACTCAGTGGCCATTTTATTGGGTACACCTCCACACCTGCTCGTCAATGCAAATATCTAATCAGCCAATCATGTGGCAGCAACTCAATGCATAAAAGCATGCAGACATGGTCAAGAGATTCACTTGTTATTAGATCAAACATCAGAATAGGGAAGAAATGTGATCTAAGTGATTGTGACCGTGAAATGATTATTGGTGCTAGATGGGGTGGTTTGAGTATCTCAGAAAATGCTGATCTCCTGTGATTTTCACACATAACAGTGTGTAGAGAGGTGTGAGAAACAAAAATCATCCAGTGAGTGGCAGTTCTCTTAGTGAAAATACCTTGTTAATGAGAGAGGTCAGAGGAGAATGGTCAGACTGGTTCAAGCTGACAGGAAGGTGACAATAACCCAAACAAACAGACGTTACATCAGTGGTGTGCAGAAAAGCATTCCTGAATACACAACACATTGAACCTTGAAATGGATGGGCTACAACAGCAGAAAACCATGAACATACACTCAGTGGTACAAGAAGTACCTAATAAAGTGGCCGCTGAGTGTACTTATAAAAGAGATCCCAGCAGTCTACACACTGAAACAATGCTAGTAAGCACACAATCATAGGGTAAAGTCTGCAAAGGATAGAGCGTGGAACCAGGCACTTCGGCCCATCGACTCTGTGCCAACCATCCACCATCACTTGCACTAATCCCAGTTTTTTAATCCACATATTCTCACTAAATCTACTCTCTTCCCCCCCCCCCCTCCACATTCCACTCCTCAGTTACAGACTAGGGGAAATTTGCTGTGGCGAATTAACCCACCAACACGCACGTCTCTGGGGTATGGGAAGAGAGTGAAGCTCCTTGTGATCACAGGCAGAAAATTCAATCCCCACACAAGCAGCAGGGGTCAGGTGTCAGGATTGAACCTGGGTCTGTGGCACTGTGAGGTCGAGGTTCAAGCACCCTGCTACACTGATCTGACTAAAGTGAACTAATGCTTCATTCAGCCTCAGCATCCTAAAGATCAGTTAGCTTCAAATGCGCTGTATTTCACCAGATAAACAACCTCAATGTTGATATTTTTTATGGCCTCCTCACCCCATCCCCAAACTTCAACAGTTTTCTGTATGAAGGAATGGTGTCCAATATCATCCTGGTGGCGCATTTATTTTTAAAGATATGCCCCCTTATTTCAGACCTGCCAAAAGGGAAGGAATCTGTAATTGGTTTCATACTGTCTCATGTATTGAGATAAAGTGAAAAATTTTGTTTGTATGCATCCACACAGGGCATTCCATACATCAGCACACTGAGGTAGTACAAGTGAAAAACAATAACAGAATACAGAATGCAGTGGTACAGTTGCAGAGAAGATGCATTGCAGTGAGAAGATAAGGCGCAGGGTCACACTTACTTACTGCTCACTGCACCGCTGGCATTCAGGGCAGCAACGAAGGTCCTCCATCTCTGTCTGTCCTCGGCCGCACGCAGATGCAGAAGGATTCTTCATTGCTATTTCCGTAGCAGTTGTTTTTTTTTGACCAGTCAGGGTTGTTAGCCCTGAGCTGAACCCCTGACCCTGGAGGACTGGTGGACCACTCTTACTCTGGCCTCTGATTGCATGGGTGACCCTAGCAAGAGTCAAAGCACAAGGCCCTGACTCCAGCCAACATACGAGGGGTGATTGATGAGTTTGTGGCCTGCGGTAGAAGGAGATGAGTTATTAACTTCAAACTTTCTGCATTATCACTTGAAGAGTTGAACTGCATGTGCATGTAACGAGAGCATCTTGGACCTCCAGGTGGTCCACAACAGGGGTGATTGATAAGTTCGTGGCCTACAGTAGAAGGAGATAAGTTATACCGCTCTTGTTACATGCACGTGCAGTTCAACTCTTTGAGTGAAAATGCAGAAAGTTTGAAGTTAATAACTCATCTCCTTCTACCTTAGGCCATGAACTTATCAATCACCCTGCTGTGGACCACTTTCTGGAGGTCCAAGACTCTGACTCTGCAAAGAAGGGATGCGTATGCTCCACGGCCGCTGGACTACGTGTGTAAATGTAGGAAAAATAAATGTGCCAGGTTTTGTAAAATTGACTCCTTCTACCTTAGGCCATGAAGTTATCAATCACCCCTTGCAGCTCTCCGGGTCATTGAGGCACGCAAGCCACAAAACAACAAATTTCACAACATATATGGGTAATAATGAATCTGATTTATCTGGACTGCAGTGCCCTCCCCAGCCAATATATCTGCATTGGGATGACAGATCAGACCACCTCAGGTCCAGACTGCTGCCTAAACCTGAACCACCAGAGATTTCTACTGTTGACCCTGCTTCACATTACAATATTTCATTCCAGGCATCCAAGAGATGAAGTTAATATTCCTTCTGATGTTTTCACTATTTGCAATATTTTGTAGAATTAGCTTTTTTAAAGTTTTATATTTTGACCTTTCTATCTTCCTGGCAGTTTGGGGGATAGTTGGACAATTGTCCTGTGCCAATGGGATACTCCTTGTCTGTCTATTATGGTAAGAGGGGGAGGTCGGTTGCAAACTGGACTGTGGGAATGTGAGCTGATCAACCCTTCGCCACTGCACTTTACAAACTGATAGCTACAGACGCAGCAGCGAAAGTAAATTAAATATAGAATCTGTCAAACGAGAACCACCATTCAGAACTTGTTCACACCAGACTAATCTCAAAGTACTCTTACACTGGGAAAATTGTGATTAAAAGCAAGGTGAAGCCCAAACTACAGATAGCAGCTTCTTTAATGTTGCAGAAAATTAGCACTGAATTTAGAAGAGTGATTTATTTTTTCATCTGAAAAATTACTTTTTTCAGCTCCAACTCAACCTGGCATAAAAATATCTGACTGAAGTCAGAGGGGGAAAGGACCCTTTTTGTCTGGGTTGAGGTTCTGTGGGTTCTGAGGTGATTGAATTGGAATTAATTTATTGTTGTCACATGTATGAAGATACAGTGAAAAAGTTAGATTTGCATGTCATCCATATAGATCATTTTAAAACATCAGTACAATGAGGAAAATCAATAACAGAATGCAGAATAAGATGTTGCAGTTGGAGAGAAGGTGCAGTGCAGGCCAACAATAAGGTGCAAGGGCCGTGACAGGGTAGATTGTGAGTTCAAAATTCATCACAGCCTACGAGTTCTGATCAAGAACCTTACAACAGCCGGGTAGAAGCTGTCCTTGAGTCTGGTGGTGTGTGTTTTCCACCTTTTGTATTGTCTGCCCGGTGAGAGAGGGGAGAAGAGAGAATGTAAGGGATGGGAGAGGTGCTTATTTATGTTGGGTGCTGTTCCAAGGCAGCGAGAAGTGTAGACAGAGTTCACAGAGGGGAGGCTGGTTTCTGTGATGTGCTGAGCTCCGTCCACAACTCTTTGCAGTTTCTTGCAGACACGTGCAGAGCAGTTCCGTACCAAGCTGGTGCTGCATCAGGATAGCGTACTTTCTACGGTGCGTTGACAAAACGATGAAGCCAATGTGAGAACCGTGGTCTCTTCCACAGATGGACCGGGGGGTACTGACAGGACGGGTGATTGGCCACCTTAATTTGATTGTTCTACTGTGTGCTGCCGGCTTTTGGTCTCAATCATCTCAATGCCAATCCCAGATGGTGTCTGATCAGTCAGGAGCCAAGAACTCATACTGCCAGCGGATTTGGAGGGTTTTGCTGAGACAATGTTAGTGGAATCTTTCCAGGGCTTTGAGCTCCCTGCTACAGGTCAATGTAGATTTTTTTAGATTAGCTTTATTTGTCACATGTACATCAAAACATCAAAACCTACAGTGAAATGTGCCTTTTGCATCAATGACCAACACAGTCCGAAGATGTTCTGAGGGCAGCCTGCGTGTGTCACCATGCTTCTGGTACCAACTTAACATGCCCAAAACTTACTAACACTAACCTATAATTCTTTGGAATGTGGGAGGAAACCAGAGCATTCAGAGCATTCACGCGGTCATGAGGAGAACGTATATACCCCTTACAGACAGTGGCAGGAGTTTTTTCACAATCTTCTGATATCTGGTGCCCTAAAGTATTACACTAAGAACTAGGCTACCGTGCATCCAGAGCTCTGATGTGTACAAGAGGGAAGGGGTCATTGCTGCTTGTTAAACTGTGGGCTTTCTACAAAGTCTGATGCCTTGAATTGCCATCTCGCCAAACCAAGAAAAACACATCTATTCCCTCACCGCTTCCTGTCTGCTCTCAGTCTGTGCCAGTATGTAACACACAACAAAGTCTTCTAACCTTGTTGACCAACCTCTTTGTGGAACCTTATCAAAACCTTCCAAAGGTCTAAAAGCCTATTAAAATTCTTGATTTCTTCATATTCCATCCTTGTCAATCTCATCTTCCTTTACCATTGCAAAATGCCCCAAATTCTCCCTCTCTAGCTATCCCTTTTTCATAAGCCCCTTCTTTCAAAATAATATTGCCTTTAATTCTTCCTTTCAGCCATGGATGGAATACTTTTCCTGTTGGGGTTTTATGGGATAAAATAATGCTGTTTTTTTTTATTTTTGCAGATCATGCATTACTTTTAGATACAAGCCTTTGCCCAACCATTGTCATATCTTTTAAAGTTTTCAAATCAACCACATTGTGACCTCCACTCATACCTTGATTGTATCCCCGGTCAGCTTTAAGACCCTGTGTAAAATTCTGTCAAGTTATGCTGTCTCTTCCCCACAAGATTCCAACTAGGTATTTAATTAACCTTTCTCATTATAGGACTCTAGATCTTAAAATTTCCTTTTACCAAACCAAGTTACCAATACATCGGCCTAGAAAACTATCTGCTCTACCTACCAAGTATTTGCCTTCTACCTAATTATTGTGTGTTGTATTTAAGTATTGGAATATCAAAGAAGGGATTTGCTGGCACTCGAGAGGATCCAGATGATGTTCACTAGAATGGCCCGGGAATGAAAGGGTTAACGTGCGAGGTGTGTTTGAGGCTCCGAACCTGTACTCGCTGAAGGTTAGAAGAATGAGGGAGAATCTCATTGAAACCTAGTGAATATTGAAAGGCTTAAATAGAGTTGATGTGGGGAGCGCATTTCCTATAATCGGGGAGTCTAGGGCTTGAGGGCACAGCTTCGAAATTCAAGGACGTCTCTTTTGAACAGAGATGAGGTGGAATTTCTTTAGCCAGAGGGTGGTGAATCTGTGGAATTCATTGTCTAGACAACTGTGGAGGGCAAGTCATTGGGTATATTTAAAGCAGAGGTTGATTCTTGATTAGTTGGGGCATCAAAGGTTATGGGGAGAAGGCAGTAGTATGTATTGAGAAGAATAATAAATCAGCCATGATGGAATGGCGGAGCAGCCTCAATGGTCTGAATGACCTAATTCTGCTCTAATTCTGTCTTATGCTCTTACATTCTAATTTCTGCTAATATGATTTCTCCGGTCTATATGTAAAGTTCTTCAAGTTTATTGTCTATATTGTCTATATGTAACGTTAGCCATGTTTATTAGAAGCACATCTAAGATCCTGTGGCCAATCATACAATGATTCTTTGGCATCATGACTTACATGCCATCGTGCAGGACAGAGTCAATGACTGTCTGAGGACATACAAATTGTGTGAGAGTGCTCCATAGTCCTACTCATTGGAATGAGTTAAAGGCTTTAGTAAAGCTGAAGGAGGTCGTATACAATGGTTGATGCTGCTCCCGGTGCTACGGTGGTTAAAATTAATTCACCTTGTTGCAGATTCAGTTTCAAGTAGAGACTAGATCAGGAAGGTGGCCAGATTTCCTCCCCTGAAGCTCATTTGTTAACTAAATACACTCAGTGGCCACTTTATCAGGTATACCTGTATACCTGCTCGTTAATGCAAATATCTAATCAACCAGTCATGTGGCAGAAAAGCATTCAGGCATGGTCCAGACATTCAGTTATTGTTCCTATCAAAGATCAGAATGGGGAAGAAATGATCCCTATTGAAATAACAAAAACACAACAAATAAACAAAGTCTAAGTGACTTTGACCATGGAATGATTGGTACCAGACAGGGTGGTTTCATTATCTCAGAAACTACTGATCTCCTGGAATTTTCATGCACAGCAGTCTTCAGAGTTTACAGAGAATGGTGTGAAAAAACTAAAAAAAAAACATCCAGTGAGCAGCAGTTCTGTGAGCAAAAACACCTTGTTAATGAGAGATGGCAGAGGAGAACGGCCAGACTGGTTCAAGCTGATAGGAAGACGAAAGTAACACAAATAACCACATGTTACAACAGTAGTGTGCAGAAGAGCATCTCTGAATGCATAAGGTGAATCTTGAAGTGGATGGGTTACAGCAGATGAAGACTGCATGGCCACACATTAGGTACAGAAGGTACCTAATAAAAAGGCTACTGGGTGTAGGTGCTCATGACAATTTGATAGTTTGTATTTTTTTAAATTCCATATTGTTTATAAATGAGTTTAAATTCTATAACCATCATGTTGGGAATTAAACAGATCTCTGAATTGTTTGTCCTGCTTCTGGTTATGAGCTTGGTTACGTATCCACCACGCTTCTATCAAAAGGTGTTTTGGATGAAGAAGGATAAAGCATTTTTGGAAGTCCTCAAGCCAATCAAGATATCTCCCAGCCAAGTAACGACTGGTGTTACATAAGGACATGTGGTGGTATGCTTACTGACAGCAAGGGAATAATGAGCAGATCACCTATTGCTTGAGAGGCGTACAGTAGAGGGAAACTCCTAAGCTTGTTGAATAACAATATCATTTCTCATTCATCTACCAAACAAGATAGATAGATCTCAGATCTGTTCAATGATCAACTAAGATATCGTGTTCAAGTCTCAGAAGCAGAACGTGAAATGCAAACCTCTGTCACTGAGGCTAAAGTACTCTCTGTTTAAGAAGAATGTCCGTAGAATATTTTGTGATTTATCTGATAGAATAGTGGGGAATCATATCTTGATGGTCCATCGTGCAGCTCTCATGCATTCATTTTTTTTGCTGCCGTAATAAGTTGGGTCTTTGTGATGGTTGACCCTCACATTCCGTCCTGACGGTTTGTCCGCAGGTAGTGAAGCAGCCTGTTCCTGCACAAAGTCCGCAACATCCTTCGGTAAATGAAAATCAAAGCAAAGCTGCAGATGCCAGAAACCTAACATAAAAGCAGAAAATGCTGCAAATACTCAGCATGATAGGCAGCATCTGCAGAGGGAGAAACAGTTATTGAAGAACCGTTGATAGTGTTTCCGACTTCTTCTGATTGGCTGATAAGTGGCAAATATCTTTCGTGTCACACATAGGTCACTCCCTCCAACAAGTCTTATTTCCTGGGCAACCGTAAGTCCCCCATCATCAGATCAGTGCTAAGAGAGCTGGCAGCTCTTCTTTGAGACATGCCAGGGAAGTCATAGAGTCATAGAGCACTACAGCACGGAAGCAATACCTTCGGCCTATCTAGTCTGTGCTGATCTATTATTCTGCCTAGTCCCTTCAATCTTCACCCAGACCATAGCCCTCCATACCTAACCTGTCCACGTCCTTATCCAAACCTCTTAAATGTTGAGCAACACACACAAAATGATGGAGGAACTCAGCAGACCAGGCAGCATCTATGGAAAAAGAGTACAGTCGACGTTTCAGGCTGAGACCCTTCAAGCCAGTCCTGCTCTCTCTAAAGTCACTCTCAGTTGAAGAAGCAACAGATTGCGCAAAAAGCTAAAAGCAAGAAAACAACAAATAGAACATCAAACATCAAACCAGGCATCCAGTCGTATCTAATTTAGCTCAGTTCAGTGCCACGCCATTAACCAACGAAGGCCGCGAGACCATTTTGCCGAAGCGCCCAAATCTGCATCAATCACCCCAATCGAACTGCTGTATGGCAGAAAGATTCAAGACTTTTAAAACTGTGCTGACCTGCTTTAATTATACAATGGAACAGATGGAGTTTCCAAATCTTGCAGTGACATATTTTGACAGTATGTTCAATGCTCATTGACTAGTGTTGCTGGTCTTTGAAAAGACCTTACACTGGACCACATAGAGAGATAGCACAGGTGAGCAAAAATCTGGGTCAAAGAGAAAGGGGATTCTTAAAGGTGGAGAGACGGTGTTTTGGGGCATAGTTCTTGAATTTAGCTCAATTTCTAGATGGTAGTAGCAACGTATCGGAAATCAAGGATGCATCAGTTGATTTGAAGATCTCACCACCTCTGATCTGCATGTGGTGAGACCTTGCTTGCTATACATTGGGGAGCTGGGAGGCAAGGTACTGAGAGTGAAAAACCAGTGCCGAGATACCTGAATTTTTCCCTGTCCCAGCATCATGCTATCTGGTCGGATGCAAATGATAGCTCAGTGCTGCCTTCAGACATAACTCAGGGAAGGCATTTTCTCTCAAGGATGTTCCAACCTTAAAGCGGAGGGTTATTGTCCTGAACTGGAAGTAACTCGTAGGATCTGAAGGTTCAGATTTCAACTGGGGTAGGGGTTGGCAGGGATCGTTGAATGCAATGTAAAGTTGGGAGGTAAGTAGAGTGAATGCTTTGCCCATCAGAACCTACCCAGTGAGGAAGGCTCAATAATATTCACTTCCTCCCACCCAGCCTGGGGATGTCCATGTCCCAGGTTTGACACTGTTCACTAACATTCCCACTAATTTTTTTACAGCTGCGTGGACCAACCATTGCTCCGAGCAGGAAATTTTTGCACGGCCTGAAAACTGCACAGCACCTTAATTAAATGGTATAGACAAGGAAATTCCAGTAATGCAGCAACAATGGCTATGCGCACGGGAGCGTTTCAGTTACCGTGTTGCCACGCACCCAGACAGCTTAGAGGGAACAGTACTGTTCACCATTCATTGGAGGGGAAATACATGAGGTCAAAACAAACGAAGGGCATTGAAAGTAATGTCTGTGGACAGTTTGAGTCAATAATTAAATGGTTATATCATGGGAGTCTGTACTGAGAAGGTAAGTACTGATAGAGTCTGTACTATGATCCATACTGTCACAGATTTGGTGAGGCGAAGTATGGCAAACAGTTACAGAGATACCTCTGCACTCTCAGTGACCCGTTAGTTCCTGACAAAGAACAATCCAACCAAGACCTCAATGGTGGAACGGGCGAACAAAGTTACTTCAAACTCAACAGCTGTGAAGGCGGATGAAGGCTGCAACAAATCCATCAGCTCCAATCGTCGTGGTTTCCATGCCATTGGAATCAGTTGGTTGATTTGTGAAGTATCGTGTGCTTCTTGGAGTGCAACATCAAGTACACGATAAACAAATACACGCACAGGCGTCTTCACTCTGTGGGCCACTTCTTCAGAATGAAGACCATCATCCTCGACCTCGAGGGATAGCCACAACAATGACACCAGTATCCTGGCTTTCCTCTCAGATGGATGAATGAGGTAATTTGTTTGAAATTGGAATTGGTTTATTATTGTCACATGTGCTGTTACATAGTGAAAAGCTTGTCCTGCATACTACAGGTCAAATCATTACACAACACACTGAGAAAGGACAAGATTAAACAATAATGGAATGCGGAATAAAGTGTAACAGCTCCAGAGAGAGTGCAGTGCAGGTAGAAAATAAGGTGCAAGATCATAATAGGGTATATTGTGAAGTCAAGAGTCCATCTTCATTCTAGTGAACCATTCAGTAGTCTTATAACAGTGAAGTAGAGTGGGGTAAAGGATAAGGGGCTGAGTTTTATTTCCCTTGACCTGCTATGTGTAAACCTGCCTCTGGCAAGTCCCGCTTTATAACAGTGGTCATTCTTTACTGTGTGTAACCCGCTCTGTGGGAATTCTGAGAGTGGGAATGGTGTGACTGTTTCTCTCTACAACACCAGCATGAATATGAGGGAAGAACAGGTGAGATAACTTTCTGGCTTATGTTGATAGAACATGGAACAGTGCAGCAAAGTCCCTTCAACCCACGATAAGTTGATGTGCAAGATCAGCTTAAACTTTCCCTTCCACATAGCCCCCCATTTTTCTGCCATCCATGTGCCAATTGTCACCAGTCCCGAGATACAGTGGAGAGCTTGTCTTTGAAACTGTTCATACAGATCAAATCATTACACAGTGCATTGAGGTAGAACAAGGAAAAACAATAACATTGCAGAATAAGGTGCAACAGCTACAGAGAAAGTACATTAACTTGTCCAGAAGTCGGGGAGGAGAGGGGTTGGTGAGAGCAGAGCGAGGTGTATCGGCCTTCCCTGTCTCGTCCTTGTCACCCGGGCTCTCCCGGCAGCCCAATGCCTGTGCAAACTCGGACTATACGCGAAACGTCACGACTGGCAGAGGTAGTGTTGCCTTTGCCTTCCCCTGTTCTACCTTGTCCTTGCCCCTCCACCTCAGTGTCCCCCAGGGACCGCCTGCCCCCATCCTTTACGCTGTGTCGAGGCTCCCGAAGGGTGGGAGCTGGCCCTCCTCCCCGCTCCTTCCAGCCTGACTGAAGTCTCTGTGAATCTGCTTTAATTCCGAGCACGCAGCAGAGGCAAGGTGCTCTCTGACAAGAGCCATCTGTGCATCAGGACCCGACTCACTTCACAGCTGCCTTTCAGCCCAGGCTGAGGTTTCGGCGCAAGGAGCAGAGCGGGGGCAGGACGAGGGGAAAGGGAGGAGCTGGGTCCAGATGGACGGGGAGGGTGGCGAGTGGTTGGGCGGTGGGGGGAGCGGGAGCGGGAGCGGGATGATGGAAAACAGCCAGCTTGCTGCTGCGACAGTTGTCTTGTTTAATTTTCTGTTCCCTGCGAAGGGTGTCAGTGAGCCGTGAAGGACAGTTTTCATTCACTCTCCTCTCGCCGATATTGGAGAACACAGTACCCTTCATGGGCTCTGAAAACTGGCCGCGTCTCTCCCCACCCCCCGATTACAAGCGACCCTGAGGTGAGGTGAGGTGCTGATTACCCGGCACCCCTCAAGGATGGGCTAGGCCGCCATTGATCCTTCGATCACCGGTGGCGGAGCTGAGTGACCCGGGGGTCACTTCGTCAGCCTCGCCAGTGTGTAATCGGAGCCCACACTAGGCCAGAGGGCCATAGGGGTGTGTGTGTGTGTGTGTGTGTGTGTGTGTGTGTGTGTGTGTGTGTGTGTGTCTGGGTGTGTGAGTGTGTGTGTGTGTGTCTGGGTGTGTGAGTGTGTGTGTGTGTGTCGGGGTGTGTGTGTGTGTGTGTGTCTGGGTGTGTGAGTGTGTGTGTGTGTGTGTGTGTGTGTGTGTCTGGGTGTGTGAGTGTGTGTGTGTGTGTCAGGGTGTGTGTGTGTGTGTCAGGGTGTGTGTGTGTGTGTGTGTGTCTGGGTGTGTGAGTGTGTGTGTGTGTCGGGGTGTGTGTGTGTGTCTGGGTGTGTGTGTGTCGGGGTGTGTGTGTGTGTGTGTGTGTGTGTGTTGGGGTGTGTGGGTGTGTGTGTGTGAGTCGAGGAGGGGGCGTCCGTCCTTCAAGGCGTCAGTACAGCAGATGGGCATTTCCGATGTCAGATAGATTAAGGGGCTGCTTCTGACAACAGACTTGCACGCTCTGAAGCAAATTTCAACCTCAGGTTTGCACCTGAGTCTATTCTGTAAAGACCATAAGAAATAGGAACAGAATTAGATCATTTATCTCACCAAATCTGCTCCGCGATACAAGGCCTTAGTTAAACCCCATGGAGTATCGTGTTCATTTCTGGTCACCTCACTACAGGAAGGATGTGGAAACTATAGAAGGGGTGCAGAGGAGATTTACAAGGATATTGCCAGGATTGGAGAGCGTGCCTTATGAGAATAGGTTGAGTGAACTTGGTCTTTTCTCCTTGGAGCGATGGAGGATAAGAGGTGACGTTATAGATGTGTATAAGATCATGACAGGTATTGATCGTGTGGATAGCCAGAGGCTTTTCCCCAGGGCTGAAATGGCTAACATGAGGGGGTATAATTTTAAGGTGCTTGGAAGTAGGTACGAGGGGGATGTCAGAGGTAAGTTTTTCACACAGAGAGTGGTGGGTGTATGGAATACACTGCCAGCAATGGTGGTAGAGGCAGATACAATAGGGTCTTTTAAGAGACTCCTAGATAGGTACATTGAGCTTAGAAAATAGGGAAATTCTAGGCAGTTTCTAGAGTAGTTTACATGGTTGCCACAATATTGTGGGCCGAAGGGCCTGTAATGTGCTATAGATCTTCTATGTTCCATGATGGCTGATTGTTATTCCCTCTCAACACCATTCTTCTGCCTTCTCCCAGTGGCCTTTGATGCTGTTACTAATCAAGAACCTATCAGCCTTTACTGGCCCAACGAGTCCGTGCCAGCCAATTATACCCATGTGACCAATTAACCTACTGGCCCGTACATGTTTGGAAAGGAGTGGAAACCGTAGCATCTGGTGGAAAACCATGTGGTCATGGGGAGAACATACAATGGCAGGAATTTAACCCGGGTCACTGGCGGTGTAAAGCATTACACTAACCACTACACTATTGTACTGCCCCCGACTTGGCCTCCGCAGCTATCAGTGGCAATGATTGACCATGCTCTGGGTAAATAAATTCCTCCTCATCTCTATTCCAAAGGGGCATCCTTCTATTCTGAGGCTGTGCCTTCCAGACCTAAACACCCTCATTATAGGAAATATCCTCTCCATGTCTGCTCAGTCTAGGCCTATCAATGTTCGATAAATTTCAATGAGATCACCCCTTCCCCCTTCTGAACTCTAGCAAGGACAGGCCCAAAGCCATTTAATGCTCCGCATATGATAACCCGCTGGAGCCTCTCCAATGTCGGCACATGCTTTCTTAGCTAAGGGGTTTGTGTATTGCGGCTGGTGCCGCTCCCCTGCATTTCTCTGGGACTGTCACGCTGTGAAGATCATGTGATCGTGTCCCCTGGGCCTCTGATTGGACAGAATCAGCACAGAGTTTTATTGGACGATGGGAGGAGGAGACAGAGGTAAACCTGCACCAGACCCACACCTCTGTAGATACTGCAAGTGGATTTGTCTCCTGAGCTTATCTAACTGTTCTTTTAGTCTATCTGGCAGTTACCCCTGCCCTCCCTGCCGTCACTTGTCCAGGTGACCACATCCAGAAATACGTGATCCGCAGATTACTCATGCATGGATGGATTCCAGGGCCGTCAGATGACGTTCAAGCACCAAAACACGAACCTCGAACTCTTGTAGTTGACGCAGTTCTTCCATAGATTCTACCTGAATTTGCTGAGTTCCTCCAGCATTTTGTGTGTGTGCGTTACACAAGTTCCTATGTTTGAGAAAAACACACGGAATGCTGGGGGAGCTTAGCAAATCAGACAGTATCTATGGAGGGGAATAAACATTTGACTCTCCAGGGCCTCGGCCCGGAACATCAGCTGCTTACTTCCCTCCACAGATGTTGTCAGACTCGCTGAATTCCTCCAGCATTTGTGTGTGTGTTTCTCAAGATTTCCATCATCTGCAGTATCCCTTGTGTTCCTGTACTCGTGGTTGTCCAGGATGCACAAATGTCCTGGAGTTCCCAGGCAGAATAGGTAAGACATACACCTTATTGATTTGCATTGTCCCTGACATCCCTCCCCTTCAGCTTAGTGTGTTAATCGAACAAATAAACTTGCAGAAGTACACCTCTTTCTCCCATTCACCAAGCCTGGAGTTTCAGACTGTATTGGAGAGATGTTCTGTGTAGCTGACCTCCAAGTGATTTACTCTTCACAATCTTGAGGAGAGACCTACCACAGCCTCAGTTTCACTCTGAGCTGGCCTCCCAGTTGGTTGCTGGCTGCCCATTACAGGCACTACTGTTTCTTTCTGTTGACTTGCCCTCTCTAACACTGCATCTCTCTTTCTCATCCCCCAGACTCTCCATTTACTCTGATCTTTATCTTTCTCCAATTTTCCATCTGCCTCTATCTCTGGCCTCCCTTCTGTCCCTTTCTCAGTCTCCTCTCTTTCTCTCTCTCTATCATGCAATCACTATGCCCCTATCTTTCCAGAAAGCTCAGGTTTTTTCTCTTTCCCTCACCTCTTTCCCCTCTCTTTCTCTATTACCCACTCACTCTCATTTTACCACGGCTCTCCCTCCTGCTCTTTCTCCTCTCCTTCCATAGTCATTCTCCCCTCTTCCCCCTTTTTTCTTCCTCCTTTTTTCTCCCCCCCCCCTTCTGTATCTGTAAAGAAAAGTGAAAAACTAAAAGCTCAAGGCAGGCCAGGAATCAGTCATGTCCGACTTCCAACCTCCCTCTACCTTGCTAGAGTTACAGTATTTAAGGTGCAAGGATAGGAAAAGTTTAGAGGGAAGTGTGCCAAATGCAGGCAAACGAGATTAGCTTTAAGTAGACAACGTAGTCAGCATGGACGAGTTGGGCCGAAGAGCCTGTTCCCATGCTGTATGGCTCTGCTTTGTGCCCTACTTCCACGAACTCCTTAGATTTCTGCATTTGGGCCAACAAGCACGATTTGCTCTTCAAAGAAATTAGAGCAAGTATACCACAGTGAGGATAGGAATCACATTTGACACAAATAAGCCCAAACCAAGGGAAGTAAACAGGACATGGTATTGTCATCTGCAGAACTGTATCTCCACAGATGACTTTCCTTCCTGGATTATCGGGCTACAGGTGGAAGCAAGCTGGCGTGTAGAATGACTTGAGCATTAATTTGTCAGAAGCGAGGGAGTTGCAGTGTTGTACGTGATATCTCCATCCTGCGATCAGTGCGAAGCACAGATGGCAAACCTAGTGTGGGCCGACCTTTCACACGGCCTGTGCCAGATCATCATCAGCCTCGGGTGTCTCCATCCTCTGAAACACTGTGTCATACACAAGGTGTCAGCTGTGAATTAGTGTGCCGCAGTCTCTCAGGACTTGTTCCAAAGGCTTCCACGCACAGTCCCGGCTGCTGTTCCTTTACCGAGGGTGTGCTGCACTGTCAGAGGCACTTGTCAAAACACATTCATTGGCGGGACGTTGAGGTCCCTGGCAGTGCCAGTATTTATTGCCCATCCCCTATAGCCCCTCTGAACTGAGGAGGTTGTTAAAGGTCAACCAGATAACCAGACTGGTGGACCAGGAGTCACCAATAGACAGGAAAGGGTAATGACAGCTAACCTCCTCCTCTGAATGGCATTAGTGAACTAGTTTACAACAATCTGGTGGTTTCATATTTACCATTACCAATATCATTACTATTTTAAATTCCAGATTTATTCCAGATTTGAATTTTAATTTCCTCTCTGTAGTGATTTGAGCCGTGCCTTTTTAAACTCAGACTGCATTTGCCCTATTGCAAGGCTACAAGAAAATCTAGTGCAATAACTTGAATAAGAGCTGCCCCAGGATCCGGAGCAATATGGTTGCCCTAGCAACCTCTGTAAAACATCTGGCTGTGCTGGTGGGCTCTGGCTATTTACAGACTGGCTGTACTTGTAATTAAAAAGAAAACTTTGAATTAGCTGCCAAATGCACTGTGACACTCACAAGGTATTTTCTCATACCACGTGTTCATTGAATGGGCCAACTAATGTGGACCCTCCCTCCTTCCCTCCATTTTAAATTGCTTCTCCCATATGAGATTTTTACACTGGACAACAAAGATTTTGTTTCCTGAATACTTTTGGGTGTATCTTATGGATGTTGGGCTGCTGATCATGAAAATCACCATAAAATTTCCCTATCGTGCACTATTTTGTTTGTAATCGCCTATATTTGTTATTTCAATTCATAATTCAAGATAATTAAAATGTTACCCACGATGTAAGCTCAGAAATTTTCTATCTTGTCCAGGCTTGCTCAGGCAGGGTGGATGCTGCACGACAGGACAGGCTTTAGAAAGGCTATAAAAGCATCACGCACACTGCTCTATACATTCTGTTTACATGTATATCGATTTGCAATCAAGTTGATGTACATGCTCTACATGCATAGCATATTGTGTGTGCTCATTATAATATAGTAACTGTATTTTCAGGAGTATCTGATAGCAAAATATCACGCCAATGTTGCAACAGCCGCGATACTTTCTGTTATATTTGTGGTGAGTATACACTTAAATCTCAAAAACGGAACACGATTCCTCTTATTAAGAAAACCTTTGAGCTCTACTTTGGATGTAAAATTGGCAACCAAGACAAAGCCTGTGCTTCTCACATCTGTTGCATCCCCATTTATACTTCTCCCCTGCAAATCTTGGCACCGGCAGTGATGAGTGTGGTGAAAGGTTTCCCCAGGACATTGTGGTCATGGAGAAACTGTATCAGGGCAGTTGGAATCCATCAATGCTGGCTAATTTTGGTTGGACGCTTAAGCAAGAAGCCTCCGACACCAAGTACAAACAACAATCATGAACAAAACACTTTTAGCTTTGTTGAACTATTGCACAGCATCAGCACGGTTATGCAATTAAACACATTATATTCAACAAAAGTTAATTTCTCATTTCTCTAAATTCCTGCATGATACAAGTAGTCTGAAATTATGTTTGTGCCCATCTTCAAGTGGTCTATCATAACCAAGAAACATTTCTGAGGAAGCAACACATTTGAAAAAAATTGTTGTCCAGCGTTATCAGCCTGGCCATTCTGGTTTGGTCCTCCATATTTCCTCTGCCCAGTCTCTGTGCCTAGACCTGCCCACTGAGTTCCCCAGTTGACTGGTAAAACTGAAGGCAGTGGTGCCCCCTTACACCTCCAGCAACCCTGCTTTGACACTGACCTCTACCGTTGTCGGCATGGATTTGTGTATCCTCCCTGTTTTGCCATAGAGTCTGAATTCCTCCCACATCCCAAAGCTATGCCTAATTGCCCACCGTATGGTTAACCATTCCAGAATGCTTAATAGCAAAACAATCAAAGAGGAGTCAATGGCCATGTGTGACCTTAGAATGTAAGAAATTAGGAGCACGAGTAGACCATCTGGCCCATTGAGCCTGCTCCACCATTTCATAAGATCATGGCTGATCTGCCTGTGGACTCAGCTCCACCTTCCTGCCTTTTCCACATGACACTTAATTACTCTGCTATGCAAACTGTCTAACTGTCTCTCAAATATACAAATTTAATAAGTAACCTCTACTGCTTCCCTGGGCGGAGAATTCCACAGACTCACTAATTTCTGGGAAAAGTAGTTTCTCCTCATCTCTGTCCTAAATATATTCCCTGAATCTTGAGGTTATGTTGCAGGAATACAGTGAAGTCAGGAAGGGGAAAGGGGATTAAAGGGACTGCTCCCTTGGAGACCAGCATGAACATGATGGGCCAAATGGCCTCCGGTGTCATGAGCTAAAAGTAAGGATGGGTTGCCATTGGCACAGGCCAAAATCCCCCTTGGGATTAGTTGGCACTTCATGTAGAGGGGGCAGGAGGTGGCAGAGTGGAGTGTACATTAACTCTTCACCCAGAAGGCTACAGAGCAAACAGAGAGAAAGAAAATCTGCACTAAAAAAAAGCCAAAATAAATAACTCTGACAGTGAATCCAGCATTAAACATTCAATAGGTTCAATGCAACATACCAAACAGTGGAGGAACCCAGCAGGTCGGGCAGCATCTGTGAAGGGAAATGGATACCTGACGTTTAGGGTCCTGAGGGAGGGTGTCTGCTCTAAATGTCAGCTGTCCGTTTATTCCATAGACGTTGCTCCAGATCTCCAACATCTGCAGTCTCTCTTGAGTCTCTAGCTGGTTCAATGGTTTCTTTCAAGAAAGAAATTGAGTATTATTACTTGGTCCACTCTACCTTCTGTTAATTTGTTCACAACATAAGGACATCACCTCTAGAACAATCATCTATTGCCATCATAAACGATGGTCTACAGCACAGTACAACTTGGGCCCTCTGGGGCTGTTTCAACCATCAAGTACACATTCACAATAATACTGTTTTACAGCCCTACTTCCTCACTTCTAACCTGTTCCCTCTCATATATCCCTCATCTCCCCAGATTCTCTTACCACCCACCCACCCACCCACTCCAGGGGCAATTCACCTCCCAACCTGCACATCTTTGGGCTGTGCGAGGAAACCCGGAAGAATCCTTCATGCTCACAGAATGTGCAGACAGCAGCTGTGAGCAGGCTCAGCCCCGGGTCTCGGGATCTGGGCAGCAGCACTAGCTGCTGAAATGCCCATTGTTCCTCCTGAACGGAGACGTTTTCCAAGCTGTTTAAGAGTCAATCACTGAGGGTCTGGAATCCATTCAATCCAAAGTAATGAGAGCACCTTTAGCTTGTGAGCACTGGGGTTAGAAGAATAAGAGGGGAATTGAATGAAATTTGGAGGAGAGGTGATGCACTTTGGGAGCTCCAGTATAAAAGGAAAATATAGACTCAATGGCCACTTTATTAAGAACACCTATACTCCTGCTCGTTAATGCAAGTATCTAATCAGCCAATCATGCACCAGCAACTCAATGCATAAAAGCATGCAGACATGGCCAACAGGTTCAATTGTTGTTCAGACTACACATCAGAATGGGGGAAGAAATGTGATGTATGTGACTGATCATGGAATGTTTGTTGGTACCAGATGGGGAGTTTTGAGTATCTCAGAAATTGCCGACCTCCTAGGATTTTCATGCACAACAGTCTCTGGAGTTTGCAGAGTTTGAGAAATAAAAAAGCATTTTGAATGGCATTTCTGTCAGTCAAATCGCCTTGTTAATGAGAGCTGTCAGAGGAGAATGCCTAGCTGACAGAAAGGTGACAGTAATTCAAATAACCATGCGTTATATGCAGAAGAGCATCTCTGAATGCACATATGTTGAACCTTGAAGTAGATGGGCTACAGTAGCAGCAGAAAACCACACCAGGTTCAAAGATATGCCTAATAAAGTGGCCTCTGAGTATACAGTAAGTGGCAGGGTCCTTTGGAGCTTCGGTTACAGAGGGTTCTAGGAGGTAAGTCCATCACTCCCTGGAAGTGGCACCACATGTGGGTAGGGTTGTGAAGATTGTGTCCAGCATCCTTGCCTTCAACAGCTAGGGCACTCAGTATAAAAGCTGGAAGCCATGTTGCAGCTGTATAAAACTTTGGTCAGATCACGTCTGGATTAGCACGTGCAGTTCTGGTCGGCCCATTGTAGGAAGGATGGGGAGGCTTTGGAGCGGGTACCAAAGAGGTTCACCAAGATGCTGCCCGGATTAGAGTGCATTCAGGTTTGTAAAGAGAGGTTGGGCAAGTTCTAGAGCATCACAGACTGATAGGTGACCTGACTGAGGTACAGTGTATAAAACTCTGAGCGGCTTAGATAGGATAGAAAGACTCATTTTTCCCAGGATGAGTATGTCAGATACTGGAGGACATACTTCAAAGTGGTGCGTCAAGAAGGCAGTATCCATCACTAAGGACATTCACCATCTGTGGTATGCTCTCTTGTCATTACTACCATCAGGGAGGAGATACAGAAGTCTGAAGACCCACACTCAGTATTTTACAAACAGCTCCTTCCCTTCTGCCATCAGATTTCTGAACAGTCCACGAACTCTACCTCACTATTCCTCTTTTGCGCTGTATAGTTACAGTATTTTATTTATTGTACTTTGTAGTGATTTTTTATGTCTTGCACTGTACTGCTCCCGCAAACACATGCTGTTCTGGGTGGGGCATCATTAGTGGAGTTAAAATGCTGACAGGTTGACTGTTCCTAAAAGGTAATCCACCTTCTCCTTGCTGGATATGCATGAGTATTTTCTCAAGAGGATCGGAAGACGCTCAGCCTCTGCCAGTGGCTGTCTCTTCCCTCAGTAGCTTTGAGAACCAGTTACACCGCTGGAGGAAACACCAGGGTGTGGGAAGAGGGAGTAGAATGGTAATTGGTAACATCTCGCTTGTCTAAATCCAGATCCACTATGAATGTGAAATACAAGCACTCCGCTTTGTGGTTTAATACCCAAAGGATCAGCTGCTGCACATCAGACAGCTCAACTATGCAGTGACAAAGTCATTTAATTTTTATTTTTTACTCTCTACGAAGCCAACCTGAAGGTTTAAGGCTTTCATTTGAGGATGCCAGTTAGCAAGAACAAGATAAGTTTTGCTTTGGAGATTAGCTTGGCTTATAACACTTTGAAGATCATACCCTGGGTGGTTTGGCAGTTCTAGTCCTGGAATGATAATCCAGTGCTAATTAACCCAGAAATCTCCAGATCTATCCACCTGGTTTTAGCGAGCTGGAAATAAGAATGGACAATGAGCCCATGAACACCACCTCACTGCGTTGTTCTCTTGTTTTGGGCCCCTTATCTAAGATATGTTGGCATTGGAGAAGGTCCAGAGGAGGCTTATGAGAGTGTTCCCAGAAACGAAAAGGTTAATGCATGAGGAGCGTTTTATGGTTCTGGGCCTGTACTTGCTGGAGTTTAGAAGAATGGTTGGTGGTGTGTCATTGAAATTTATCAAATATTGAAAGATCTTGATAGAGTGGGCATGCAGAGAATGTTTTCTGTAGTAGGGGAGTCTAAGGCCAGAGGGCACAGCCTTCTCTTTAGAACAGAGATGAGAAGGAATTCCCTTAGCCAGAGAGTGTTGAGTCTGTAGAATACTTTGCTACAGGTGGCTGTGGAGACCAAATCATTGGGTATATTTAAAGTGGAGTTTGATAGGCTGTTGATTAGTAAGGTATCAAAGGTTATTGGGAGAGGGTGGGAGAATGGGGATGAGAGAGATAATAAATCAGCCAAGATGGAATGGTGGAGCAGACTTGATGGGTTGAATGGCCTAATTCTGCTCCTATATCTCATGGTCATTTTGCACCATTTATTTATTATTATATATTTCCTTTTGTAACTGTCATTTTTATGCCTTATGCTGTACCGTTGCCATAAAACGATACATTTCATGACATATGTCAATGATAATAAACCTGATTCTGATTCTGTTCAGAAGAGGCTAGGGGTGTGCCAAGTTACTTTACTTTATACCTTATTGTTGCCAGACAATTGATACTAAAGTGTACAATCATCACAGCGATATTTGATTCTGCTCTTCATGCTCCCTGGAGTACAAATCGATAGTAAATACTAAAAATTTAAATTATAAATCATAAATAGAAAATAGAAAAGGGAAAGTAAGGTAGTGCAAAAAAACCAAGAGGCAGATCCAGATATTTGGAGGGTACGGCCCAGATCCAGGTCAGGAACCGTTCAGCAGACTTAAACATAGAAACATAGAAACATAGAAAATAGGTGCGGGAGTAGGCCATTCGGTCCTTCGAGCCTGCACCGCCATTTATTATGATCATGGCTGATCATCCAACTCAGAACCCCGCCCCAGCCTTCCCTCCATACCCCCTGATCCCCGTAGCCACAAGGGCCATATCTAACTCCCTCTTAAATATAGCCAATGTACTGGCCTCAACTGCTTCCTGTGGCAGAGAATTCCACAGATTCACCACTCTCTGAGTGAAGAAGTTTTTCCTAATCTCGGTCCTAAAAGGCTTCCCCTTTATCCTCAAACTGTGACCCCTGGTTCTGGACTTCCCCAACATCGGGGACAATCTTCCTGCATCTAGCCTGTCCAATACCTTTAGGATTTTATACGTTTCAATCAGATCCCCCCTCAATCTTCTAAATTCCAACGAGTACAAGCCCAGTTCATCCAGTCTTTCTTCATATGAAAGTCCTGCCATCCCAGGAATCAATCTGGTGAACCTTCTTTGTACTCCCTCTATGGCAAGGATGTCTTTCCTCAGATTAGGGGACCAAAACTGCACACAATACTCCAGGTGTGGTCTCACCAAGGCTTTGTACAACTGCAGTAGTACCTCCCTGCTCCTGTACTCAAATCCTCTCGCTATAAATGCCAGCATACCATTCGCCTTTTTCACCGCCTGCTGTACCTGCATGCCCACTTTCAATGACTGGTGTATAATGACACCCAGGTCTCGTTGCACCTCCCCTTTTCCTAATCAGCCACGATTCAGATAATAATCTGTTTTCCTATTTTTGCCACCAAAGTGGATAACTTCACATTTATCCACATTAAATTGCATCTGCCATGAATTTGCCCACTCACCCAACCTATCCAAGTCACTCTGCATTCTCTTAGCATCCTCCTCACAGCTAACACTGCCACCCAGCTTCGTGTCATCCGCAAACTTGGAGATGCTGCATTTAATTCCCTCATCCAAGTCATTAATATATATTGTAAACAACTGGGGTCCCAGCACTGAGCCTTGCGGTACCCCACTAGTCATCGCCTGCCATTCTGAAAAGGTCCCGTTTACTCCCGTTTATCATAGTTGGAAAGCTGCTCCCAAATCTGGCCATACGAGTCTTCAAAGTCCTGAGCCTTCTCCCGGAGGGAAGAGGGACGAAAAGTGTGTTGGCTGGGTGGGTACTTGACAACATCAACTAGTTCAGTCAAATGCACAGGCAAGGAGATGCATCACCTTGCCTGGCTCTGATCTGTAGGTGGATCCAGCCTTCACTGGCATAGCTGAGCCTTTGCTGCCCTGTACGGTGGTCACCCAGTTGTACAGTTGCAAAAAAACGGTCCATGATTCACCCTCACAAATGACTTTTCAGCTGGTGCGGAATGATCAATAAATCTGGGCTTCACCCTGCGCGTCCCCCTCAGCATAAAGTCATGGAGTTATAGAGCACTACAGCACAGAAACAGGCCCGTCAGCCTACCTAGTCTATGTCAAGCCTATCCTGCCAAGTGTCATTGACCTGCATCCGGACCCTAGGGTCCTTACCCTCCCATTCATGTACTTAGCCACACTTCTCTTAAGTGTTGCAATTCGTCCAGGCACCACGATAGTGTCGTGGTTAGCACGGCGCAATTACAGCGCAGGGTGTTCTGGAGTGCAGAGTTCATTTCTGGCGCCACCTGTACGGAGTTCGTATGTTCTCCCCATAAACTGCATGGAGTTCCTCCAGGTGCTCCGGTTTCCTCCCAAGGCATACCGGTTAACAGGTCAGTCAGTCATCGTAAATTGTCCTGTGATCAGGCCAGACTAGGTTAAGTACATTGATTGCTGGGCTGCACAGCTCTCTGGGTCAAAGGGGCCTGTTCAGCACTGCATCTCCAAATAAAAATAAATAGATAACCACTTCCACCCCCTCCTCTGGCAGCTCGTACCACCCCGAGCGAAAAAGCTCCCCCTCAGATTCCCCTTAAATATTTCAGCTTTTCACTGTAAACCTAAGACCTCCAGTTCTAGTCTCACCCAACAGTGGAAAGCCTGCTTGTATTTACCCTATCTATACCCCTCATAATTCTGCGTAGCTCTACTAAATCTCCCCTCATTTCCCTACGCTCCTGGGAATGAAGTCCAAATCTATTCAACCTTTCCTTATCACTCAGGTCCTCAAGTCCCAGCAACATCCTTGTAAATTGTCTCCGCACTATTTCAAGCTTATTAATACCTTTCCTATAGGTAGACGACCAGAACTGCACACAATACTCCCAGTCAGGTCTCACCAAGGTGTCATACAGTGTCAACCTAACATCCCAACTTCTGTACTCTGATTTATAAGAGAGGACTGAGGTTGGGGCTGGGGATGGTGAGCGGGGGTGGTTACACCTTCTGTACCCCAGGACTGTGATGAGTCTGGTGTGGACCAGGTATTGGATGCGAGGCCCAAGCCTGAGGGAGTGACCAGCCTCCTCCTTCCTATTGTCTGGACTATCTCTAGTTGCCCCAAGCTGTGTCCCACCCCCGCCCATCTCCCCTTACAACCCCCCCTCCCCCTCCCCACACCCTACCCACTCGTGCTTTCGCTGCACTCTCCGAGGGAGTGAGATCAGGTAAATCTGCCTTTCTCCTCGCGCGGCACGCTGCTTATTTCCAGCAGATGAATATTTCATCACACAAAAAAAAACCCCGACTGTGCTTTCAAGAGAGTGACTTACTAATTACGGGTAACCGCAGTTCGTCGCCCTGGAGATTGGGTCTTGTGACACCTGCTTGACTTTCGAAGTTGTTTCTGTTGCATTAGAAAAACTCTGTGCCTGATAGGATGCAGATTTTGCAAGGAAGCTGGCCTGGTACTGGAGTCTTCGTAGCTGTAAATCAGGGTTCAAACTATAATCCAAAGCCTTGAACACATAACCCCGAACAGAAATCAGAGAGTTCCTCTCCTCTTGCCAGCACCTGAAATCCCATTGGATAATTTTTACACTGCACCAAAGAATGAGGCTATTTATCTCACTGTTGAATGAGCAATGGATGAGTTACTACGGTCCACTACTCCTTCACCAAACGGGTCATGCATTTTTATCTTTAACAGGGAGATCTACTTCCTTTAATTAGTTATTACTGAGTGAGCCTCCAGCACCCCTTCCAGCTCTATGTAAAAAATACACTCGCCTCCCATCTGGAATCTTTTTGGCAATTATTTTTAATCTGTCTCTTCGGGCTGCTGCTGCCCTGGAAGCGATTTCTCTCCATCAAGTTTAGATTCAAAGGGGGGAAAAAAATAGCCCTAGGTTTTCCAGTCACTGTCCAGCAAAATCAGCAACACAGCAAAGTTAAGCAGCCATTCACGAACTTGTGGATCAAATCGAAGCGCTGTAACCTCACCTATCACTAAGGCAACATTAGTAGGAGTCCCGCCTTTGCATTATTGTCCGTTGCGTCTTGTGGCAAATGGGACGGAGCTGCGTAAACCCCAAACGGATGGGATGTGTGGTTTGTCAGCAGCAGCAGACTCGGAGAGCTGGTGTAGCCCTCGCCTAGTGAAGGGATCAAACCCTGGTGCCATGAGGACGATAGAAGGTCATGATGGAAGCAGCACCAACTATTCCTATCTGAGGGGCGACGGCCTTGCAAAATTGCAGCAGTTCCCCGCCCGCGCTGGGCAGCAAAGACAACATTTACATAGACAGAGTGAAACAAGCTCACAACCTAACAGGTCAGATCAAAGCTCTCATTTTGTGAATGGAAGTGGCAATAAGAACAAAAGACATAGGAGAAAATTAGGCCGTTCCGCCCATCAAATCTACTCCACAATTCAATCATTGCTGATTTATTTTCCTTCTCCGCCACATTCTCCTGCCTTCTCCCCATAACCTTTGATACTCTTAGTAATTAAGTACATGTCAGTCTCCACCTTAAGTACACCCAATAACTTGGCCTCTACATTCCATAGGTTCACCATCCTCTGGGTTATAACAAAAGGTTAGGACTTTATTCTCTGGAGCATAGGAAACAGAGGGAAAATTTGAAAAGAGGTATACAAAATTATGAGGGATATAGATAGGTAAATGCAAGCAAGCTTTTTTTCCCCCATGGAGGTTGGGTGAGAATTGAACTAGAGGTCATAGGTTCAGGATGAAAGGGGAAATATTTAAAGGGAACATGAGGGGGAACTTCGTCTCTGAGAGGGTGGTGCAAGTGTAGAACAAGCTCAGAATCAGATTTAATATCACCGGCATATGTTGTGAAACTTGTTAACGTCAGCAGTGCAATGAAATATATGATAAATGTAGAGAAAAAAATCCCAGTTACATTACGTATGTCTATTAAATAGTTAAGTTAAAATAAGTTATGCAGAAAAAAGAAATAAAGTAATGAGGAAGTGTTCATGAGTACAATGTCCATCTAGAAATTGGATGGCAGAGGGGAAGAAGCTGTTTCTGAATCACAGATTGTGTGTCTTCTGGCTTCTGTACCTCCTTCCTAATGGTAACAGTGTGAAGAGGGCATGTCCTGTGTGGTGGGGAGCCTTAATGATGGACGCCACTTTTTTGGGCACCCTTCCTTGGAGATGTCTCGGATACTGTGGAGGCTGGTACCCATGATGGAGCTGACTGATTTTACAAGTTTACAAGTGGTGGATATGGGTTCAAATTCAACATTTAATAGAAGTTTGGGTAAGTAAGTGGATGGGAGGGGTATGGTGGTCCAGGTGCAGGTCCATGGGACTAGGTGGAATAATTGTTCACCATGGACTAGAGGGGCCTATTTCTGTGCTTAATGTTCTATGGCTCTATGACTCTAGCTAAAGAATTTTCTCCTCATCTAAAGTGCCAACCTCCTTTTCTGAGTCTATGCCCTCTGGTCTTAGACTCTCCCTTTATTGCAAAACATCCTCTCAACTTCTACTCTGTCTAGACTTTTCAATGTCAGTAGGCTACTGGAGAGAGGCGTTCCCTTCATCAGAGAAGTCTGTCTGCAGCCAGTTTACTCCATCTAATAATATCAGGTAATGGCTGAGACTCAGGACTCAGCAAAGACTAGCTCTGCTCTTCGGAGCAAGCAGCGTCTTGAACCTTGCTGTTCCACTGCCGTTACGAAGCAGACACCTACCGCCAATCTGAAAAATGGCCCAGGTACATCCCAGTCAGAAAAAGCAGGACAGATCCACTGTGGCTAATTATTAACTCAACAGCCCACACTTGATCATCAACAATGCAGGGTTGGCTGCCATCAACAATGCAACGACTCATCAATAACCCATCCATTCTTGTACAGCTTGGGTCTCGCCCAGGAACTCAGCTTGTGAGCGAGACCAAAAAGCTGGATCCCGGAGGAAAAGTGAGAGTAACTACCCTTAGCATCAGGAGAAAATTCCTTTTGATACAGAATGCATCTGATCTGCAGCTTTGATACCTCGTTCTCACTGACTCGTTGAGACACAGAGGCATGCAGCATAGAAACAGGGCCTTTGGCCCAACACATCTGTGCCAACCAATATATCTTTCTATAATTTCACTTGCCTGCATTCATTCCATATCTCTCTGTGCCCTGGTCATTGAAGTACCTGTCCGTACGCCTCTTAAACTTTGTTCCTGTTACTTGTTTAGCATAGGAACAGGCCCTTCAGCCTAATACATCTATCAAAGTTCAATCTTCAAAGTAACTTTATTATCAAAATACATATACAGTATTTTACCACATACTACCTTGAGATTCATTTTCATGCAGGCATTAACAGGAAATAAAGAAATACAACAGAATTTTATGAAAACAATGCATAAACAGACAAGGACTAACAAACAACCAATGTGCAAGAGAAGACAAGCTACAAATAAAAGTAATACTGAGAACATGATTGTAAAGAGTAATTGGAAGTGAGTCTGTAGACCATAGAATCAGTTCAGAGTTGTGGGGAGTGAAGTGTTCCTGAACCTGCTGGTGTGGGACCTATGCCTTCTGAATCTCCTACCAATGCTGGTGGTGTGAAGCGAGCATGACCTGGACAGTGGGAGTCTTTGATGATGGACGTTGCTTTCTTGGACAGCACTCCATGTAAATATTCTCAATGGTGGGGAGGGCTTTGCCTGTGAAGGACAGCCAGCCTCTAAGCCAACCATCGTACCTTTCTATACTAATCTAACTTGCCTGCATTAATTCTGTATCCCTCTATACCTTGCTCATTTAAGTACCTGTCCAGATCCTCTTAAATGTTCAAAGTTCAAATTAATTTTATTATCAAAGTACATATATGTCACCATATGCAACCCTGAGATTCATTTTCTCAATACTCAATAAATCTACAGAATAATAACCATAACAGAATCAATGAAAGACCGCCTAACTTGGGCTTTCAACAAGCCCGCAGAAGACAACAAACTGCAAATACAAGAAGAAAAAATAATAATAATAAATAAGTAAACAATAAATGTCGAGGACATGAGATGAAGAGTCCTTGAAAGTGATTCCATAAATTGTGGGAATATTTCAATGATGGGGCAAGTGGAGTTGAGTGAAGCTCTCCCCTTTGGTCCAAGAGCCTGAAGGGTAATAACTGATCCTGAACCTGTTGTTCTTGTTCCTTCCTCCACCACCTCCTCTGGCAGTTCATTCCTGATACCATCTACTCCATGTAAAAGAATTATCCCTCAGAATCCCCTTCACTTTAAACATGTGACCTCTGGTTTTAAACACCCCTCCCATAGGAAACAGTCACTGGCTATCTACCCTATCTGAGTTGCAGCATATTCCACTATTTCCCACTCCCATGGGAACCCATGGTATCCCACAAACCTTTCCCACCACTGATATATTTGGTGACGTGCTGAATGGCCCACTGACGTCTCCACTGAGCACAGTAGCAGTTCAGTGGCCCCCGTCCCTGAGATGTTCCCTGATACAACCACTCATCATATCACCAACCCCCTTTGGAAGGGTCAGCAGTGGAAAGAGTGGGCAATTTCAAGTGCCTGGGTGTCAATTTTTCCGATGATTTATCCTGGGCCCAATATATTGATGCAGATATGACGAAAGCATGTCAGTGGCTATATAGCAAAGTTCTACAGATGTACCATGGAAAGCATTCTAACTGGTTGCATCACCATCTTGTGTGGAGGGGCGACTGCACGGGATCAGAAAAAGCAGCAGAGAAATGTAAACTCAGCCAGTTCCATCATGGGCACTAGCCTCCGCAGCATCGAGAACATCTTCAAAAGGCAATGCATCAAAAAGGCAACATCTATTATTATGCACTCCCAGCACTCTGGACATGCCCTCTTCTCGTTATTACCGTCAGAGAAGAGGTACAGGAGCCTGAAGACACAGACTCAGTGTTTTAGGAACATCTTCTTCCCCTCCACTATCAGATTTCTGAATGGTCCATGAAGCTCACTACTGTATTTTTGCTCTTTTTGCCCTACTTTTAAAATTTTATATTCTGTATATATTTCTTATTGTAATTTTTCTTTTTTTGCAATTTATTTTTATTGAAGTTCATCATCAAACAAACATTTCCATAAGATGTATTTCAGATATTGTACATATATATCATAGAATCATATTTGCCTCAAATCTCTACATAATATTTATCTGAGGTATACACCTATAGAAAAGAGAGGAAAGAAAGAACAAGCAAAAGGAGAAAACTATGTACAAGCTGGGAGTGACCTTTTTTTTAACAACATACTCATTGATTTGTGAGAATAATATCAGGCCTGTGAGGTGTTATGTAATTAAACCATTTTTCCCAGTATGAATCAAATTGTTCTAACTTATGATTAACAGATGCTGTTATCTTCTCCATTTTGTAAATGTCCATTGTAATTTCTATCCATGCGTATAAAGTTGGGCTCTCCTGTGATAATCATTTCCTGGTAAGAGTCTTTTTACCAGCCACCAGCAGTATATTCATTAAATATTTATCTCTTTTCAATCATTCTTGAAGTACATACCCAAAATATATGGTCTTACTTTCTAAAGGTATTTCACATTTAAAAATGTCTTGTAGGGCATTGTGTATCCCACTCCAATAGTCTTTGATAACGAGGCAATCGCAGAAAATATGATAATGGTTTGCATTTTGATTTTCACAATTTCTCCAGCAAACAGGGAGGTTACTATCATAATGGGATTTCTGAGAGGGTGTAATAAAATATCAAGTTCTTCCACCCGAACTCCCTCCATTTCTGTGAACTGGTACACTTCAGTTGATACCTCCATATTATTGTCCATTCTTCCTCAGATATAATTATCCCTCCTTCCTTCTCCCATTTTGTTTTAATGTATGAAGTCGAATGTGTTTTAAGATTTGACATACCTTAATACACGCTTGAAATGATTCTACTACCATTATCTGAATTATATGGTTTTCTAAATAGCTCTATCAGACATGTACTTGCCTTGGTTACATTTATAACCCTCCTATTAACATACTGTCGCATCTGTAGATACTGATAAAAGTCTTGTTTTTCTAATAAGTGTTTCTCTTTAAGCATTTCAAAACTGAACAGTGTTCCTTCTTTCATTATATTGCAAAGAACTGTTATTCCTTTAGCTGTCCAGTCCTTAAATCTAGCATCCTGTTTATTTGGCGTAAAATCCGAGTCATATGCACACCATTTAAGAATTGCAATGTCTCTCTCCAGTTTATATTCTTTTATAATAGTTCTCCATACTTTAAGAGTCCATTTCACCCATGGATTATCAATAGTATTTATGTACCTTTGTCAGTTGTTATCAGCCAAAATTGCCTGTATGGGGATGAGAAGTATCCCCTCCTCAATGTTTTTCCATTGAGTGTCATATGATGGGTTGCACCAACATATCACAGCTGTCAACTGTGCTGCAAAATAATAATCTCTAAGAGAAGGTAGGCCCCATTCCCCCTTCTCCTTGGCTAATTGCAAAGTTTTGAGATGAACTCTAGGCCTTTTACCTTGCCGTATACTGTATATCTTGATAATATTTTGTTCCATTCATTGAATTGATTCTGATTAATCTCTATTGGTAGGGTCTGAAAGAGATATAATAATCTGGGCAATATATTCATTTTAATAGATTCAATCCTTGAACTGAGACTAAAAAAAGGAATTAGGTTCCATCTTGTTATATCTTCCTTAATTTTTTAATATATAAGCTAATAGTTGCATTTTGATAATTTTGACAAATCTTTTGGCATAATGATGCCCAAATATTTGAAAGACTGTTTGCCATGCCCAAGAATATCTACTTTCAATTTCTCTTGGCGGGCTATAGTTATATGAAAGTAGTTGGGTTTTATCTATGTTGATCTTGTATCCTGATAATTGACCATGTTGTTCAAAGGATTGCATCAATTTAGGTAAAGAGTATGTTGGTTGCCCTAGATAGATCAAAATGTCATCGCGTAACAGGCCAATTTATGCTCTGTCCCTTTAATAGTAATTCCCCTGACATCTTCATTTTGTCTGATGTATTGAGCTAATGGTTCCAGATATAATGCGAAGAGTAGCAGTGACCATGCACAACCCTGTCTCGTGCCCCTTTCTAGGGTAAAACTATTTGATAAATATCCATTGATTTTAATCCTAACAGTAGGATTGTCATATAGTGCCTGCATAGTTTTAATAATTGTGTCATGGAAACCAAATCCATGTAAAACCCTGTAAAGAAAATTCCAATTAACCGAATCAAATGCCTTTTCAGCGTCCACGCTTATCACTATTGCTTCGATTTCATTTTTTTGTATATGATCCATAATGTGAAGTGTCCTTCATATATTGTCTTGTGTTTGGCGTTGTTGTATAAAACCTGTCTGATCATTATGTATCAGAGTGGGTAGAAACTCTTCTAATTGTTTGGCCATGATGGAGGTAAATAATCTATAATCTACATTAAGAATGGATATTGGTCTAAATGATCCACATTCCATTTTACAGCCCAGTTCAGTGTGGGGAGTAAGACAGGAATTAACTCATTTTTAAATTCTTTGTACCACTCTGCCGTATACCCATCTGAACCTGGTGACTTGCTTAATTTAAGCCTACTAATTGCAGCTTTTAGTTCAACTTCAGTTATGTCAGCAGTCATCGTTCTATTTTGTTCTTCGCTTGAAGTGGGTAACTCTAGAGAATTCAGGAAAGTGTCAATTTGGGTCATGCTTCCCCCGGAACTTTGGAATATAGAGTTTTGTAAAACACTTCAAAAGCTTCTTGAATTGCACTTAGCTTATTTTTTTTATCATTTTTGTTCTTGGATCCCTAATTCTATGAAATGCATTTTTTACTATCTTTTTCTTCAGTTTCCACGCCAGTATTTTCAGAGACTTAGATCCACTTTCATAGTGTCTCTGTTTCAGAAACAGTAAATTTTTCCTGATTTCTTGCGTAGCCAAACTATTAATTTCATTCCTCATTTTTTAAATTTCTTCTAATGTTTCCTGTGCCAAATTCAATTTGTGTTTTTTTTCTAGTTCCTTCGACCTATTTTGTAATTCCTATAATGTTTTATTCCTTATTTTTTTCTTATATGAAGATATTGCTATAATTTTCCCTCTTAAGACAGCCTTCAGAGTATCCCATAGAATGGGAGGTGAAACCTCTCTATTATCATTGAATTCTAAGTAAAGACCAATTTCTTTTTTAATTTTTTCCTTAAAGTAGGGATCATTGAGTAGACTTGAATTTAGTTTCCAAATAGTACTCTTTGGTTGTAGGTCAAAATCAACAGATAAATATATAGGTTCATGGTCACTTACATCTATTGTCCCAATTCCAGAGGTGTTTATTTTGTCTTTGTCTTTTCCAAATGTTATGAAGTAGTCTTTTCTTGTATTGTATATACAGAATGGGGGGCAGAATAATGAATGTAATCCCTTCTGTCAGGGAAAAGGTCCCTCCATATATCAATTAAACCAACATCCTCAAAAAGTGTACACTCTTATGTAAGGATTTTGTTTCATAGGTTTTTCTATTGGAAGAGTCTAACTTTGGTTGTAATTGTAAATTTAAGTCTCCCCCACATATCAAGAAACCTTCTGTTTCCATTACCATAATATTAGTAATTTTCCGAAAGAAATTAATATCACTTCCTGGGGGTGCGTATATATTAAAAGAGTAACTGAATTTCCATTTATACTCCCCCTTACCAGAATATATCCGCCCTCCTTATCTCCCATTTCGAATACTTTTTCAAAATTTAGCTTGCTTGAGGTAAGTCATTGTGGCTATCCCTCGAGGTCGAGAATGATGGTCTTCGTTCTGAAGAAGTGGCCCACAGAGCGAAGACGCCTGTGCGTGTATTTGTTTAATGTGTACTTGATGTTGCACTCCAAGAAGCACACGATACTTCACAAATCAACCAACTGATTCCAATAGCATGGAAACCACGACGATTGGAGCTGATGGATTTGTTGCAGCCTTCATCTGCCTTCACAGCCATTGAGTTCGAAGTAAATTCGTCCACCTGTTCCACCGTTGAGGTCTTGGTGGGATTGTTCTTTGTCAGAGACCTCACCCTCGACCTTACCACCATGGGTGATCCTGCCAGGAGCATAGCTCCAGACAGCATTGCTCTTGGGATCACAGGACTGCACAAGCTTCTCCACCACGAGAAGGCGACAATCCACGGAGAGGTTGGGATAAGAATTGCAACTCCTCTCCTATGTCCTGATTTATATGAAGAGAAAAACAAATTAGTGAAGCCCATTCTCTTTAGTTTTCCATGCTCAATATCACTTAAGTGAGTTTCCTGTAAATATACTACATGGGCTTGTTCTTTTTTCATTTTGGATAGAATTTTACTGCGTTTGATTGGATTTAACAGCCCATTGACATTAAAAGAAATTAATTTTACTTTGTCCTTAGCCATGTGTCAATATATCATTGAAATTAACAGAATAAAACTTAATCGATCTACTCCCTGAACAAATAAGAACCAAGAAACGTGAATAATTAAAAAAAGGCAACGAAGGTGTGATTCCAAGGCTGAGGTCTCTAGTAGGTGACCCTGGGTTGAGCTAGAGGAAATGTCTAGCCGTGGGGGATAGCCCCTCCTCCCTGTGAGTTGGAGGCCCCCATTTACAGTACCCATAAAAGTAAGTGAACAAGCCTATGTCCATTACACAGAAAAGATTTCCCTGTGTATTCCTCCCATATATATATATTCTCATTTAGGTGGGGAAAAATGAGTGAAGGAGTGAATGAATGAATAAAAAAAAATTGAGTAATATAAGATCCACATTATAATAAGTATTTCTTGAAATAGGTATAGCACCATCTATTTTTGCTTCCATTTATCTTATCAACACTTTTAAAGTTAGCCAAACCTTATGGCTCTTCTGGAGGGGGTGAGGGCTGCCTTCGGAAAACTCACAGTCTCTTCCTGATATTCTCTCGCACTCCTCCCGTCTCCTGCTTTCTTGGTTCTCTTACTAATTCCCAAGCAGATCGGGACAACTGCTCAGCCAGGCTTTCCCTCAGTTTGATCACGCTGACGGGCAGCCCTCTGTTCCTCATGTCTGTAGTCGCCTCTTCCACTGTCTGACACAGTTTCATACCATCTTCATAAATCATCTGCAGTTTAGCAGGGTATGGAGTTTGGAATATAATCTTTCCTTGCTTTAATATTCGCTTTACTGCAGAGTATTCTTTACGTTTCTGTAGGACCGCCAGGGAGTAATCTTGATCGATTAATCTCTTTTTGCCCTACTTTTAAAATTTTATATTCTGTATATATTTCTTATTGTAATTTTTCAAATACTTTTTGCTGATTTACTGCTGCCACAAAACAGCGAATTTCATGATATATGTCGGGGATAGCAAGTCTGAATCTGATTCATATTCTGACCCTCGCCCACACATCCTCATGCCACTTCCCACCTGTGATCTCACTGATTCCCATTCCACTCTCCCACTGTCCCTTATCCCCCCTCTCCCCTTCACATCTCCTGCAGCACCCCATAATATCTGTCCAATCTCACCTCAGACACAAAAGTTGGATCGGCCCTCAATTTTAACCCTCTTCTCCCTCCAAATGCCTAAGAATGATATTCTATCTAACTCTCTATCTTTGTATCTCTATCTATCTATCTAACCATCTATCATCTATCTATCTATCAATCATTTATATATCTATCTAATTAACTCCCTATCATTTATCTACTATCAATGATCTACCTATCTAACCATCTATCATCTATCTATCTAACTATCTATCACCTATCTGTCCATCTATCTTTCTATCCATTTATCTATCTATCTATCTAGGGGATCTAGCTGTGGCTGGCAAGGTCAGTATTATTGTCCATCTAAAATTGCCTTTGAGGAGGTAGTGGAGAGACACTTCTTGAAGCCCTACCTTCTTTGAAATTAACCCATCTTGCTGCTTGTAATGGGTTCCAGGATTCATCCCAGCGGCAGTGAGGATCCAGTGATCCAGTGTGTTCCCCTGCACTTGCTGCTCTTCGGCGCACTGAGTCCATGCTGACCTCCAAGCACACATTTACTCTAACCTCACTTTATTCTCCCCACTTGCCTATCAATTCCACCTCCGGGATACTACCACTCACCTCCACACTAGAGGCCAATCAACTCCTCGTTAACCTCTGCAAGTCCTTGGGAGATGGGAGGGAACCAGAGCACCCAGTGGAAGCCCACTCAGTCACTGGGGGAATATGCAAAGTCGACACGGACAATACCAGAGCTCAGGATTGACCCAGGTTACTGGAACTGTGAGGCACTCTCTCTACCAGTTATTCCATTGCACCATGTGTCCTTATCCTTCTAGATGCAGAGGTAACGGGATCTGGATGTGCCATCAGGGTAACATCCAAGCCATGTTCTCTTCACGTTACTACCATCAGGCAGGAGGCAAAGGAGCTTTAGGTTCCACATCACCAGAGTCAGGAACAGACTTTAGTCTTCAGGCTCCTGAACCAGAGTGGATAACTTCACTCACCCCAACACTGAACTGATTCCACAATCTGTGAATTCACCTTCAAGGGCTCTACAACTCCTGTTTTCAGTGTCTGATTATTTTTTAATCTATTTTTCTATCCATCCAGTGGGCAACAGTTCTGTGAGTGAAAACACCTTGTTAATGAGAGAAGTCGGAAGAGAATGGCCAATCTAGTTCAAGCTGATAGAAGTTCAAAAACTATGCGTTACAACAGAGGTGTGCAGAAGAGCATCTCTGAATGCACAACATGTAGATCCTTGAAGCAGATGGGCTACACAGCAGCAGAAGACCACAAATATAGATCGCCTCCAGTACCTAATTAAGTACTAACTTGGTGTATATACCTGCACTTTTTATTTCAACATTACCTGCCGTATCAGTTACAGGCTGGCTAGGAGTGGAAATTAAAACAAAGATTTATCATTCACTCATTCTGTGACACATAGTTCCATTTCAAACTTGATGGCATTATTTTCCAAACTTGTCCTTCTCTAAGATATTAAAAGGGACGTCTACTTGAATATTACAGAAAGGAATTCCGTGGGGAAGAATCAACTGAATTTTAATAAAAGCTATTTTGCTCAATTCAACTCCCACAGTGATATGAAATACAAGGAACAAATGCATTGTATCCTTTAAATAAATCGGAACATGATTAGCTTTCTTAGATTTCCGACCATTTTATTACTTTGCCCACTTGAAAAGCTGATCAAGGAGACAGTGAATTTCTGGCCACACTGAGCTACGTGCTGGTTCATCTCAACTGCATGTTGACGTGACGTCTGCTGCCGTAGAGTCGTAGAACCAGATTCCAACCACTCTCCAGGTGGAAAAGGTTCTTGCTCCGATCCCCTCTCTTCCTCTTATCCCAAACCTAATCCCCCTTGTTTTAGGTTCCTCTGCTATGGGGTAAAGTTAATTGCCCGAGCAGTGCCCCCTCCTAATTCTCTGTATCTCTACCAGATCCTCTGTCCTGATAGAAGGCCTGAGCAGGATCCTGTTCTCAAAGGGAAGCAAATGGAGCCCACCCCATGCCTCTGAAAACCCTCCATTACAGGCAACATCCTGCACCATCTCCAGTGCAACATGGACCATTGACCAAGCATGGGCTGACCCGTGTTTTGAAAACATACATAAGCTTTCTGCTCTTATATCGAAGCCCTAACTAATGAAGGCAAGTATTCCATATGCCCTTTCCATCATGTTATGAAAGGTGGGTGGTGCAGTAGCTTCGTGCATTGTTTTACAGAATCAGCTGAAAGATCGGAATTCGATTCCTGCGCTGTCTATAAGGAGTTTTTATGTTCTCCCTGTGACCTTGTGGGCTTCCTCCCATGTCCCAGAGACATACAGCTTAGGGCTAGTGTGTATGCTATGTTGTTGGCAGAAGCATGGTGACATTTGCAGGCTGCTCAGCAGAAACCTTACTGACTTTATCTGTCACAAACAGCGCTGTATGTTTCGATGTACATGTGACAAATAAAGCTAATCTTTAATCTTTGAATCTGAAAAGGGCATATGGGATACCTGCCTTCATTATCTTCATTATGTGCTGCCACCTCCAGTGATCTTTGTTGGAGTCTATGCAGCCGACATCCATGTACTGAAGCATATGGAGTAGAATGTGATCCCACAGCAATCCAGCACAGAGATAACACACTAGCAACTGATTGTTTTGCTAGATCTGCAAGCTAGGATGGAACTCAGCAAGGTCTGGGGTGCTGGGACTCACCGGTCTGTGTAATCTGGAATGTGAAGCCAGTCAGTCAAGGAGAAAAAGATGTTTCAAAGGTATGACTCTAACAGTGAGCAGTGAGACAGGAGAGGGTTAGAATCAGCTTCAATATCACCAGCATTGTGTTAACTAAGCATTGTGGCAGCAGAGGTAAATACTAAATCAGAGAACAGTGTCTCCAGTGAAGGATGCTCAGCAGATCTCCCCAGCTGATGCAGGAGGCTGAGGAGGAACAGATCAGCAACATCAATGAAAGGGAACAGGCATGTCCAGGTTGGGTTCTGTGTTTGTGAAACCTCCGAGTTTCTATTACAGAACCCTGTGCCTGTATTCCCGTAGAGTAAGGGTAAACCCACGGCAAGTGGGACCCACTGTCAAAATGTGTGCAACATTCTAACAGCTTGGCTTCCTATCTTGCTTGCCTCCACATGGTCCATTAACTTCCTTCAGGCTGTGGAGGCCAAGTCATAGAGTTAATTTAAAGCAGAGATCAATAGGTTCTTGATTAGTGAGGCTGTCGAGGGTTACGGGGAGAAGGCAGGGGAATCGGATTGAGAAAAATAATAAATCAGCCATTGGGTTGCAGAGCAGACTCAATGGGCCGAATGGCCGAATTATGCTCCTATGTCTTATGGTCTTGTTTTGGGGCACTTGAAAGTTCAAAGTAAGTTTATAATCAAAGTACATATATGTCACCATATACAACCCCGTGATTCATTTTCTTGCGGGCATGCTCAATAAACCCATAACAGAATAATAACCATAATAGAATCAATGAAAGACTGCACCAACTTGGGCATTCAACCATTGTGCAAAGGAAAATAAACTGCAAATACAAAAAGGAAGAAATAATAATAATAATAAATAAATAAGCGATGAGTTTTGAGAATATGAGATGAAGAGCCCTTGAAAGTTAGTTTGTAGCTTGTGGGAACATTTCAATTATGGGGTGAGTGAAGTTATCCCCTTTGGTTCAAGAGTCAGACAGTTGCGGGGTAATAACTGTTCCTGAAGCTGGTGCTGTAGGTCCTGAGGCTCCTTCCTAATGGCAGCAGTGAGATGAGGGCGTGATCTGGGTTGTGGGTGTCCCTGATGATGGATGCTGCTTTCCTGCAACAATTTCTCTGTGTATTTCAAATCACATGCCAATTTCTCAGATGGCTGGAGCTGGTGATGATCCTGTTTTCCCCCCTTGTATCCAACCCTAGATTGCCTCTTGCTTCTTTCTGGTCCCTTCACCTAGAAGACTAACCTGGGTTTCCACTGAACTCAGCATTAAGCCCCTTTCATTCTCTGCTGTGTATTAATAATGCAGACTTTAAGGTGGCAGATGTGATAAAGAAATGTGCAGTTGGTACATAAATCAATAAAATTGATAAATTGATTTATTACTGTCACATGTACCCAGGCACATTGAAAAAAATTATTTGGCATACCATCCTTGCAGATCGTCTCATCACATCTGTACATCAAGATAGTACAAGGGAAAACAATAACAAAATGCAGACTCTACTGTTACAGTGAAGTGCAGAGCAGGCGAAGAATAAGGTGCAAGGCCACGACCAGGTAGATTGTGAGGTCAACAGTCTATCTTCACGTAGAAGGGGACCATCAATAGTCCTACAGCAGTGGGCAGAGGCTGCCCTTCAGCCTGGTGGTACATGCTTTCAAGCTTTTGTATTTACTGCCCAATGGAAGGGAGGAGAAGAGGGTGGCCATGTGATCAACAGACACAAAGGAAGCCTAAGACCATGGAAAGATAAAAGTGGCTATGACATTTGCACAGAAAATTGGCAAGAAGAGTTTAATTAGGAGGTGTGAGATAATGCATTGGTGATTTGGAACCAGCCACAGGAGTATATAATAAATGGGAGGATATTGCACTATATGGGGGAACAGAGGGACCTTGGACTGCAGCTTCCTGATCCTTAAAGGCAGCAGGGTAAATCAATGAGGTGGAGAGTCAATGAGGGATCAGAAGTGGAGAGAGTGAGCAGTTTCAAGTTTCTGGATGTCAAGATCTCTGAGGACCTAACCTGGTCCCAACATATTGATGCAGTTATAAAGAAGGCAAGACATCAACTATACTTCATTAGAAGCTTGAAGAGATTTGGTATGTCAACAAATACACTCAAAAACTTCTATAGATGTACTGTGGAGAGCATTCTGACAGGCTGCATCACCGTCTGGTATGGGGGAGGGGGTCTACTGCACAGGCCCGAAAGAAGCTGCAGGGTGTTGTAAATTTATTCAGCTCTATCTTGGGTACTAGCCTACAAAGAACCCAGGACATAGAAGCATAGAAAACCTACAGCAAAATACAGGCCCTTCGGCCCACAAAGCTGTGCCGAACATGTCCCTACCTTAGAACTACCTAGGCTTTACCTATGGCCCTCTATTTTTCTAAGCTCCATGTAGCCATCCAGGAGTCTCTTAAGATTTCCTATCATTTCCACCTCCACCACCACCGCTGGCAGCCCATTCCACGCACTCACCACTCTCTGCGTAAAAAACTTACCCCTGACATCTCCACTGTACTTACTTCCAAGCACCTTAAAACTATGCCCTCTCATGCTAGCCAATTCAGCCCTGGGAAAAAGCCTCTGACTATCCACATGATCAATGCCTCTCATTATCTTGTACACCTCTATCAAGTCACCTCTCATTCTCCATCACTCCAAGGCAACATCCTTGTAAATCTCCTCTGCACCCTTTCTATGGTTTCCACGTCCTTCCTATAGTGAGGCGTCCAGAATTCAGCACAGTACTCCAAGTGGGGTCTGACCAAGGTCCTATAGAGCTGCAACATTACCTCTAAGCTCCTAAACTCAATCCCATGATTGATGAAGGCCAATACATCCTATGCTTTCTTAACCACAGAGTCAACCTGCGTAGCAGCTTTGAGTGTCCTATGGACTCGGACTCCAAGATCCCTCTGATCCTCCACACTGCCAAGAGTCTTACCATTAATACTATATTCTGCTATCATATTTAACCTACCAAAATGAACCACCTCACACTTATCTGGGTTGAACTCCATCTGCCGCTTCTCAGCCCAGTTTTGCATCCTATCAATGTCCCCCTGTAACCTGTGACAGCCCTCCACACTATCCACAACACCCCCAGTCTTTGTGCCATCAGCAAATTTACTAACCCAACTGTCCACTTCCTCATCCAGGTCATTTATAAAAATCACAAAGAGTAGGGGTCCTAGAACAGATCTCTGAGGCACACCACTGGTCACCAACCTCCATGCAGAATATGACCCATCTACAACCACTCTTTGCCTTCTGTGGGCAAGCCAGTTCTGGATCCACAAAGCAATGTCCCCTTGGATCCCATGCCTCTTTACTTTCTCAATAAGCCTTGCATGGGGTACCTTATCAAATGCCTTGCTGAAATCCATATACACTACATCCACAGCTCTACCTTCATCAACGTGTTTAGTCACATCCTCAAAAAATTCAATCAGGCCCATAAGGCACGACCTGCCTTTGACAAAGCCGTGCTGACTATTCCTAATCATATTATGCCTCTCCAAATATTCATAAATCCTGCCTCTCAGGATCTTCTCCATCAACTTACCAACCACTGAAGTAAGACTTAGTGGCCTACAATTTCCTGGGATATCTCTACTCCCTTTCTTGAATAAGGGAACAACATCTGCAACCCTCCAATCCTCCGGAAACTCTCCTGTCTTCAGTGATGATGCAAAGATCATTGCCAGAGGCTCAGCAATCTTCTCCCTTCGCTTCCCACAGTAGCCTGGGGTACATCCCATCCTGTCCCAGTGACTTATCCAACTTGATGCTTTCCAAAAGCTCCAGCACATCCTCTTTCTTAATATCTACATGCTCAAGCTTTTCAGTCCACTGCAAGTCACCCCTACAATCGCCAAGATCCTTTTCCATTGTGAATACTGAAGCAAAGTATTCTTTAAGTACCTCAGCTATTTCCTCCAGTTCCATACGCACTTTTCCATTGTCACACTTGATTGGTCCTATTCTCTCACGTCTTATCCTCTTGCTCTTCACATACTTGTAGAATGCCTTGGGGTTTTCCTTAATCCTGTCCGCCAAGGCCTTCTCATGGCCCCTTCTGGCTCTCTTAATTTCATTCTTAAGCTCCTTCCTGCTAGCCTTATAATCTTCTAGATTCATATCATTACCTAGTTTTTTGAACCTTTCGTAAGCTCCTCTTTTCTTCTTGACTAGATTTACAACAGCCTTTGTGCACCATGGATCTTGTACCATACCATCCTTTCCATGTCTCATTGGAACGTACCTGCTTAGAACCCCACACAAATATCCCCTGAACATTTGCCACATTTCTTCGGTACATTTCCCTGAGAACATCTGTTTCCAATTTTTGCTTCCAAGTTCCTGCCTGATAGCCTCATATTTCCCCTTACTCCAATTAAACGGTTCACTTGTCTGTTCCTATCCCTCTCCAATGCTATGGTAAAGGAGATAGAATTGTGATCACTATCTCCAAAATGCTCTCCCATTGAGAGATCTGAACCTGACCAGGTTCATTTCCCGATACCAGATCAAGTACAGCCTCTCCTCTTGTAGGCTTATCTACATATTGTGTCAAGAAACCTTCCTGAACACACCTAACAAACTCTACTCTATCTAAACCCCTCACTCTAGGGAGATGCCAATCAATATTTGGGAAATTAAAATCTCCCACCACAACAACCCTGTTATTATTACTCCTTTCCAGAATCTGTCTCCCTATCTGCTCCTCGATATCCCTGTTACTATTGGGTGGTCTATAAAAAACACCCAGTGGAGTTATTGACCCCTTCCTATCCCTAACTTCCACCCACAGAGACTCCGTAGACAACTCCTCCATGACTTCCTCCTTTTCTGCAGCCGTGACACTATCTCTGATCAACAGTGCCACGCCCCTGTCTCTTTTGCCTTCCTCCCTGTCCTTTCTGAAACATTTAAGCCTGGCACTTGAAGTAGCCATTCCTGCCCCTGCACCATCCAAGTCTCTGTAATGGCCACAACATCATAGCTCCAAGTGCTGATCCACACTCTAAGCTCATCCACTTTGTTCGTAAAACTCCTCGCATTAAAATAGACACATCTCAAACCATCTTCAAGGAATGGTGTCTCAGAAAGGAAGCGTCCATTATTAAGGACCTCCAGCACCAAGGGCATGCCCTTTTCTCACTGTTACCATCAGGTAAGAAGTACAGAAGCCTGAAGGCACACACTCAGTGATGCAGGAACAGTTTCTTCCTCTCTGCCATCTGATTCCTAAATGGACATTGAACCATTGAACTCTATCTCACTTTTTAAAATACATTATTTCTGTTTTTGCATGATTTTTAATCTATTCAATATATGTATACTGTAATTGATTGATTTTCTTCTGCTATATTATGTATTGCATTAAACTGCTGCAGCTAAGTTAACAAATTTCAATACACATTTGATAATAAACCTGATTCTGATGCTAATTCTGAAAAAGACATTTGGGATGGTTTCCTGTCATTAGTTGAGGCATAGAGTGGAAGAGTAGGGAAGTTATACTGTACTAGAATCATACACAACACCAGTTAGATTACTGGTTCAGCAGTGCATACAGTTCTGGTTGAAACATCACAGAAGAGATGTGATTGTCACAAGGCATGTATGAGGAAGTTCTCAAAATAGGAAAATTGTAGCAGTGTGGAAAGGCATTTCCTTTGAATCAGGACAGACCGAATGGAAACTTCTTTGAGCTGCATAAAATTATGATGGGCTTACAAGAGTAATTTGGAAGGTCAATTCCCTCAGCTGTGGGTCAAAATCCAGATGGAATATGTATAAAGAAATTGGCAATAGGATTAGAGGGAAGGTGAGGTCCTTGTTTTTCACCCAGATGGTAGTGAGAACCAGGAATTCATTGCTTGAAAAGGGGGGTAGAGGTGGAAAAACTCATCACCTTCAACCAGGACCTGGTTGTTTTGTTGAACTGTGGGAAGGTGGGATTAGACTGGGCAGTTTGCTTTCACAATCATTAGGTGTAATCATGGAATGGTTAGAGTATGTAAGTACACCATTTGTCCATTGTGTCCAGACCAGCTCAGTATATGCTCGTGCCTCTCCATTGTCCTTTTCCCAGAGAAAATTCTTTCCTTTTGGGTATTTAGCAGTTTACTTTTGAACACCACAACTGAATGTGTCTCTATGCTACATCTGACAGTAGTGCAGATCTTAACCACAAAATGTGCAGCAAAATTCTCCTCTGATTCCTTTGCCAAGTACCTTCATTCTATCTGTAGACCCTCGTGGACACAATGAACCCATGAACAGTATTTCACTATTTTGCTCTTTTTGTACTATATTTTTTACATGTATTGCACTGTAACTGAACCACTACCATTCAATCTCTAAACCCTCACAGACTCAACGTACCACCATCCTTCCACAATATCTGTCCACTCTCACAGACACAATGTACCACCATCTTCCTACAGTATCTGTAGACTCTCACAGACACAATGTACCACGATCTTCCTACAGTATCTGTAGACTCTCACAGACACAATGTACCACCATTTTTCTACAGTATCTGTCGACCCTCACAGACACAATGTACCACCATCTTTCCACAATATCTGTAGACCCTCACAGACACAATGTACCACCAACTTTCTACAGTATCTGTCGACCCTCATAGACACAATGTACCACCATCTTCCTACAGTATCTGTCGACCCTCACAGACACAATGTACCACCATCTTCCTACAGTATCTGTCGACCCTCACAGACACAATGTACCACCATCTTCCTACAGTATCTGTCGACCCTCACAGACACAATGTACCACCATCTTCCTACAGTATCTGTCGACCCTCACAGACACAATGTACCACCATCTTCCTACAGTATCTGTCGACCCTCACAGACACAATGTACCACCATCTTCCTACAGTATCTGTCGACCCTCACAGACACAATGTACCACCATCTTCCTACAGTATCTGTCGACCCTCACAGACACAATGTACCACCATCTTTCCACAGTATCTGTAGATTCTTACAGACACAATGTAGCACCATCTTTCCACAATATCTGTAGACCCTCACAGACACAATGAACCAACTTCATTCCATCTGCAGACTCTCATAGATCCAATGAGCCTCCTCTATCCTGTTATATTTCAGAACTCCAAAACATAAAACTAATTGAAAGAAAAAGACGGGAGCCTAAGAGAGCAGGTCTTAGTTTTTTTTTACTTTAAGCATGTATGATTTGGTGGCATAATGACATAAACCATTCACATACTTTTACATATAATATTACTCAAATATTACTGAAATATTAAATACACAACACTCCTTCCTGCTTAATTATAAACTCCAACTTAATACAGAATGCATCTCAACTTATATACATATACAGTATACTACATAATGCAATTACTATATGGACATCCAAAGCATAGTAAATTTTAAAGTGTCCCATTCAAGCCTAAAGATTTAATTTCTGTGGAGGATGTCTTACTCTTGAGGGATAATATCTTGTGGGTAACTCCAAAACATAAAACTAATTGAAATAAAATATTGAGCTGGGAATTAGTTATGCTTTTATTGTAAGTGGGATGCGCAAGTATAATGCAGTGGTGTGATGATGTATACCATTCACATACAATCCATAATGAATTTAAACAACCAGAATGCTTAATCAAACAATATATTTACAATATTATTCAAATATTACTGATTTTAAATACAGAACATGTTATATTTGTAGATCCTCACTATAAACCCCCTTCATTGTATCTATAGATCATCACAGATACATGGGCCTCAAATTTCCCTGTTGTAGATTTTCTGACTCTATGGAAATCTACCTCAGAACGGAGAACCTTGGTTTAATGTGTCCCACATGCCCTCAGTGATGTACTTGACACCGCAGCCTGGATTTATGCTCAGCTCTGCAATGGAGTTTAAACAGCAGCCACTGCATTAGGAGAGATTCTTGCTTGTCAACTCCCCAAGGATTGCAGTGATTGAAGCCCATTTTCCCTAGAAATTCCATGCTGCATCCATCTTTGGCCTGGCGTGATTGCATGTGCTGAGAGAACTTGCAAATCTCATTGCAAAGCGGGTGACAGTGTCCCTGATAAGCCATCCGTCACCAGGAGGGAGGACAGATGAGATTAGTGAGAGTTATTTCAGCAACATAAAATAAGAGTTTGGTTGTTCATCACAATGTAGACACGGGGAACATTTGCAACCCCCTGCCTGAATAGGCATCAAATCCAGGCTGTGAATGCTGGTAAGCTTACGCGTTACTCACATGTGGAGTATCTTGTCAATGTGACCCGGAAAGCACCACACTTTCCAAGTCCAGAAAGATAGCAAGGTCGGGGTTTGATTGCCACTGCTGCCTGTAAAGAGTTTGTACGTTCTCCCCGTGTCTGTGTGGGATTCCTCCGGGTGCTCTGGTTGCCTCCCACATTCCACAGACATACAGGTTAGGGTTAGGGAGTTTTGGGAATGCTATGTTGGTACCAGAAGCATGGTGACACTTGTGGGCTGCCCCAGCACAATCCTCACTGATTTGATTTGACGCAAGGTGATGCATTTCACTGTATATTTCAATGTTCGTGTGACAAATAGAACAAATCGTTATCTCTTTATACGCCACATAACTGCATTACCTTCATCAATTCTGTTATCTCATCCTAAAACTCCATCAGATTAACTTTACCCTTAACCCTTTACCGTTAAGTGTGTGCTGACTTGCTTTAATTAATCCATTTTCACCCAGGACTACTAGTCCCATCCCAAATCAGTGTTTCCCACCAGAGGATTAAACGGACTAACCCTTAGTTGTTGTACTTAACCTTGGTCTCCGTTTAAATATCCATGAGCTTTTTTCCCTCTGTCCTCTCTTTCATCCTTTCCCAAGACTGTGCTCAGAGTTTTGGGAGTCTAACATGGCCTGACCAATGTTGTTTGGATCTCAGTACTGGAGATATCAGCCTAAGTGCGGACACTAGAACTGTGCCTTGTAGTGCCTGCTGTAGCTAGTTCGGACATCAGAAGCATACAGAAGGAGAGGGGTCACTACTGCTTAACAGACCATGAACCTTGAGCCCTGTCTGAGGTCTTGATCTTCAGATACCCTTCTCCTCAGTTGACCCGGGTTCATTGAAGCAGTGGTGAATTCAATCACAAACCCCACCTCGCGTGTTCAATGATGTTAATAGTTGGCCAAAGTAGAGTCCTGTGCTCCTGATGTTTGACTGACCAGTAGGAAGGTCAGGTGGACCAGAGAGTGTCCCCAAGGGTCTTCCTGTGACAGGTTAAGGTAGCCAACAGTAATCTTATTCAGGAATAAGAGAGTACACATGACAAGTTTCTTGGCCCATCAACGCAGGGTTTGATTAGGAACAGAATTAGGCCATTCAGCCCATTCCATCATGGCAGATTTATTATCCCTCTCAACCCATTCTCCTGCCTTCTCCCTGTAATCTTTGATGCCCTGACTAATCAAGAACCTATGAACCTCCACTTTAAATATACCCAATGACTTGGCCTCCACAACTGTCTGTGGCATTGAATTTCACAGATTCACCACTTTCTGGCTAAATAAATTCCTCCTCATCTCTGTTCTTAGGGGGTGTCCTTCTACTCTGAGGCTGTGCCCTCTGAATCTAGACTCCTCCACTTTAGGAATCATCCTCTCCACATACACTCTATATAGATCTTTCAGTATTCAATTGGTATCAATGAGATCCCTCCTCATTCTTCTAAACTCCAGTGAGTACAGCCCCAGAGCCATCAAACACTCCTCATTCATTAACCCTTTCATTCCCAGGATCATTCTCCTGATCCTCCTGTAGACACACTTCATTGCCAGTACATTGTTTCTTAGATAAGGGGGCCAATACTCCAAGTGCAGTCTGACCAATGCCTTATAAAGCCTCAGCATTATGTCCTTGCTCTTATATACTAGTCCTCTCGAGATGAATATTAACGTTGCAATCTTAAGACTGCATCGCTAACATTGGTCTGTTTAGCAGATCTTTATTGGTTCATTACAAAAGACCCAAATGTGTGCATAAAATAGAAACCCAATGTGAAAGGAGAGTACTAATTGTTCATGTGATAACCAGTGATGTTTCAATGGAGTTGTTCGGTTATTCTTGTCCTGGGATTATGTTTATTGAGTCTGTACCTATATTTACACTGGTTCTCATCAACCACACCATTGGGAGCATTTAATAGGTAGTTAGAGCTTATCCCCCCACTATTCCACCACCACCACCCCGCCCCAACCCAGCTATGACAACCTTAAGGTCTCAAATGGCCTCTGACAACCAAGTCCAGCTCCTGGCCTTCACATATAGCTTTAGCTACTAAGCCCGGTGGAACTCTAAGGGACAAAGGCGGGTTACTGGCTCCTTAAAGACCAGTCACCTCGGGCAGATGGGGCTCATCGGCCCTCGTTGCCAGCTCTTCTAGGAGAAGGAAAACTCTGATTTCAAACTGCCGCTGCCTTGTGGCTATATCCACTCATGGGGAAGGCTTCAGGAGCTGGAGTTCCTAAGGCAGTCCTGCACTGAGTTCGATGCTGACTGACAACTCCTCTGACACCGCTGGTACCGAACTCTATCGGTCTCTGCTGTTTCTTTGGGTTCGTCCGCTGTTGGAGCTGGGGTGCATGCTGCGTGGACAGCAGCTCGCCCTCTATATTGTACTGCCCTGGCTTATGTACTGGCTCCGAGTAGACCGCTAGGGTGCAACGTCTACGTTTGACTTGATCAACGGAGGGCCGACATCAGCTATTATATACTGTTGCCAGGGTAACATGGTTACCCTTTCCTCTTCACACATCAAGAACAAAGCTTCTCCCTCCATCAGATGTAGCTTAGACACTACTGCCCGTCGTCAGCTTGTTAATAAGTGACTCGATGTATGATGAAAGCCAGCACACAGCAGCACCGGGCAGGGATGAATGCAGCTGCTTGGCTAGTGAATGGAACAATATAACACTTCTGTTCCACCAGAGCTGCAAACACATCTGGCATGGATTATATAATTACTTATATATCAGGTAACAGCCAAAGCCGTAGCCAGCAGATACTGCTGCGGAAATTTAACTAAATGATTAAGGAAAAGTGGTTTGATCGTTTATTAAGTTAAGGGCAAGGCAATGTGAGTTAGCAAGTCAAACCAATTCATTACATTCAAAATATTGTGCTGGGAGTAGTTTTCAGTTCCGTCATCCAATGCCTCTCAACATTCCACCCCTGAAGAGATGGAATCCTTCCGTTTGTATCCATTGGCATATCTCAGTTCTTTGACTTCAATGATTAAAAAAAGAGACATTACATTTTCACTTTTGTGGTGTGTGTGTGTGTCTCTGTATATGTTTGCATGTGAGTGTGTGTCTGTGTATATGTCTGCGTGTGTGTATGGATGTCTGTGCATACTCTGTGTTGGTGTGGGTGTCTGATTTTGTGTGTGTATGTGGGTGTCTATGTGAGTGTATGTGTGTGTGTGTGTGTGTGTGTGTGTGCGTGTGTATGTGTGTGTATGTGGGGTCTGTGTATATAGCTGTGTGTGAATGCTATGTGTGTGTGTGTGTGTGTGTGTGTGTGTTTATGTGGGGTCTGTGTATATAGCTGTGTGTGAATGCTATGTGTGTGTGTGTGTGTGTATGTGGGGTCTGTGTATATAGCTGTGTGTGAATGCTATGTGTGTGTGTGTGTGTGTGTGTGTGTGTGTGTGTGTGTTTATGTGGGGTCTGTGTATATAGCTGTGTGTGAATGCTATGTGTGTGTGTGTGTGTGTATGTGGGGTCTGTGTATATAGCTGTGTGTGAATGCTATGTGTGTGTGTGTGTATGTGGGGTCTGTGTATATAGCTGTGTGTGAATGCTATGTGTGTGTGTGTGTGTGTGTGTGTGTGTGTATGTGGGGTCTGTGTATATAGCTGTGTGTGAATGCTATGTGTGTGTGTGTGTGTGTGTGTGTGTGTGTGTGTGTGTGTATGTGGGGTCTGTGTATATAGCTGTGTGTGAATGCTATGTGTGTGTGTGTGTGTGTGTGTGTGTGTGTGTGTGTGTGTGTGTGTTTATGTGGGGTCTGTGTATATAGCTGTGTGTGAATGCTATGTGTGTGTGTGTTTATGTGGGGTCTGTGTATATAGCTGTGTGTGAACGCTATGTGTGTGTGTGGGGGGGGTGTCTGTGTGACTGTGTGTATGTGTGTGTATGTGGGGTCTGTGTACATAGCTGTGTGTGAATACTATGTGTGTGTGTGTGTGTGTGGAGGAGTGTGTCTATGTACGTACGTGAGTATGGATATGAGAGTTTTCCACAATTTATTTTCAATATATTGTATTGATTAATTTATCCCTAGAATATGAAGTGTGTTTCACGCCCCCTTTATACCGTGTGAGACTTTTCCTTTTTGTGCTCTGGGTTAACCATTATACGGTGTGTGTACTTCCTCCACCAGTGTGTCAGAATTGATTTCCCATTAGACCGCATCAACCCCGGTGACACTGACTCCCACTGTCTCTGCTTTACAGTGGTTACAATGTACTCCATCTGCAAAATGGGTCTAAGTCCCGGAGCTGCCTCTGCGACAGCACCTTCCCCAGGAGGAGTGCGACTGCAGATCGCTCGTACATGCTCACAGGCAGTAAGTGCTGGCCTTGCTGGACACACACGTGTAGTATCACAGGAAGGTGCCTCGGTTAAAGAACATGTGCCGTAAGGAGAAGTTGGACAAACCAGGGTTGCTTTCTCTGCAGCATTTGTGAATGTTCATTTCCCCAAGCAATAAGGCCGATTAACACTACCCCCCCCCCCCCACATCACCACTACTTTATTGTTTCCTGTCGGCCACCTACTATACAGGGACTCCTGTGCCTGGTATCACTCTATGGACATACAATCAACCTATGTCCATAAGCTATCCTATGTATTTACATGGATTTATTGTGCTTTGTAATTATTGTGTTGCTTATTTTATTGTGTTTCTTTGTGTGTTGCTTCGGATCTGGAGTAACAATTATTTTGATCTCCTTTATCCGTGTACTGGAAATGACATCAAACAATCTTGAACCTGACCTGCTGGGTTGCTCCAGCATTTTGTCTGTGCTCCCTGAAGGGCTCTCCCGGTCAGCAGAGATGCCAAGAATAGTGGAAGAGACAATAGGTAGATACCCATTCCCCTCCACACATCAGCAACAAGGCTCCCCTCTGTTGGATGCAGTTTAGACAATGCTGCCTGTCCTCAGGTTGTGAATAAATGTATGTATGACGAAGCCCAGCACACATTCACCAAGCAGTGTGTAACAGAACCGTGGCTCATAATCTATAACTATTGCTCCAACCTTGGCCCTCTGCCACTTTCCTTTCTCCTCTCCGCTTCTTATTCCCTTCCTCCTCTTAACAACCCCCTCCCAATTCAATGTCTTCCTTCCTCCCCCTTTCCCTTCTTTCCTCCAGTCCTCTCCCCTTACTTCCTCCCTCCCTGTTCTCCAACCCCCCACCACACCTCGCCAACCTCCCTCCTACCTCCTCCCCCTCTAAGACTAAAGCACGGTGAAGTGCTGAAACTGAGCATCTGCAGGCAGCTGTGATTTAATGCTGGCGTTTAGCATTGCTGCTTGTTGTTGGACTCCAGCCGGTAATGCAATGTGAGTCAGGCAGGGTGGATAAACGCTTTGGAGATAAACATTTTTAGCAGAGACATGAGCTATTAATCTGCCGCTGTCTGGGTAATGAAGGACATGCTTGGACTGTAAAACCCACACAGGTGGAAACTTACTCCTTTCCCAAGACTGGTTCTCTGAAGTTGAAGGATCTTTCCATTCAGCCCACTGTTGGTGGTGGGGAAGCTTCCCCAGGCAGAGCCCACCACCCAGCACAGAGCCCATCAGCTTTTAGATCACCTCAGTTGAAAAAAGCCTACTTAAATTTACCCTATCTATAATTTGGTATAGTTCTATTAAATCCCCTCTCATTCTCCTACACATTTATCTTTCCTTGTCTTCCCTTTAATTCTTCTTACCAAAGGTTTTAAATCCACTCCACCTGGTTTTTGATGTCTTCATGGGGAAATTTATCTTTCCCATTTAGTCTGCCTCAGTGCCGTATGATTTTATAGACTTTAATTAAGCCTCCACTCGGCTTTCTCAATTATATACTACTCCAGCCTATCCAATCTCATTGCTACAACTCTCCAGTCCTGCAAACGTCCTCATATTGTCCCTGTGCATCCTCTCTATTGCAATCACATCTTTCCTGTACAGTGATGAGCAGAATGAAATGCAGTGTTCTAACTAGCGTTCTAGCGTGACCTTCCCACCTTCAAGTTCTATTAGTTGCATCCATTTTTATTAGATCTGAGCTCCATCAGCTGCACCAGTATTGATTGCCCATCCGAGGCAGCGTTCAACGTTCATACTAGTGAGGTAGTGTTCATGGGTTCATGCGCCATTCAGAAATCTGATGGCAGAGGGGAAGAAGCTGTTCCCAAAATGTTGAGTGTAGGTCTTCAGGCTCCTGTACCTCCGATCTGATGGTAGCAACAAGAAAATGGCACAGTGGGTTGCTTAATGATGGATTCCGCTTTTTTGAGGCATCCCCTTTTGTTAACGTCATTGATGATGGGGAGGCTTGTGTCCATGACGGAGCTGCCTGAGTTTTCAACCCGCTACAGCTGTTTCTGATCTTGTGCATTGAAGCCTTTACACCAGACAGTGACTTAACCAGCCAGAATGCTCTTCACTGGACATCTGTAGAAGCTTGCGAGAGTCTTTGGCAATATACCAAAAGTCCTCAAACTCCTAATGAAATGCAGCTGTTGGCATGCCATCTTCATGACTGCATCAGTGTGCTAGGTCCAGGATCGATCCTCTGAGATGTTACCCTAGCAACTTGAAACTGTTCACCCTTTCCACCGCTGATCCCTCAGTGAGGACTGATGTGTGTCCTCACAACTTCCCCTTCCTGAAATTCACAATCAATTCTTTGGTCTTCCTGATACTGAGTGCAACTTTGTTGACACACCATTCAACCAGCCTCCTCATGTACTCATCTGAGATTCCCCTCCTTCTCCATCTTCATAGCTTCTGCTTAATCCCAATTCCAGGATCATGGCAGAGCGCCTGGGTAGGACATTACTTGGGGGGAGCTTGAGGATGATAGTAGTTTGGAATCATGCGGATTTTAAATTCGCCATCAATAAAGGAAGGCTATGGATAAGGTAGATGGTCAGGGTCTTTTTCCTGACCTAGGGGAATCTAAAGGTAATGCTTAAGATGAAAGGGGAACAATTTTAAAAGTTCACGAGGCTGATAGGTATATGGATCAAGTTGCCAGAGGAAGTTGTAGAAGCAGGTTCAATTAAAAGACGTATTGGACAGGAAAGGTTTAGAACAGCGGTCCCCAATCTGGAGTCCACAGACCCCTTGCTTAATGGTATTGGTCCATGGCATTAAAGTGTTGGGAACCCCTGGTTTAGGGGGATAAGGCCCATACACGGACAAATGGACCAGCTCAGGGAGACAGTTTGATCAGCATGAATGAGTAAGGTCGAAGGGCTTGCATACATGAGCCTGTGAGACTTCAACCACATCAGACAGGACTAGATTGATATTTGAATGGGGAATTTAGTATACATGCCACCTACAGCTGTGGAGGTCAATTCATTGGAAAAATTTAAAACGGAATTTGATAGGTTCTTGATTACTAAGGGTGTCAAAGGTTACGGGGAGAAGGCAGGAGTGTGGGGTTAAGATGGATAATAAATCAGCCATGATGGAATGGTGGAGCAGATTCAGTGGACTGAATGGCTTAACTTGGCTCCTGTGTCTTATGGCCTTATGTCAGTGTATGGCTCCCTCAATCATTCCCTTTCATCCTTACACAGAAATTCAAAGGATGACAATTTTAATTTTTATTCCCCTTTTTTGCCTTCCTTCCACACCCCTGCCACTTCGTGACCCCAAACCTTGTCACAGTTTAGCCCAAAGCATCCTATTTCAAGCTCACCAGGTTCCCATAGCGTAGCAGTCAGCGCAATTGCTTTACAATGCCACCGATCACCAAATGGTTTCAGTTCTCACCCCTCTCCTTAAGGAGTTTGTATGTCTCCCCATGACCACTTGGGTTCCCTCTGGGTGCCCCAGGCCCCTCCCACAATACAAAGACGTACAGGTTACGGTCAGTGAGTTGTGGGCATGCTACATGGGTGCCGAACTGACCCAACCACATCATCGGACCGTGCTGACGCAAAAACAACACGTTTCACTGTATGTTTCAATGTCTGTGACAACTAGAGTAAAGCCCATCTGAATCTTTATCTCTTATCTTCAAGTCTTTCCTCTGAGGCTTTGCAGTAGGGGCTGGCACTGTATGAAGCAGCAGGCGTGTGGGCTGTATTGTAGAGAGCACTTCCACTGTGCCTTTGAGAAGAACTGGTTCTCCTCATGCAGTAAGTGCTCTATCAAAGGGAAGAAGTCATATCTCAGGCCCGCTATTCATTGCTTATCTCTTCAGAGTTTCAGCAGATTGGTTTAGTAAATGAACTCATTGTGCACCTGCTATCTTATGCATTTCCTTTTCCAACTGAAAGCACGCAGTGATCCATCGAAGAGTGAACGTTGCATAAAGCGGTCAGGACCCCTTGTGTTCTCACCTCTATCGGCACGATGTCCTCTTTACAGCTGCAATATACAGGCAGCCGGAGAGACTGAGAAGATGATGGGCCTTTCAGTTCTGTTGTTCACATTTCATTAGCACTTGGACTTCCCTTGGAGAAATACAAACCCTTCATCAGTGGCTGCTTTCTGAGACAACTCCTATAATGCTCTGCTTTTAAAGGCATTTTGCACGTCAGCTTGAGTTATTCAGTAGCACTCTCGCCTGTGCTGTAGCAGATGTTGCTCTAGGCCTTGAGATACAAGGTAAGTTGGTACATTAGAGCAGGGACTGAGGATCAAACGTTTCATTCAATACCTTTTGTTCTAGTTCAAATCTCAAAACTAATTATTATCAAAGTAAATACAGTACTGTGCAAATGTCTCAGGAACATATACATATAGCTAGGGGTGCCTAAAACTTTTGTACTGTACTGTCTTTGTCAACGTGGAGCAGAGAGCAAGTTTGTAGGTCTAGCGAGAGCAAAGGATGTTGGGAATGGCGAGGGTGGAGTGCCACGGGAGGGGTGTGGGACAGGTGGCAGAGAAGGAGTGCCAAGGGTGGGCGGTGCACAGATGCAGACACACCCAGCCCCGAGACACCAGGCAAGATCATTTGATTCCAAACAATTGGTTTATTGATCATCACAGAATGTCTCTCTGGTGCTTCCTGCTCCCTCCCCTCTCCTTTCCCCTTTTCCTTGGCTTCTTCCCACTCACAGTCCACATTAGAGACCCATATCAAAATCAGGTTTATCATCACTCACATATGTCATGAAGTTCGTTTTTCTTCTAGCAGCGGCACAGTGCAATACATAAAACTATTGCAATACTGTGCAAAGGTCTTAGGCACCCTAGCTATATATATGCGCCTAAGACTTGCACAGTAATGTGTATGTCACCATATATCACCATTACCTTGAGATTCGTTTTCTTGCGGGCATTTACAGGAAAATAAATACAATGGAATTTGTGGAAACCTCTAAATAACAATGACAAACAACCAATGTACAAATGAAGACAAATCGTGCAAATAATAGAAAGCAGTAAATAAATCATACTGAGTTGTGGAGTCCATGAAAGTGAGACTACAGGCTCTGGAGTCAGTTCAGTACGGAGCTGAGAGAATTTGGATTTAACATCTATCCAGGATAGGTGGAGACTAAAGAATACCCCTCCCATTACAATATGTGAGGGTATTTCTTTCCAGGGACCAGCCAGCATTTCATCTCCGTCAATACAGAAAGCATTCTATCTAGATATGTCACAATTTCGTGTGGCAACTGTTCTGCCTAAGATCCACAAGAAAGTACAGGGAGGTGTGGATGCAGCCCAGTCATGAAATCCAACTCACTGACTCTGTCTGCATTTCCCACTCCCTCGGGAAAGGAGCCTACATAACTGAGGGGCCCCCTCCCTCCCTAGTCATTCTCTGCTTTCTCCTTTCCCCACAGGCAGAAGATACAAAAACCATAAAATAAGTCTCTCTTCCCTCTCCTCTCTTCCCCCCTCCTCTCTCCCCCCTCCCCTTTCTCTATCTCCCTCCCTCTCTCTTCCCCTCTCTTTCTCTTTCTGTTCTCCATCTCTCTATCTCTCGCTTTCTCGGTTTCTGTTCTATCTCTCTCTTCCTCTCCCTCCCTCCCTCTTCCTCTCCCTCCCTCCCTCTCTCTCTCCTTCCCTCCCTTCCTCTTCCCCTCTCTTGCCTTCTCCCTCTCCTTCTGTTCTGTGCATCTCTCTCTGTTTGTTTCTCTTCCTCTCTCTCTCCTTCCCTCGCCCTTCTCCCTCTCATTCTGTTTGATATCTTTCTCTCTCTCCTCTCCTTCTGCTTACACTGCTCCAACCATCAAACACACACCTACACTATTCTCATTTTCCTCTGCCCACATTCCTACCAGCTCCCCATTTCACCCACATTCCTACCAGCTCCCCATTTCACCCACATTCCTACCAGCTCCCCATTTCACCCACGTTCCTACCAGCTCCCCATTTCACCCACGTTCCTACCAGCTCCCCATTTCCCCCACATTCCTACCAGCTCCCCATTTCACCCACATTCCTACCAGCTCCCCATTTCACCCACATTCCTACCAGCTCCCCATTTCACCCACGTTCCTACCAGCTGCCCATTTCACCCACATTCCTACCAGCTCCCCATTTCACCCACGTTCCTACCAGCTGCCCATTTCACCCACATTCCTACCAGCTGCCCATTTCACCCACATTCCTACCAGCTCCCCATTTCACCCACATTCCTACCAGCTCCCCATTTCACCCACGTTCCTACCAGCTCCCCATTTCACCCACATTCCTACCAGCTCCCCATTTCACCCCATTCCTACCAGCTCCCCATTTCACCCACATTCCTACCAGCTCCTCATTTCACCCACGTTCCTACCAGCTCCCCATTTCACCCACATTCCTACCAGCTCCCCATTTCACCCAGATTCCTACCAGCTCCCCATTTCACCCACATTCCTACCAGCTCCCCATTTCACCCACGTTCCTACCAGCTCCCCATTTCACCCAGATTCCTACCAGCTCCCCATTTCACCCACATTCCTACCAGCTCCCCATTTCACCCACGTTCCTACCAGCTCCCCATTTCACCCAGATTCCTACCAGCTCCCCATTTCACCCACATTCCTACCAGCTCCCCATTTCACCCACGTTCCTACCAGCTCCCCATTTCACCCACATTCCTACCAGCTCCCCAGTTCACCCACATTCCTACCAGCTCCCCACTTCACCCACATTCCTACCAGCTCCCCAGTTCACCCACATTCCTACCAGCTCCCCATTTCACCCACATTCCTACCAGCTCCCCATTTCACCCACGTTCCTACCAGCTCCCCATTTCACCCACGTTCCTACCAGCTCCCCATTTCACCCACATTCCTACCAGCTGCCCATTTCACCCACATTCCTACCAGCTCCTCATTTCACCCACATTCCTACCAGCTGCCCATTTCACCCACATTCCTACCAGCTCCCCATTTCACCCACGTTCCTACCAGCTCCCCATTTCACCCACGTTCCTACCAGCTCCCCATTTCACCCACATTCCTACCAGCTCCCCATTTCACCCACATTCCTACCAGCTCCTCATTTCACCCACATTCCTACCAGCTCCCCATTTCACCCACGTTCCTACCAGCTCCCCATTTCACCCACGTTCCTACCAGCTCCCCATTTCACCCAGATTCCTACCAGCTCCCCATTTCACCCACATTCCTACCAGCTCCCCATTTCACCCACGTTCCTACCAGCTCCCCATTTCACCCACATTCCTACCAGCTCCCCAGTTCACCCACATTCCTACCAGCTCCCCAGTTCACCCACATTCCTACCAGCTCCCCATTTCACCCACATTCCTACCAGCTCCCCATTTCACCCACGTTCCTACCAGCTCCCCATTTCACCCACGTTCCTACCAGCTCCCCATTTCACCCACATTCCTACCAGCTCCCCATTTCACCCACGTTCCTACCAGCTCCCCATTTCACCCACGTTCCTACCAGCTCCCCATTTCACCCACGTTCCTACCAGCTGCCCATTTCACCCACGTTCCTACCAGCTCCCCGTTTCACCCACGTTCCTACCAGCTCCCCATTTCACCCACATTCCTACCAGCTCCCCGTTTCACCCAGATTCCTACCAGCTCCCCGTTTCACCCAGATTCCTACCAGCTCCCCATTTCACCCACATTCCTACCAGCTCCCCATTTCACCCACATTCCTACCAGCTCCCCATTTCACCCACGTTCCTACCAGCTCCCCATTTCACCCACGTTCCTACCAGCTCCCCAGTTCACCCACATTCCTACCAGCTCCCCATTTCACCCACATTCCTACCAGCTCCCCATTTCACCCACATTCCTACCAGCTCCTCATTTCACCCACATTCCTACCAGCTCCCGATTTCACCCACATTCCTACCAGCTCCCGATTTCACCCACATTCCTACCAGCTCCCCATTTCACCCCCGTTCCTACCAGCTCCCCACTTCACCCCCATTCCTACCAGCTCCCCACTTCACCCCCATTCCTACCAGCTCCCCATTTCACCCCCATTCCTACCAGCTCCCCAGTTCACCCCCATTCCTACCAGCTCCCCAGTTCACCCACATTCCTACCAGCTCCCCATTTCACCCACATTCCTACCAGCTCCCCATTTCACCCACATTCCTACCAGCTCCCCATTTCACCCACGTTCCTACCAGCTCCCCATTTCACCCACATTCCTACCAGCTCCCCATTTCACCCACGTTCCTACCAGCTCCCCATTTCACCCACGTTCCTACCAGCTCCCCATTTCACCCAGATTCCTACCAGCTCCCCATTTCACCCAGATTCCTACCAGCTCCCCATTTCACCCACGTTCCTACCAGCTCCCCATTTCACCCACATTCCTACCAGCTCCCCGTTTCACCCACATTCCTACCAGCTCCCCGTTTCACCCACGTTCCTACCAGCTCCCCGTTTCACCCACGTTCCTACCAGCTCCCCATTTCACCCACATTCCTACCAGCTGCCCATTTCACCCACATTCCTACCAGCTGCCCATTTCACCCACATTCCTACCAGCTGCCCATTTCACCCACGTTCCTACCAGCTCCCCATTTCACCCACGTTCCTACCAGCTCCCCATTTCACCCACATTCCTACCAGCTCCCCATTTCACCCACATTCCTACCAGCTGCCCATTTCACCCACGTTCCTACCAGCTGCCCATTTCACCCACATTCCTACCAGCTGCCCATTTCACCCACATTCCTACCAGCTGCCCATTTCACCCACATTCCTACCAGCTCCCCATTTCACCCACGTTCCTACCAGCTCCCCATTTCACCCACGTTCCTACCAGCTCCCCATTTCACCCACATTCCTACCAGCTCCCCATTTCACCCACGTTCCTACCAGCTCCCCATTTCACCCACATACTACGGGTAGTTTACAGTGGGCGAATTAACCTACCAACCCACTCCCACGTCTTTCAGTGGCGGGAGGAATCCACAGGACCCAGCTGAAGCCCACATAGTCACGGTCAGAACAAGCAGACTCCACAGAGACAGCAGAGATGGCTAGGACTGAGGCAATGTACTAGCAATGCTTCCCTGCCCGCCCCCTCCCCCGGATATTGTTGGGGTTTTACCATTTCTCACTCAGAACGTGGGGGTGGGACGTCTTCCTGGGTGGGAAGGATCACCACAGTCCAGCAGCAGTGGAGCATATTCTCAGTCTGCGCTGCTGACGGAATGGCATGTCAAGATCCCACAGCAACAACGTGTTTGGTTATTTGGCGATAAGTGGCAATTGATTCATTATTTGTCACAGGTACCCAGGTGAAAATCTTTTTTACTTTGCATGTCTTCCAGGCAGGTCAAAGTCAGAATCAAGTTTATTATCACTGATGTACGTTGTGAGATTTGATGTTTCGCGGCAGCAGTACAATCCCTGACATGAAAATTGCTATAAGTTAAAAGTCAATAGACAGTGCACGAATTGAAGAGTGAGGTAGTGTTCATGGGTTCATGGACCGTTCAGAAATCAGAATGCAGAGGGAAAAAAGCTGTGCCTGAAATACTGAATGCCCATACATAAGTATATTAAGATCGCACAGGCAGATCCAGGACACATTTGTCAGATTAGGTTAACTGGGCGCTGTAAAACACCACACAGACAGCACCAGAGGTTAGGATTGAACCCAGGTCTCAGGAGCTGCGAGACAGCAGCTTTCCCAGCTCCAGTGTACTGCCCATGTATTGTAATATTCTCCTATAACTTCCCCTTGGGCAGTAGCTCTTTCCATTCCTCCCGCCCCCAGACCCTACTCCTCACTTGGAAGACACTGACTGACGAGCGTATACCCCGCACCTCCACTGCCTGCACCCCTTCCTTCCCCCAGCCGTGCACCTTGCTCAGCCTAGCGAGTGAGAAGTACAGTGTGGCAGGTGAGGGTGAGAAATGAAAACTCCTTGCCAAGGAGTCAGTGATCCTATCAGTCCCCCAAGGGACCGCACTGTGCCTTCTGCAGCTGTCAGGAGCAATTCAGAGAAGACTGCATCAACTAATATTGAACCTGCTTACTGGAGAGTAAAGCATCAGAGTTCCCGCTAAACTGGGAACTGGGCTGATAATTCAGAGGTTGTATCCCACCAGAGGAATTTGACAACTGAATTCCTGGGTATGGATTTAACAAAGTTCCCCATGGCAGGCTAATTCTGCAAATCCGGAAGCACGGGATTCAGGGAAACTCTGGCTATGTGGATTCAGAATTGGCTTTGTCAAAGAAAGCAGAGAGTGGTTGTAGAGGGACCGTAATCTGCCTAGAGGTCAGTGACCCATGGTGTTCTGCAGGAATCCATTCTGGGGCCCCGGTTCTTTGAGACTTTTATAACGATGTAGTGTAGAAGTTGAAGGATGGGTTAGAAAGTTTGCAGACGACATGAAGGTTGATGGTACTGTAGATAATGTAGAAGGTTGTTGTAGATTACAATGAGATATTGGCAGACCGCAGAGTTGGGCTGAGAAATGATAGATGGTGGTCAGTCCAGAAAAGTGTGAAGTAATTAATTTTGGAAGGTTGAACTTAAAGGCAGAATACAGGATTAATAGCAGGATACTTTTGTTCCTCCATACTGCTTGGGTTCTCATTCATAGATCCCTCAATGTTGCGGCACAGGCTGATAGGGTGGCTAAGAAGGCGTATAGAATGTTGGCCTTCATTAGTCAGGGGATTGAGTTCAAGAGGTACAAGGTAATGTTGCAGCTCTATAAAACTCTGGCTTGACCACATTTGGAGTATTTGTGTTCAGTTCTGGTTATCTCATTATAGGAAGGACGTGGAAACTTTAGAATCAGAATCAGGTTTATTATCACCGGCTTATGTCGTGGAATTTGTTAACTTAGCAGCAAGTAGTACTACGTAATACAAGATACTATAGAAAGAAAAAAATAAGTAAGTCAATTACAGTAGGTATATACTGTACATGTATATTAAGTAGTTAAATTAAAAATAGTGCAAAAACAGAAATAATATTTAAAAAGTGAGGTAGTGTTCATGGGTTCAATGTCCACTTGGGAATTGTATGGCAGAGGGGAAGCAGCTGTTCCTGAATCACTGAGTGTGAGCCTTCAGATTTCCGTACCTCCTTCCTGATGAGAAGATGGCATGTCCTGGGTGATGAGGGTCCTTTATAATGGATGCCACCTTTCTCAAGGACTGCTCCTTGAAGATACCGTGGATATTACAGAGGCTAGTACCCAATATGGAGCTGACTACCTTGACAACTTTCTGTAGCTTCTTTTGGTCCTGTGCAGTAGCTCCCCCTTCCACATACCAGACAGTGATGCAGCCTGTCAGAATGCTCTCCATGATACATCTATAGAAGTTTTCAAGTGTTTCGGGTGAAAACCAAATCTCTTCAAATTCCTAATGAAATATGGAGAGGCTGCAGAGGAGATTTACCAGAAAGCATGCCTTGTGAGATATGTTAAGCGAGCTAGGGCTTTTCTCTTTGGAGAGAAGGAGGATGAGAGGTGACTTGATAGAGGTGAACAGGATGATCAGACACATAGGGTGAGTTGACAGCCAGAAACTTTTTTTCCAGGGGGGGCATAACTTAAGATGTTTGGATGAAAGTGTAGGGGGATATCAGAGATAAGTCTTTTACACAGAGAGTGGCAAGCACATGGAACACAATGCCAGGGGAGGTGGTAGAGGCAAATATATTAGGGACATTTAAGAGACTCTTCAATAGGCACTTGGATGAAAGGAAAATGGATGTCTATGTGAGAGGGAAGGGTTGGGTTGATCTTGGAGTAGGTTAAAAGATCAGCACAACATCATGGGCCGAAGAGCCTGTATTGTATTGTAATTTCTATGTTCTGTGTTTTATTCCCCCGTAGTAAGTTGAGAACTGAATTTGTTATTGTAAAAAGCTGATTTCCATATGAGGCTGTATAATTGTCCAGAAGGACACAGCACAGAAACAAGCACTTCTGCCTAACAGTCCACATTGACCATCCTAATGTAGGATTTACACTAATCCAGTTTTATATTCTCTCTCATTCCAATGGACAGCCCCACCCTCAGACTCAACACAAAGGGGGCAATTTACAGTGGCCAATTAACCAACTGAACTGCATATCTCTGGGAGGAAACCGGAGCACCAGAAACCCAGACGGCACCCGAGGTGGGGATTGAACCTCAGTGTCCGGTGCTACAACGAAGAGGCTCTACCCGCTCCATCACCGTTCTGTCCAGGAGTCCTAACCAGTAAGCTCATGGCAAGGGAACGTGCCATATTTGCTCAGTTTATCCCACAACTGCCTGGTGTCAGAGACTCAGTCGTTGCTATGAAGGACGTGAATAGACACTTCCAAATGAAGCTATGTCCGGCAACAGGATACAGTTCACAGATTTCGAATAATTGTGCATAAGAGGCTGTGGTAGAGAAGAAAAGAGGTTTATTGCTAGTGACTTGTCAGCACTTGCCAGCAGGGGTGAAGAATGCAGGTTAATTCTTTCAAAGGATAGCTGGAGCATTCTTTGAACAAAAGACAGGGAAAGAGAAGACCCTGGGAGCAGAATTAGGCCATTCGACCCATTGAGTCTGCTCCACCATTTCGTCATGGCTGATTTATTTCTCCTCTCAACTCCATTCTCCTTCCTTCTCCTCATAACCTTTGACACGCTTAATAATCAACCTCTGATTTTAATATACCTGAAGATTTGGCCTCCATAGCTGTCTATGGCAATGAATTCCACAGATTCACCACTTTCTGGCTAAAGAAATTCATTCTCATCTCTGTTCTGAAGAGACAATCTTGTGTTCTGAGGCTTTGCCCTTTGGTCCTAGACTCTCCCACTATTGGAAACATCCTCTGCACGTCTGCTTTGTCTTGAGGGAGGGTGAGACCTCAGGCCAAGAGCCCACTGGTACCACTTTCACTTTGCAGTTGGTGAGGGGAGACGGAAGCTGACCTGGTTGGTACCATCCCCCTCTGCCCACACCTCCCTATACCAGCCTCTAGTTGTCTTTAATGATGGAGGCTACCTTTTTGAGGCATTGCCTTTTAAAGATATCCTCAATGCTGGGGAGGCTGGTGCCCATGGTAGAGATGGCTGACTTTACAATTTTCTGCAGCTTTTTCCAATCCTGTGCAGTGACCCCCTCCATACCAGACGGTGATACAACCAGTTAGAATGCAACCCACAGTACATCTGTAGAAATTTGCAATTGTCTTTGGTGACATACCAATTCTCCCTCAAACTCCCAATGAAATATAGCTGTTGTTGTGCCTTCTTTGTAATTCCATCAATATGTTGGCTTCAAGATAGATCCCCAGAGATGTTGACACCGAGGAACTTGAAAATGCTCACTCTTTCCACTGCTGAACCCTTGACTGATGTGTGTGCCCTCTGTCAGGTAGGCACCTCCCATTCTCTGCTCAGCTAACAGGAGTCACCGGCCACTCGTTTACAACTGGTCACCTGCAGCCTATTTAAACCCAGCTCTCATCCATAGTCCTTGTTTACTTATTGAACTAGCCTGCCTCAACCAGGTGTTCCTAACCTTTTTACCATATTCTCTTGTTGTGTTAAAGTATCTGTTCTCTCTTGCTGGTGGCCCCTTATTGCAGTTTATTAGTAAGATATCACTCTCAACCAACTCTGTCTCAATAGAGCCAATCAACCTCCTCCCTCAGAGCCCCAGATTCTGATGGCTGAATACATCGATGGACCCCCCCCCCACAACCCGATGCTGCAGCTTGCTGTCCCAGTGCTTCTTACACTTCGAGCTCCAGCCATCTCTGCTTCCGACGGACCAAGCCGAGACTGCCTTCATCATTTCTCTCCTGACTGGGCGAGCTCTGACCTGGGCTGCCACTAACTGGGACAATAAAACAACCATTTGCAATAAATATGAATAATTCACCGCTGAAATGTGCTGGGTTTTTGACCATCTGGGAAGTGGAATGGAGCAGTGAGTCAGTTACTTTGCCTGTGTCAAGACCCTCACTTGATGCTGAATTACACCATGGAATTTAGGACACTCATGGCAGAGTGGCTTGATGATGTCGGATTGCTTGGAAGAGGCATGCAGGGCCGTCCTAGCTGTCAACTGCGCCTACTGTCACCAAGCTAACCACCATCAGTGCCCAGCGACACTACTCCAGCCTGGGGGCCATGTCTGTCTGTCCACCTCATATCTGCCCCTGCACCCCGACTCCTGCAAGCTCTCGCCCTGGTTCACTGGTCTCTTTAAGATTACCCATCACATCAACCCAGTCACTTACTGTCTCCGGTTGCTACCATCCCTCAGGATCACAACTACCATCCACGTGTCCTGCTTGAAGCCCATTGTCCAGGGACCTGAGCCTGCACCTCCAGAAAGATGGTGGAAGGTGGTCCAGTGTGCACAGCTTGCCAGTTGATGGATTCACATCATTGTGGACAGTACCTGGTCAACTAGAAAGGGTACGGCCCAGAGGGGAGGTCTTGGGTTCCATCCGCTTTCATCTTGGATCCATCATTCATCAAGGAGTTCCACTGGACCCATCCAGATTGCCCTGGGCTATCAGATGCCAGCTGTAGGAGGGTGGGTCCTGTCAGGCCTGCATGGGCAGACACCTCCCAGTCGCCATCCAGCTAACAGTAGTCACCTGCTACTCATTTCCAACTCATCACCTGCAGCCTATTTAAACCCAGCTCTAATCCACAGAACTTGTTCACTCATCAAACCAGCCAGCCTCAACCAGTTGCTCCTAGCCTTCAGTCACCTCATTGCCCTATTGTGTTAAATATCTGTTCTCTTGTTATGTGGATCCTCATGGCTTGTTAGTTTGCCATTTATTGGTAAGTTATTGGTTAATGCTAAATTGTTTCTGCTGCTCTGCTTTTGGGTCAAGCCTCCTCTACATTTCCTGACATCCTCAGCTTCCCCTTCCTGCAGTCCACAATCAATTATTCGGTCTTACTGACATTGGGTGCAAGATTACTACTGCAACATCACTCAACCAGCTGATCTGTCTCACTCCTGTACGCCTCCTCACCACCATCTGAAACTCTGCCAACAGATTTATAGAAGGCATTTGAGTTGAGCCTATCCACACAAGCATGGGTGTAGAAAGAGTAGAGCAGTGGGCTAGTCATGCATCCTTGAGATGTCCCAGTGTTGACTGTCAGCGAGGAGGAAATGTTATTTCGCATCTGCTCTGACTATGGTCTCCTGGCGAGGACGTCAAGGATCCAGTTGCAGAGGGAGATACAGAGGCCTGGTTTTGGACCTTGTTGATTAGAACTTATGATTGAGTTGAAGGTTGGGCTGTAATCAATAAACAGCAGTCTAATGTAGGTATTCCTATCAGCAAAACTAATCTGGACTGCAAAGTTAAAGTTAAACTAAATTTGTTATCAAAGTGCATATATGTCACCATATACCTCTGCTACCGTAAGATTAATTTTTCATGCAGTGATTTAGAGGAAAATAAAGAAATACAATAGAATTTACGAGAAACTATACATACAGACTGACAAAATAACTAATGTGCAAAGGAAGACAAATCATACAAGTAATAATTTTTAAAAATTAATGAATAATGCTGAGAACATGAGATGTAGAGTCCTTGAAAGTGTGTGCATGGGTTGTGGAATCAGTTCAGTGTCGAGGATCGTGGAGTTATCCATGCTGGTTCAGAAGCCTAATGGTTGAAGGTTAAAAACTGTTCCTAGAGCTGATGGTGTGGGACTTAAGGCTCCTGTACCTCCTTCCCGATGGCAGCACGGCCAAGATGATGGGTCACTCCGGTACATGATACACCAGTCAGGATACTCTCCACTGAAGTTCAGAGAGGCGACTGTAACTGACAGAGTCTGTAACCAGGTGGGGCGTACTCCTTCCCCTCCAGTCCTTCGGCTGATCTTGCTGCTGAGATGCTACTCTACCTTTGCCTCTTCTTCTGAGGACACCAGAGATTCTTCCTTCCCTCTTTGGAGGGACCTAACATCGCCTCCAACCCCACCCTCGGAGAAAATTTCTGAATGAAGACAACTTACGCAGCCAAGTATTGCAGAAGCAGTCTCAGTTCTCGCTAATTAATCACTGCTTCCATGTGACGTCACATTCCGCAAGCCCACTGCTATTTTGGCTTCCCCCTGCAGAGTAACAAGTTGTTTACAACCCGATTAAAAGCAGCCAGTGCTCGGGGGACAGAGAGAGATAGAGAGTGTGAGAGTGTGTGTGTGTGTGTGTGTGTGTGTGTGTGTGTGTGTGAGAGAGAGAGAGAGAGAATGACAGTAGATGGACACAGAGAAACTGAAAGACAGAGAGAAAGAGCCGATAGACAGAGAAAAAGCAAGATCACTCTATTTCATCCATGCTTGAATCCATGCTTATATGACTTGCTCGGTACTTTCAGACAATGCTTATAGACTTTAGAGGTTTGGCCAACCGGCTCACCCCTTTGACACACACACAATGCTGGAGGAACTCAGCAGGCCCGGCAGCATCTATGGAAAAGGGTAAACAGTCAACATTTCGGGCTGAGACCTTTCAGCAAGACTGGAGAAAAAAAGATGCCCTTTTGATCCTGTTTATTGGAGTCTCTTTAACAGGCAGTAGACCAAACTACCATAACATCAAGTTCAAAATCTGACATACGTAGATAAGAGTGGCTGAGCTAGTTTTCCCCCTCTCTTCACTTTAAGTAATTCTGTGTTCTTGGTGGTATCTTGATGACATTTCTGAGGAGGTTTGGTTACCTTACCGAGTGATTTCTTGGTATTTTCCAGCATAGAGAAAATTGACTAAAAGACTTCTGTGAAAACGGAGCCTGGGGTGATGTGTAATATAGCAATGGTTAACTGTGTTGGATTAGTACACGGACACGAGGCTGACAAGTAGGATGTGACCTGTGAAGCTTTGCAGGAGTTGATGAATTGCACAGTATTAACGTTGCTGGGCATGGTAGAATCATTCCAATCAATGGGAGGTATATTTGGATGGTTATAAATCGTTCAGATGAGGCCATGAAAGAAGAGACATCGCTGTAACAGTATATTTCAACTTCAGTGGGGAGGCATGTGTGAGAGAGGAGATAAAGGCAGGAAAAACAAGTGCAGAACCATTTTATTACGGAGGTGAATTTTTGAAGGGGGTCGGGGTGGCAGGGCAGCACCGTGGCACAGTGGTTAGAGCTGCTGCCTCACAGCGCCAAAGACCAGGCTCAATCCTGACCTCAGGAGCTGTCTGTGTGGAGTTTGCAGGCTCTCCCTGTGACCTCTGGGTTAGTCCAATGTGTGGGGGCTTATAGGTATGAGCTGAGTGAAAAGTGGTGGTTGATGATCAGTATAGACTCTGGGTCAAAGAGCCTGTTTCTGTGATGTATTGCTATGTGGCCGTATGACAAGGTGAAAGCTTTGATCTATAGCTGTGAGAGAAGACACCAGCTGCAGTAGCCAGGACCACAAAAATTATGAGCTTTTGGCTGGAATAATAATGTCTACACTGGAAGGCAAGCTGGAGTCAGCGGTCTGCTTCGTGCCTTGATTCATATAAGAGGTAATAAGGGGAGAAAATATCATTGAGCTGATCAGGTAATAAATCCCTCAGTTCTTCAGAACAAAGTCAGGTGTGCCATCAGCACCAGTGGTCACATGGTCAAGAATTGCTAACCAAATGCTAAAAAATAGCATTGATCACTGGAGTAATATTGACAGATTGATGCTAGCCTCTGTGAGGACAGAGTGACTGAAGAAGGTAATTCTGCAAACGGCTAACCAATGTGTGGTATTGTCAGTACTGCCCCAAGCTTAAAGGCATTCCTGCCTGGTTAAGTATAGGTATCTGGTACCGATCTGGGATGGAGAGGCCACTGGAAAAATGCAGGGAATGTGTAGATTCAGGGTTGGACATCTTCAAAAGGCAATGCCTCAGGAACGCAGCATCATTAAGGACCACGCTACCCAGGACATTAGATTAGATTAGATTATGAGGATACGCAGACATCTTTAATTGTCATTTAGTAATGCATGCATTAAGAAATGATACAATTTGTTCCTCCAGAATGATATCACAGAAACACAAGACAAACCAAGACTAAAAAAAACTGACAAAAACCACATAATTATAACATATAGTTACAACAGTGCAAAGCAGTACTGTAATTTAATAGAAGAACAGACCATGGGCATGGTAAAAAGAAGTCTCAAAGTCTCTCGAAAGTCCCACCATCTCACGCAGATGGTTGAAGGAAGAAAACTTCCTGCCATGAGCTTCCAGCGCTGCAAACTTGCCGATACAGCATCCTGGAAGCACTTGACCACAGTCTGACTCCGAGTCCGTCCAAAAACTTGGAGCCTCCGACCAGCTCTCCGACACCGAGCACCATCTCTGCCGAACGCTTCGACCCCGGCCCCGGCAACAGACAATAGGCAAAGTCGAGGATTTGGGGCCTTCCCCTCCGGAGATTCTCGATCGCACAGTAGCAGCGGCAGCAAAGCAGCCATTTCAGAAGTTTCTCCAGATGTTCCTCCGTGCTTCTCACATCCATCTCCATCAAATCAGGATTGTGCACGGCCCCTATTTAACAGATACAATATCAATTCAGAGTGGCCGCGCGATATGCCCTCTTCTCACTACTACCATCAGAAAGGATGTACAGGAGCCTTAAAATCACACACTCAACATTTTAGGAACAGCTTCTTCCCTTCTGCTATCAGATTTCTGAATGGCCTGTGAACCTATAAACACTGCATTTTGCCCTTTATTTGCACTAATTTATTTGTTCATATACACTTCTTATTGTAATATGTAGTATATTTTATGTCTTGCACTGTACTCCCACCCCAAAACAACAAATTTCATGACATATGTCAGTGATAGTAAACCTGACTCTGATTCTGATAATCACCATGGCAACGAAGACAATGGATCAAGGGCAGGTAGTTGGTAATTGGTAATTGGTTTATTATGTAATGTGCACTGAGATACAGTGAAACACTTTGTTTTGCAAGACATCTGTGCAGATCATTTCAAAATGCTGAGGGAGTACAAAGGGAAAACAAGAACAGAATGCCGAATGAAGGGTTACAGTTACAGAGAAAGTGCAACACAGGCAGACAATAAGGTGCCATAGTCTTGATGATGTTGACTGTGAGACCATAAGACATAGGGGCAAAATTAGGCAATTCAGCCCGTTGAGTCTGCTCCGCCAACCCATCATGGCTGATCCTGTGTCCCACTCAACCCCATACACCTGCCCTGACCGATCAGGAAACAATCAACTTCCGCCTTAAATATATCCACAGACTTGGCCTCCACCACAATCTGAGGCAGGGCATTCCACTGATTCACTACTCTCTGGCTAAAAAAATTCCTCCTTACCTCTGTTCTAAGACTTTCTGGCTTTGCCCTCTAGTTCTGGATATCTCCCCACCCCTCAGAGGAAACACCCTCTCCACATCCACCCTATCTAGTCCTTTCAACATTCAGTAGGTTTCAGTGAGATCCCCGCATTCTTCTATATTCCAGTGAGTACAGGCCCAAAGTTGCCAAATGATCCTCATATGTTAACCCTTTCATTCTCAGAATCATCCTTGTGAACCTCTTCTGGACTCTCTCCAATGACAACATGTTCTTTCGGAGATTATGGGTCCCAAAACCGTCGACAACACTCCAAGTACAGCCTGACTAGTGACTTATAAAAGCTCAGCATTATCTCCTTGCTCTTATATTCTATTCCTCTTGACTACTACTACATCAACTCAGGCCTAGGGGGCCGGCGTCGGGCACGATGATGGACTCTCCACTTCTCCCTCTCCCTCATCAGTGTGTTCAGTTCATCTACATTAGCCGTGTCACTGTCTTCTAGGAGCGTGTTGACCATAGTCTTGGGAGGGCGCCCAGGGTTCATCCTCCCGTGCTTGGGCTCCCATATGATGACTAGGCTGGCAGGTAGCTCGGGGTGGCGTAGACAGTACCCTGCTAGTTGCAGTCTTCTCGCCTCTATTTTAGTGGTGGGCATCGGTAGGTCGTCGTTATAGAGCTCAACATTCCTCTTGAAATAAATGCCAAAATTGCATTTACCTTCTTTATCACAGCTTCAACCTGTAAATTACCCTTCTGGGGGTCTTGCACGAGGACTCCTCAGTTCCTCTGCACCTCTGATGTTTGAAGTTCATATTTTACCTTCAGTGTACAAGATGTCCATTCAGCAGTGTTATAACAATAGGTGGAAGCTGCCTGGAGGAGCACGTTTTCAAGCTGTTATATCTTCTGCCTGACGAAAGAGGTGAGCAGAGGGTGAGATGGGTCTTTAATTACATTGGCTGCTTTCCCATGCAGCAGAACCTATGGACGGGGAGAAAGAAAGTGGTGATAGAAAGTGTGGGGGGATAAAGCAGGTCGGGGAGTGCTGGATAACTGGGGCTAAGTGCCAGGTGGTAAGTATGTTTTTATTCCAGTCTTTTTACCAAAGAGGAAATGGTTAATTTGCTTGGTCAGGAAAAGAAAGGAATAGGTTATAATGCCGGTCAGGCTGCCAAGCAGCTGTGCAAAGATTGTGAAGAAATGAGCCTCAGTACGTGATTAAGATGCATCTGAGGATTCTCAAGGAAATAAGGGAGGAAATTGCAGGAATTCTGGCAGTAATATTCCGTAAATTGCTGAATGCCAAGAGATGCCTTGAAATGAGAGAAGAGCAAACATTTATCTAACTGTAAAGTAGAGAGCGCTGAGGTCGTAGTAAATTGATTGGCTGTTTTGGTAGAGTAGAGGGCAAAGAGTGGGCCTCTGGGAGTTTAAACCAACTGCTTGGGAAATACCAGCAACACACATCAAAATTGCTGGTGAACGCAGCAGGCCAGGCAGCATCTCTAGGAAGAGGTGAATCGACGTTTCAGGCCGAGACCCTTCGTCAGGACTAACTGAAGGAAGAGTTCAGTTAGTCCTGACGAAGGGTCTCGGCCTGAAACGTCGACTGCACCTCTTCCTAGAGATGCTGCCTGGCCTGCTGCGTTCACCAGCAACTTTGATGTGTGTTGCTTGAATTTCCAGCATCTGCAGAATTCCTGTTGCTTGGGAAATACCAATGACCATGAACGGAAAAGCGGACAAAAAGTAGTGGATACAGCCCAGTCCATCACAGGAAAAGCTCCCCCACCTCTACAAGGAGTGCTGCCACAAGAAAGCATCATCCATCATCAAGGACCCCCACTATCTAGGTCTTGCTCTCTTCTCGGTGCTGTCATCAGGCAGGAGGTACAGGAGCCTCAGACCTCACACCACCAAATTCAGGGACAGTTATTACCCTTCAGATGTCAGGCTTCCGAATCAGAGTGGATAACTTCACTCTCCTCAACACTGAACTGATTCCACGACCTATGGGATCACCTTCAAAATAAAACTCATATTCCCAGTTTTATTTGTTTGTTTGTTTGTTTGTTTATTGTTAATATTTGAGCGGTTTGTCTTCTTTCGCACTTTGCTTATTTGTGAGTAGATTTCATTGATTCTATTATATTTCTTTGTCCTACAGTGAACACCTGCAAGAAAATGAATTTCAAGGAAATATAAGTTGACATATGCGTACTTTAATGATAAATTTCCTTTGAATTTTGAGTCTAACCTGTTCCCCATGGTGTTTACTGCCGTTGCTGAGACTCCACCATCATTATTCGGTGGCGACGTGGATGGTGAGTGGGAGCAGTCACCAATAACCATGAAAAATAGATAGATAAGGCAGCCATTCTGCCCCTCGTTACTTGCTCCACCATTCAACAAGACCACAGTTGCTGTTTTCCCTCAGCACTTCTTTCTTGTACTTGACAGTGGAGAGGCAACATGGCAGGCATGGAGAGGAGAAGGGGGTGGTAAAAAAGAAGTGCGAAGCGTTTGGTGGTCTGAGGAAAAGTTCAAAGTAAATGTATTATCAAAGCATGTATACGCCACCATGTATTACCTCGAGATTCATTGAGGAGGGGTGTAAGATGACCAGCAGGAGGTGCCAGGTAGGGGAGGTGAGAGAGGTGGAGTTGGAAGGTCATGGCAGGTGATTGATAGATGCAGGGGGGGAGAGAGTAAGAAGAAGAAAGAAAGAAGGAGGGTGAGGGAGAGGGAGAGGAAAAGAAGTGGGGTAGTAGACATAAGAACTGGGGAGCAGGTGTAGGCCATTTGACACATTGAGCCTGCTCCACCATTCAATAAGATCTGACCGCAGACTCGGCTCCACCTACCTGCTTGTTCCTACCACTTCCACAGGCTCACTACTCTGTGGGAAAAGCAGTTCCTCATCATCTCTGTCTCAAATCTATTCCCCACATCTTGGAGCATGAGGAAGAATCTGAACAGGACGGTTGGTGTTGTCTCTGAAGGTGGAGGAGAACTGGCACAAAGGAGCACAAGAGCAACGTGATGGAGAGTTTATGTAGAAGAAAAGATTAAAGGCAGGACTGGAGACTGGGAACTGAAGAAGGATGATGAGCTAAGATGGAGGATGGGATCGGTGGGGGTGAGAATGATTGAGAGAAGTGCTGGAAATCTCAGTAGGATGACTTGGATGTGGTGTCTGGTGAGATACTTGAATAAGGAGAACGAGCCAGGGGACTGATACAAGTGGGGTTTGCTGACAAGGAAAAGATGGTTGAAGATGTGGTAGAGGGAAGACTTCAGTGAGTGGTGAGGTTTCAGTCAAACCAGGAAGGTTAATCCAGTCATTTGTAATAAGAGCATGGCTTATTGAAGCCTGGTCCACAGATACGCGAGCAGTCGGAAGGAGTCAGGTATTTGGAGAGATGGATGTAGTGGAAATGTGGCATATTACAATAAAGCCTGACAGTGCAGAGTGATGTGCATGTCTCTCCAATACATTATAACGAGCATGTGCTGGAAATATTACTGCTCCATTTGCTACAGTGCCTCTGGCTTTCAGGCACCAGACAGTTGTTTCAGTTCCTATCAATGGAGTCTTTATCCCTAGTGCTGACTGCCTTTCACATTCAGATTGAGTACTGGGCCCAAATTTATTCCTTCCCCGGGGAGAATATAATGCAAGTCAAACGATTTCCATTTGTGTCTAATTTGTGCATTTCCACTACAATTACTGTATATAGCCAAGTTTTGTAATGAGGTTCATTTCCAATCATAACAATTTTGTGTGTGGGCATGTGTCACTGACTAAAAGGGCAGTGAGAGTTTAGAAGAATGAGAGGGGATCTCATTGAAACCTATTGAGTATTGAAAGGCCTAGACAGAGTGGATGTGGAAAGGATGTTTCCTATCATGAAAGGCGGGAGGAAGAGAGAGCAGTGTGCTGCGTGTGTGCAGCTCTCCGGTGAAAATGATATCATATCCGTTAAATAGGGGCCGTGGACAATTCTGATTTGATGGAGACAGACGTGAAAGCACAGAGGAACATCTGGAGAAATTTCTGAAAGGCAAGTTCGCTGCTGTTGTTACTGCGCGATTGAGAATCTTCCGGAGGGAAGGCCTCAAAATCCCCGGCTTTGCCTGCTGCTGGCGACCGAGATTCAGGTCGAATCGTTCGGATAGAGATGGTGCTCGGTACTTGGTGTCGGAGAACTGATCAGAGGCTCGAAGTTTTCGGTTGACTCAGAGTCGGACTGTGTTCGGGCATGGCAGGGAGAGTTTTTCTTCCTTCTCCCACCTACGTGAGATGTGGGACATTTGAGAGACTGAACTTTCTTACTGTGCTCATGGACTGTTCTTCATCAAGTTATGTTATTGTTGCACTGTTGTAACTATATGTTATAATTATGTGGTTTTGTTAGTTTTTTCAGTCTTGGTCTGTCCTGTGTTTTGTGATATCACACCGGAGGAAATATTGTATCATTTCTTAATGCATGCATTACTAAATGACAATGTAAGAGGACTGTGTCTTCATAATCTAATCTAGGACCAGAGGGCTCAGACTCGGAATATAAGGATGTCCCTTTGGAACAGAGATGAGGAGAAATTTCTTTAGCCAGAGACTGGTGTATCTGTGGAATTCATTGTCATCGATGGCTGTAGAGGCTAAATATTTGAATTTAAATATTTTAGTTTAAATATTTAATATATCTAAAGCTGAGGTTGATAGGTTTCTTAATTAGTAGGATGTCAAAGGTTACAGGGAGAATGCAGTTGAATGGGGTTGAGAGAGAAAATAAATTAGCTAAGACTGAATGGTGGAGCAGACTCGATGGATCAAATAGCCTCAGTCTGCTCCTATATCTTTAGATCGTTGGTATGTTAATTGACTGCTACTTTGCTCTTATAAATAGCATGGACAAGTGGTAGAATTGGTGTAATAGGTTACGAGGAAAAGTAATGAATGAGGTTGCTGTGAGAGCCAGCACAGACTGGATGGGCCGAAATTGCTTCCTTCTATGTTGTAAGGAAATATTGAATAGCCTATTGTCAGTCCTCCTGTGCCCCACGGTGAAGTTACAAGACTAGTAGACCAGAGATCTGGTCTAGCAGTTTAGAGACCTGAGTTCAAATGTCACCAGGGCAGCTGTGGAATTTACGTTCTGTCAATCAGCTGGAATTTAATTTTCAATATGTTGTTTCATAACGATGATCACAAAAATAGCGGATTTCACAAAAATCCACTTGGTTCATCTGGCTCTTAAATGACTGTGACCAAACCAGCCACTCAGTTCAAGGGCAGTTAGGGAGAAGCATTAAATGATGGACTTCCCAATAACACACTCAACCTGAAAAAATAATCAAGGATTTTCGTTCCTGCACAGGCTAAGATTGTTCATTATTGTCAGTCAAAAGCTGTTCAATTTGACCCATTTTTGAAAATTCCTTTTCCGGTGTCCTTCACAGACAGGCACCCAGCCTGACTTGTTAAAGCACGTCCATCTTTGTTCAATGATATCTGCTGTTGAACTGGCCAAGTAAGCCAGGTCAATTGCTTCAAAATAGAGCAGAAATAAAATTGGAATCAATAAGAATCAATATCAGATAAAATCGGACAGGCACCCACTGCTGACTCTGACATCTTGTTCAAAGTTTCTCCCAGCCCAGCTGATCATGAGAATTCCCCCTCTCTGGCACTCGCGGGCTGGTGTCTGACCTGGAGAGCTCTCCTGGTCAAGCAGCAGTGTGGCATAACCATCCTCCCCTGACCATGTGCAAGGTTTCTCCGTCACAATCCATTGGCAAATCCAGTCCCACTGGCAGGACTGGAGGACAGGCTTGTCTAAATACTCCTAAACACTTCTATTTTCCTGCCAAACTCCTCACAGAACATAGATCACTACAGCACAGCACAGTACAGTCCCTTGGGCCCGCAATGTTGTGCCGACCTTTGAACCTACTCTAAGATCAATCTAACCCTTCCCTCCTACACCACACCACTCTCCATCCATGTGTCTATCTAAGAGTTTCTTCAATGCTCCAAATGTAACTAGGAGCATGGGTTTCGGGTGAGAGGGGAAAGACTGAAATCAGTCCCAAGGAGCAACTTCTTCATGCAGAGGGAGGTCTGCACATGGTGTAAGCCGCCAGGGAAAGTGATTGAGATGGAAATAATAAAGAACATTTAAAAGACATTTAGACAGGTACGTGGATAGGAAAGTTTTGGAAGAATGTGAGCCAATATGGGACAATGGGCAGTTTAATCACCATGGACAGGTTGAACCAGAGAGTCATAGAAATGTACGGCACAGAAACAGGGCCATTGACCAATCTAATCCATGCCGAACCATTTAAAACCGCCTACTCTCAGCGGTCTGCACCGGGACCATAGCCCTCCATACCCCTACCATCCAAACCTCTCTTAGATGTTGAAATTGGGCTCGCATGCACCACTTGTGCTGGCTACTCGTTCCACACCCTCTGAGTGAAGATGTTTTCCCCTCATGATTCCCCTCAAACATTTCACCTTTCACCCTTACCCCATGACTTCTAGTTGTTGTCCCACGCAACCTCAGTGGAAAAAGAGAGTCTGTTTCGGTGCAATATTTGTGAGTTAGGGGGTGTTAGTTGGTTATCTCCGATGTTGGATAGATAGCTGGGTGGGTGAATAGAGGTGAAGTTCAAGTCAGTCTTGAATTAACTGAGGGATGAATGAGACTTGAGTGCCTAAGAAGCTGTATTTTGGATGAAGGAGCATTCTGTGGCTGTCTTAAATGGATTCTGCTCTTAATTACAATTTCCAATGCCCGATTTAAACTGTCTCCTTATCTGAAGTCTTGCCTTGGGTTGTTCTGACTCTGCCTTGGAGTGAAAGATGGAGCTGGAACAGTAGCAGACTCAAAGTAAATGACACTGCAAAAATGAGCTCCTTGAGAACATTCACCTTCCCCGGTGATTTATGACATCAAAAATTTAATTCCACTGTGTACCTGCCACAAACTGCTTCCTCAGATTCAATCTCCTTCCTTCCTTGCCAACTCCATTATGCCATTTGTCAGCGGAATATTGCATGTCAAGCAGAAGAATAATCACATAATGAAGAAACCAAATGACAGTCGATCAATGGGACAATAGGTGTGACCGGACCGTGTGGTGTCATTGTCAGTCTATGGCCTGTAGGCATGTGATAAATCTTCATACAAATGTCCATAACTTTCTCTTTCAAATAAGCTCTCTTTTGTCTGACGTGTGACTGATAGGGTCATGAAGATGAACATATTTGAGTGAGAATATTCAATGGCCATTTAAAGGGAACAGGATAAAAATAGGTGGAGCAGATAATCCATTCAGTCCTATAAACCACCTCCACTATTCAATTGACTGTTTTAGCTCATTTTACCACACTACGAGGCTTGTTTGGCTATCATTGTTTTGTTACTTGTGTTCTGTGTTCAAAATTAAAAGGAAGTTTATTATCAAAGTACATACACGTCACTGTATGCTACTCTGATAATCATTTTCTTGCAGGCATTCACAGTAGAATAAAGAATATATAATTGAATCAATGAAAAACTACACACAAAGACTAAAGAACAATCGATGTGCAAAAGAAGGCAAACCTGCAAATACTGAAAACAAACAAGCAATGAATTAATTAATACTCAGAACACAAGTTGTAGAGTCCTTCAAAGTGAGTCGCAGATTGTGGAGTCAAGTCAGTGTTGAGTTGAGTGAAGTTATCCACTCTGGTTCAGGAGCCTGATGGTTGTAGGGTAATAACCCTTCCTGAACCTGGTGGTGTGAAACTTAAGGCTCCTGTACCTCCAGCAAGAAGACAGCATCGACTGGATGGTGGGGGTCTTTGGTGATGTTGTTCTGCCGAGCATTATAAGCACACTATACTTGTTCAGGAATGTGTGGTGACACTTGTGGGCTGCCCCCAGCACACCCACAGGTGTGTTGGTTGTCAATGCAATGCTGCCTTTCACTGTATGCTTCGATGTAAACGTGAGAAATAAGCCTGAATCTTAAATCTTGCAAGTTCTATTAGAACTCGATCACCTTAAATACTGAAAGCCCGATTCCAGAGAACCAATAAGTTGCCGGACCGTAGAACATCCATGAATTCTGAGGCGGTGTTTCAACCTATACGAGACCAATTCCTTTCTTCCCACTGCTCGACCTGCTGATTCCTCCAGCAGATTGTTTGTTGCTCCACACACTTATCTCTTGGTCCCAATTGGAACTCTGGGGATTAAATAACCATGTTAAATTAGCAGTCTCCCTCCACAGCCATAGGAAGTAACCTTTCCTTATCCACACCAGAAGGACCCTTTGTAACGCAACATCCATTAAGTCTCGCCTTTTTCATCTCCAGCAGAAATAAAAATTGTAAAAGGTCTCTCCTGCAGCCTCTAATCTTGATGGCTTTGATGTCCTTTCTGTAAAGCTTCACATGCCGTTGCAAATGTCCTCAATGATTTAACACTCTTGAGCACCATGACTCTATACAGTGACACACATTTCTATTGGCCTTTATCTCTCTGTGGTCCCAGTCCCAGTATTTGAATCTTCAAGTCTAACATCCACTACCTTCAAAGGAGTTTACATTCCCATTCCCCATTTTAATTCCTTAAGTGTATTGCAGGGGACATTCCTTCTTGAGAATCTGAATGAGGTTTCTTATCACTGAACTATGTCATGAAATTGGTTGTTTTGTGGCAGTAGTACAGTGTAAGACATAACAAATAATTGCTATAACTTATATTGAACATAGAAAATTACAGGCCCTTCAGCCCACAATGTTGTGCTAACCTTTTTTTTGTTTCAAGATTGTTTCATCTTTAATGGCGTTTCCAGTGTAAAGGAGAATGAAGTAATTGTCATTCCAGCACAAAATAAATCACAAAAAGATAAAGAACACAACAATAATAAAAAAAAATAAATATAAATACACAAGATAGCTTATACGCATAGATTGATTGTATGTCCATAAAGTGATGCTAGGCACTCTAGGTACATAAGGTGACTGACAGGAAATGATAAAGTAGTGGCGGTTGGGGGTGTGGAGGTGTTGATCAGCCTTGCTGCTTGGGAAAAGTGACTGTTTTAGAGTCTGGTGGTCCTGGTGTGGATGCTGTGTAGCCTTCTCCCTGATGGGAGTGGGACAAACAGTCCGTAAGCAGGGTGGATGCAATCCTTCAGAATCAGAATCAAGTTTAATCTCACTGGCATAAATTGTAAAATTTGTTGCTTTGTGGCAACAGTACGTTGCAAGACATAGTAACGAAAACTATAAATTACAAGAAGTACATATAAAAATAAGCTTAAAATGTTGTACAAAAAAGAGGGAAAAAATACTGAAGAATTGTTCATGGGTCCATTGTCCATTCAAAAATCTGATGGCAGAGGGGAAGAATCTGTTCCTAAAATATTGAGTGTGTGTCTTCAGGCTCCAGTACCTCATCCTTGATGGTAGCATTGAGAAAGGCCATGTCCTGGGTGATGGGGTTCCTTAATGATGGATGTTCGCCTTTTTGAGGGTGTCCTGGATGCTGAGGAGGCTAGTGCCATGATGGTATTGGTATTTGATCCTCCACAATATTCCGAGTGGGAATTTAAACTGGAGGTGGAGCTGACTGAGATTATTCCAATCCTGTACAGTGGCCCCTTCAAACCAGACACTGATGCAACCAGTTAGAATGCTCTCCACGGTACATTTGTAGAAATTTGTGAATGTCTTTGGTGACATACCAAGCCTCTTCAAACTCCCAGTGAAGTATAGCCACTGCCGTACCTTCTATGTAATTGCATCAATATGTTGGGCCCAAGATAGATCCTCAGAGATGTTGGCACCCAGGAACTTGAAACTGCTCACCCTTTCCACTCTAATCCTTTGATGAGGACTGGTATATGTTTCCTCATCTTACCCTTCTTGAAGGCCACTATCAGTTCTTTGGTCTTGCTGACATTATGTGCAAGGTTATTGCTGCAACACCATTCAAACGGCTGATCTATCTCAGTCCTGTACGCCTCCTCGTCACCATCTAAAATTCTGCTGACAATAGTTGTGCCATTGGCAAATTTACAGATAATGTTTGAGCCCCACGGTCATGGGTGTATAGAGAGTGGAGCAGTGGGCTAAGCATGCATCCTTGAGGTGCACCAGTGTTGATTGTCAGCAAGGAGGAAATGTTGTTTCCAATCAGCACAGACTGTGGTCTCCCAGTGAGGAAGTCAGGAATCCAGTGGCAGAGGGAGGTACAGAGGCCCAGGTGTTGGAGCTTTTTGGTTAGAATTGAGGGTATGATTGTGTTGAATGCTGATCTGTACTCTATAAACAGCAGTCTGATAAGTATTGCTACTGTCCAGGTCATGTGATCTAAAGCTGAGCAGAGACCAAGTGAGATTGTGTCCATCGTGGATCTATTGTGGCGATAGGCAAGTTGCAGTGGGTCCAGGTCCTTGCAATGACAGGAGTTGATTCTAGCCATGACCAACCTCTCAAAGCACTTCATCACAGTAGATGGAGTAGATCAGAGTAGTCTGTGGGGAAGACGATTTCAAGGTTGTATACTGCATACATACTTTGATAACAAATATACTTTGAATCTTTGAATGTGAGTGCCACTGGTCAATAGTCAATGTGACAACTCACTCTGCTCTTCCTGGGCATTGGTATGATGGTTGCCCTTTCGAAGTAGGTGGGAACTTCTGACTGTAGCAGTGAGAGGTTGAAGATGTTATTGAACACTCCGGCCAACTGGTTAGCACAAATTTTCAGAGCCCTACCAGGTACACCATCAGGGCCTGACGTTTTGCAAGAGTTCACCACCTTAAAATATGTTCTGATGTTGGCCTCCAAGTCAGAGATTACAGGGTCACCAGATGCTGTCCTTTTCAAAGCATTGTATCAAAAGGCATTGAGCATCATAGCCATTCATGATGTTGGGTTTCGAGTCGCAGTAAGCAATGGCCTGCAAACCCTACCAGAGCTGATGTGCATCCAATTCCATCTCTAAACTCAATTGGAATTATTGTTTCACTCTTAAGGTAGCCTTCATGATGTTACTAGCCCTTTCATGGCACCTTTCTGTATATATGTGCTTGATGGTGAGTAGGCTGGTGATGCATCAGGTAGTTTTGACTACCTGTTGTAGAGCCTTCCTGTCCTTGCAGTGCAATTTCCCTACCATGCAGCCTGTTAGGATGCCCCCTACTGTGCATCTGTAGAATAAAGTGAGTATAGATGCACGTGGTCAGGCTGCAAGATCATTTTTCTATCACCCATGTGCCTGACATTCTTAAATCTCCCTAATGTATCCATCTCTACCACCACTCCTACAGTGTGTTCCACACACCCACCACTTAGTGTAAAAAACCAATCTCTGACATCTCCTTATCCATTCCTCCAATCACCTGGAAATTATGCCCCCTCACATTAAGCCATTTCTGCCCTGGGAAAAAGGCTCTGGCTGTCCAATTTATCAATTCCTCTTATCATCTACATGCCTCTATCAAGTCCCCTTCCATCCTCCTTTGCTCCAAAGAGAAAAGCCCCACACAATATTACAATTTAAATAAATAATGTGAAAGAGGAAGAGTGAGGTAGTGTTCATGGTTCATGGACCATTCAGAAAGCTGATGGCAGAGGGGAAGAATTGTTCCTAAAATGATGACAGTGTGTCTTCAGGCTCCTATACACCCTCCCTGCTGGTTGTAACAATAAGACGGCGTATTCCAGATACTGAGGGTCCTTAATGATGGGTTAAAGACTGCCATTTGAAGATGTCCTCGATGGCAGGGAGGTTTGTGCCTGTGATGGAGCTGACTGAGTTTACAATGCCCTGCAGCCCCTTTCAATGCTACGCATTGGTGCCTCCATACCAGATGGTGATACAATCAGTCAGAATGCTCTCCACAGTGCGTTTGCTACAATCTTATGTGCACATTCTATGAGCCTGCCTCCACCTTCTAGCAGTTCTTTATATTTGAGCATCTTTTGAACTTTATACTTACACTGCTCCCAAACCAATCATGCAGGTCAAACCCATCTGCACATGGCAGACGGAAGCACTGGCCATCTAGGCAAGGGAACCCATAACCATTGCTGTGCTAAGTCGCAGTTATTTACCTTAATACTTGACACTTCCTTTCTTCATCCAACTTCCTATTCATATCACTGCCTTTAAAATTAATTTATTTCCCATCTCTGATTCAGACTCAGACTCAAATTTATTTATCACATGTTTGTACATGGAAGCCTCCAGTGAAATGCATCGTTTCCACTAACAATCAGCACACCCGCGGGTGTGCTGTGGGCAGCCTGCACGTGTCACCACATATTTCTGAGCCAATACAGCAAACCCACAGTGTTTAGTAGAACAATACAAGCAGCAACAACAGAACAAGACAACAATAGCAAAACAAGCCCCTTCCCACCCCCTTACACACAGCCCCCCCCACCCCCCCCCGTAGCACCAGGACAGGCTACCTTGATGCCTCCAGTCCTTAGCACCGCAGACATCGCAGACGTCAAGCTTCCAAGCTTCAGTCCCTGGACCGGACCCACGGAACTCGTCATTCAGGCCTCTAACTCCGGGACTCGCCAGCTTCAGTCTTCAACTGTTCTTGACTCCGGATTCACTGAGCTCTGTGCTTCAACCTTCAGCTTTATCCACCGATGAAGGCGAAGCTGAAGATGGTGGTAAGCCTCTTCTTGAAGTCCTGTGGTCCATGTGAAGGTGCTCCCACTGTGCTGCTGAGAGGGGAAATTCCCTGATTTAGACCCAATGACATGGAAGGAAGAGTGATACGCTTCCAAACCTGGATAATGTGTGATTTGGAGAGGACTTGCAGGTGCTGGTGTCACATTGAACTTACTGCTGTGTCTCGATCTTCTTATATCACTGGGCCATCTTTCATCAGTAAGAGTCACACGAGATAAGTAAAGTAATCCTTCATTGCAATTTTGGGTTGTGTAGCACCTAATATTTCAGCTTGGAAGTTGCTGAATTGTTTCAGGCTTTTCAGGAAAGTTGCAAGCACAGTTCAGCCTGCATAATCAGAGACTCTACTCACCCTAGACATTCACTCTTCTCCCCCCTTCCCTTGAGCAGAAGAAGCCTAAGCCTGAAAGCACATACCTCCTGGTTTAAGGACAGCTTCCTGAGAAGAAGCTCCTTATCGGGAGGTTTTCCTTGGGTTGGTCCGACTCTGCCTTGAAGTGAAAGATACTGGAGCAGGACTGGGAGGCATGGTAGCGTAGCATTTAGCCTAATGCTTCACAGCGTTGGGAAGTTGGCGATCCTTGTGAAATGGCTGTCTCTCAGTATACAGTACTTCTGAGGAGATGACCACAGCTTCCGTAAACTCTCTAATACAGTGAGGTGAGACACTGTCAATGTCGAGGTGTCACTCGGCACTGAGAAAGAAGTGAGGTCTTAGAAGTACAATGCTGAGGTGACATTCCTTTGGTCAAGCAAGGCAGTCCTGGCCCCGCCCTGATCCTACACAGGAGTATACCTAGGGGAGTAGAGATAGGGCATGGTGGTTGATATACTCATGATGGGCTGAAGGGCCTACTTCAGTGCTGTAAATCTCCATGAGTTAAGCACGTGGCAGATGGTTCTCGGAGGGGCAGGGGGTTGGAGGAGCAGAAACTCCTCAAGCTCGCCTGGCAATCAAATTCCACCAAAAGTCCACGACAGTTTGATCATTTCAATCGATCACCCACAGGTGAAGCTGAAACTCCCACCAAACCACGCAGGACTGGCACTTCCTGTACTTAAGCAAGAGGTGTGACCCGTGTGGAGATCACATGGCAAGGTGGACACATGGTGGAGGACACAGCCCCGGGACAGATGGAGAAATTTCTTTAGCCAGAGAGTGGAGAATTTGTGGAATTTTTTACCATAGGCAGCTGTGGAGGCTAGATCATTGGCTGTATTCAAGGTGGCGATTAATAAGTTCTTGATTGGCCAAGGCATTAAAGGTTACAGGGAGAAGGCCGGGGTATGAGGCTGAGGAGGGGAGAAAGGATCAGCCATGACTGAATTGCGGAGCGGATTCGATGCACCAAATGGCCTAATTCTGCTCCTATGTCTTATGGACTTATGGCATTGGCTGGAGACCCTTAAATCCATGAGCAAAGAGTGTCTTCACGTGTCCCGCAGAGGTTAACACATAAAATGCTGAGGAACTCAGCAGGTCAGCCAGCATCTATGCAGAAGAATAAAGAGCTGATGTTTTGGGAAGAAACCCTTCATAAGAACTGAGAGCATGAGAGGATACTTTATGCTGTGGCCTAGAGCTGATGTCCCAGTTCCTTGCCATCTACTGAGTCCCTGACAAGCTGGTGGCCCACCGAGCGCCATGGACTGATGGGGGCTGGGTGCGGGAGGTCGAGCAGGGAAAGGGAAAGTGGTCACATCCTCAGATGCGACTCTGTCCGGGAGAGGCTGAGGGCATTGTGGTTCCAGTAAAGGGAGTCAGAATCACATTGCTCCTTAGAGAAACCAAGAGCTACGGGCTGACGTGGTAAATAACACTGGCACTGCACGTGCCAGGCAACGATCACTGTTTAAAAGACAGAGTCTTTTATCATTAGGCTCCTGAACCAATGTGAATAACTTCACTCACCCCAACACTGAGCTGATTCCACAACCTACAGGCCCACTTTCAAGGGCTCTACAACTCATGTTCTCAATTATTTATTTATTCGTTTGTTTGTTTGTTTGTTTGCTTTTTGTTTATTTATTATTTTTTGTGTGTTTGCACAGTTTGACTTCTTTTGCACATTGGTTGTTTGTCAGTCTTTGTGCGTAGTTTTTCATTGATTCTATTGTGTTCCTTTGTTCTACAGTGAATGCCTGAAAGAAAATGAATTTCAGGGAAATATATGGTGACATATATGTACTTTGGTAATAAATTTACTTTGAACTTGAGTCCAACCACTACTCCGTTGTTGGGACGCCACTATCATTATTCAGTGGCGAGGAGGATGATGAGTGGGGGGGGGGGGGTCGGAAATTGAGAAATTGATACAGAAGGCCATTCAGCCCCTCATTCCTTGCTCCACCGTTCAACAAGACCACGGTTGCTCTTTTCCCTCAGCGCTACTTTCTTGTACTCGTCCCATATGCCTCAACTCTCTTACTGTGTGAAAACCTCAAGAGTTTTGTCTTGAGCGCACTCAGTGGCTGATCCGCTTGGGCAGATAATGCCCTCTCTCTTCCTATCTCTGACCAAAATGGACAACACCTCATAGTCATAGAGATATGGAGCACTACAGCACAGAAACAAGCCCTTCGACCTAGACAGTAAAACAGCGTCACCTGGTTCTAGACAACCCAGTGAAGATCAATTTCATGGTTATTGTCATGGGCCAGCATGTAAGTGCCATGAAAATTAGCTTTTTGTGGTAGTAGAACAGTATGTTACAAACTTCAATTGCATAAACATAAATTAAACATGACTTGCAAGACACTATAAACAAAAACAATGACATTAGTGCAAGTTGAGGGAAATATAGTTCAAGATAGAATTAGAGTTTTTTCAGAGCAGTTCAAGAACTGATCAAGAAAGCAAATGCTTTAGACTCCCCACTCCTGACTATCACTGGTGAATGTACAGTCTCTAGAAAATAAAACTGAAGACCTCAGATCAAGATTGCTGTACCAGAGAGACATCAGGGACTGCTGTGTACTTTGGTTCACGGAAGCATGGCTTTCCCCTGCCATCTTGAATGCAGTGCTGCAGCTTAATGGTTTTACCATTGTCTGCAGAAACAAAACGGCTCAGTCTTTTAAAGGCCGAGGAAGTAGAGTATGCTTTATGATTAACTCATCGTGGTACGCAGACATGGTAGTTCTGTTCCACTCCTGCTCACCTTACCTGGAACATCTAGCAATCAAATGTCACCCTTTTTATCTGCCAAAGGAGTTTTCTGCCATCATCCTGGTAGCGGTGTACGTTCCACCTCAAGCCAACATCAGGCAGGCACTAGAGGAGCTGAGCACTGTAATAAGCAGACACGAAATAACACAGCCTGATGCCTTTCCTATCACTGCAGGGGATTTCAACCAGGGCAGCTTGAAGAAGTCTCAGAACAACTGCCACGAATATATCACCTGTGGAACCAGAGAAGCCAATACACTTGACCACTGTTACACCACCATCAAGAACGCTTACCGTGCCATCCCATGCCCACACTTTGGAAAATCCAATCTCTTGGCTGTATTTCTACTCCCAGTGTACAGTCAGAGACTAAAGACTACAGCACCAGTGGTGAGTATCAAGAAGGTATGATCAAATGAAGTAGAAAAGCACTTGCAGGACCGCTTTGAGTCAGTGGATGGGGCAATATTGAGGGATTCAACCTTAAATCGGAATGCATACGCCACAGTTGTCACTGACTTTATCAAGAGCTGTGTGGATGAGTGTGTGCCTTTGAGAACCATGCTGGACATACCCAATTCAAAAGACACTCGGAGATTCCTAGTGTGCTGAGGGCTTGATCTGTGCCATTCAAGACCAGTGATCCAAAACTAGACAAGAAGTTCAGAGACAACCTATGGAAGGCTATTTTAAGAGCAAAATAAAAATTCAGTTTGAGGTTAGGGACTGTATCAGATGCACGTCAGCTCTGGCAAGTTTTGCAGGCCATTACTTGCTCCAAAGCAAAACTAACATCATAAATGGCTGCGAGGCTTCACTCCCAGATGAGCTCCACACCTTTTATGCTCACTTTGAAAGGCAGAATAAAACTTCATCTATGCGAATTCCTGCAGCATCCGGTGATCCTGCGATCTCTATCTCGGAGGCCGTCGTCAGAACATCTTTCAAAAGTGTGAACCCTCACAAGGCATCAGGCCCTGATGTTGTACCTGGTAGGCCTCTGAAAACCAGTACCAACCCTCTGGCAGCAGTGCTTAAGGCCATCTTCAATCTCTTACTACTGCAATCAAAGGTTCCCTGGTTTAAAAGGGCAATAATCATACCAGTGACCAAGACAAGCAGGGTGAGGCAACACTCACAACACGCTGGAGGAACTCAGCAGGACGGGCAGCATCCGTAGAAAAGATCGGTGGACGTTTCAGGCCGGAACCCTTCATCAGGACTGAAGAGGGAAGGGGCAGAGGCCCTATAAAGAAGGTGGGGGAGGGTGGGAAGGAGAAGGCTGGTAGGTTCCAGGTGAAAAACCAGTAAGAGGGAAGATAAAGGGGTGTGGGAAGGGAAGCAGGGAGGTGATAGACAAGAAAGGTGAAGAAAGAATGATTATATTGTGATTATGCTGCTGAGTTCCTCCAGCTTGTTGTGAGTGTTGCTTTGGCCCCAGCATCTGCAGGTTATTTTGTGTTTACGTTCCCTATTCCCAGTTCCTCCGTCTCCGCCGCATCTGCTCCAAGGATGAGGTTTTCTGTTCCAGGACATCTCAAATGTATTCTTTCTTTAAGGATCGTGGTTTCCCTTCTGCCGTCATCAATGATGCCCTCACCCGCATCTCCTCCATTTCCCGCACTTCGGCTCTCACCCCATCCTCCCGCCACCACAACAGGGACAGAGTTCCCCTTGTCCTCACCTACCACCCCACTAGCCTCCGGATCCAGCACATTATCCTCCGCAACTTCCGCCACCTTCAACAGGACCCCACCACTAAGCACGTCTTTCCCTCTCCACCCATCTCCGCCTTCTGTAAGGATCGGTCCCTCCGTGACTCCCTGGTCCACACGTCCCTCCCCACGGATCTCCCACCTGGCACTTACCCCTGTAAGCGCAAGTGCTACACCTGCCCCTACACCTCCTCTCTTGCCACCATTCAGGGCCCCAAACAGTACTTCCAAGTGAGGCAACTGTTGGGGTCATCTATTGCATCCGGTGCTCCCAGTGCGGCCTCCTCTACATCGGTGAAACCTGACGCAGATTGGGGGACCACTTCATCGAGCACCTCCGCTCCGTCCGCCAAAACAGACAGGATCTCCCAGTAGCCACCCACTTCAACTCTGCTTCCCACTCCCATTCAGATATGTCCATACATAGCCTCCTCTACTGCCATGATGAGGCTAAACTCAGGTTGGAGGAGCAACACTTCATATACCGTCTAGGTAGTCTCCAGCCCCTTGGTATGAACATAGAATTCTCCAACTTCCGGTAATTCCCTCCCCCTCCCTTCCTCTATCCCTATGTCACTCTGCCCCCTTCCCCAGCTGCCTATCACCTCCCTCATGGTTCCACCTCCTTCTACTACCCATTGTGTTTTCCCCCATTCTTTCTTCACCTTTCCCGCCTATCACCTCCCTGCTTCCCTTCCCCCACCCCTTTATCTTTCCCCTGACTGGTTTTTCACCTGGAACCTACCAGCCTTCTCCTTCCCACCCTCCCTCCACCTTCTTTATAGGGCCTCTGCCTCTTCCCTCTTCAGTCCTGATGAAGGGTTCCGGCCCGAAATGTCAACTGATCTTTTCCACGGATGCCGCCCGACCTGCTGAGTTCCTCCAGCGTGTTGTGAGTGTTGCTTTGGCCTCAGCATCTGCAGATTATTTTGTGTTTACGACAAGCAGAGTGAGCTTCCTCGGTGATTATCGTCCAGTTGCATTCACGTCTACCGTGATGACGCGCTTTGAGAGGTTGGTCATGGCTAGAATCAACTCCTGCCTAAGCAAGGACCTGTAATTTGCCTACCAACACAAAAGGTCTACAGCAAATGCAATTGCACAGGCTCTTCACTAAGTCTCAGATCACTTGGACAATAGATTTACCACATCAGGCTGCTGTTTATTGATTACAGCTCAGTGTTCAACACAATCATACCCTCAGGTCTAATCACCATGCTCCAAACCTAGGCCTTTGTACCTCCCTCTGCAAATGGATCCTTGGCTTCCTCACTTTGAGACCACAGTCTATACAGATCAGAAATAATATCTCTTCATTTTTATCATCTTCAGCCTCTCGGATGATTGCATTTGTTACTTTAATGGCCAGAAGATCCATTTTATTGAACTGGAAAAAGACCAATCCTCCTACTACATTTCAATGGTTTTCCCAAACTGTATTACATTTTAAATTTAGAAAAAATTAGAAGTGACATCTTTGATCCTTCGGTTAAATTTGAAGAGACTTGGAAACCATTTATTCAACATTTTCATATGATGTAATTTAACCTTTCTGAATCCTTCTTACTAATTTAAAATATATGAATAGAGGAGCGGAGTTGACGACATTATTGAACGTGTTCGATTTAAGATTGTGGTCTAGCCCTGTTTTGTTCCGTTTGCTTTTTTGGGGCTTAATATTTAGTTTTTTTTTGTTTCTTTTTGGGGGTTTTCTTTGGTTTTTTTCCCTTTTTATTTCTTTTTTCTCTATGATTAATTATATCATGAGTTTGGAAGTCTAGTATACTTGTATTATTTGAAATCTTTTTTGTGTATGCTTATTAACAGTAAGATTATTCCAATCTCTCTGTATCAACATTATTATTCTGTTTATAATTTTGGAAAATTAATAAAAAGATTTAAAAAGAAAGAAAAGAAATTTGCCAACAACACAAGTACTGTTGGCTGAATTTCAAGATGGTGGCAAGGAGGCATACAGGAGGAAGGTAGATCAGCTGATTGAGTGGTGTTGCAACAACAAACTTTCTCTTAATGCCAGTAAGACCAAGGAATTGATTGTGGGGCCTCAGGAAGGGGGAGTCAACCGAACATACACCAGTCCTCATCAAAGGATTAGAAGTAGAAAGGATGAGCAGTTTCAAGTTCCTGGGTGTCAACATCTCGGAAGATATATCCTGGACCCAACATATCGACACAATTAAAAAGAAGGCACAGAAATGGCTATATGTCATTAGCAGTCTGAGGAGACTTCACTCACAGATTTCTACAGATATACCGAAGAGAGCATTCGAACTGGTCGCATCACCATCTAGTATGAAAGGACCACAGCACATAATTTAAAATGCTGCGTGAAGTTGTAAACTTCGCCAGCCCCATCATGGGTACTAGCCTCCCCATTATTGTGGACATCTCAAAAGCCATGCTTCAAAAAAGAATTATCGATCATTAAGGAAACTCCATCACCCTGGACATGCCCTTTTCTCATTTCTCTTTTCTCAACGTTCCAGGAACAGCTTCTTCCTCACCGCTGTCAGATTTCTGAATGAACAATGAACCCCTGGACACTACCTTACTACTTTTTCCTCTCCCTTTGCACTACTTATTTAATTTAATATTTTATATATACTTATTGTAATTTATAGGTTTTTTATTATTAGGTATTGCAATGTACTGCTGCTGCAAAACAACAAATTTCATGACATGCGTGACTGATATTAATCCTGATTCTGATTACTAGATGATAATGGAGAAGAGGCTATTGTTAACTTTGAGATGTGCATCTTCAGGCTCTTTCTGATGGCAGTATTGAGAAGGGGCATAGAGGCCCAGATAGTGGAGCCTCTGATGATGGATGCTGACTTCCTGACACATCGCCTCTCAGTGGTGGGGAGAGCAGTACCCAAGATGGAATCGGCTGAGTACACCATCCTCTGTAGCTTCATGTCTTCCTGTACATTGGCGATCCCCCACCAGTCTGTGATGCAACTGGTCAGAATGCTTTTCACTGTACGTCTGTAGGGGTTTGTCAGAGACTTTGACAGCATGCCAGCGAAAATGTCAACTTCCTGTCTATCCCAACAGCTGCATGATTCTTGTATTTTGCACTTCTAATTCTTCTAAATTCTTAAGGTTGCTTAATTGTTCCCAATATGACAACTTTGCTGTTGCAGGTGTCAGTCTGATGAACCAGCACTGTGCTCCCTCCGTCACAAGGATATCCTTCCTTAGGGAGATCAGACCCAAACTCAACGAGTACGGGTCTGATGAAGGGTCCTGGCCCAAAATGTTGACTGTTTACTCTTTTCCATAGATGCTGCCTGACCTGCTGAGCTCCTCCAGCATTTTGTGTGTGTTGCTTTGGATTTCCAGCATCTGTAGATCTTCTGTTGTTGGGGGAGGGGGAGAGGGGGAGTGGGGGGGAGGGGGAGACACTGAAGCAGGTCACTAGTTCACAGACTTTAATGCAAATAGGATTTTGAGGGAAAAGAAAACAATAACTGCTTGGCCAAATAGGGCCGTTAACTAAAGCCCTCAAACAGAGAACTAGATACCAACACCGCAGTTAAAAGGAATATCTAAACATAAAATGAATACCACTGGTCATCAGCGTCAGTAGACGCAACAGTCCACTTTCTAAGGGAAGGCTGAATGCAAACAGGCAGTGTAACATTGCTGTGGTTTGCTCAAGTCTCGACAAGTGCTACAACGAAAAGACGGGAGTTAAATATTGCCATAATGAAATAATAATTAGCTGAAGCATGCATATTCATGAGTGCAATTGCCAAATCTGCTGTGTAGCCCACCCGCAGGGGCACGTAAACCCTGCATCAGATTCTGTGATTGTGACAGATCCTCTTCACAATAAAGGCCAGCATTTTGTTTGCCTACCTTACAGCTTCCTGAACATTCTCGTTAGCTTCCAGTGATTTGTGTGCAAGGACACTCAGATCCTCTCAATCCATCACCATTTTAAAAATACTCTGTCTTTTCATTTTTTTTTCTTAAACATTAACTGCAGGCCTCATTTTTTCACATTATATTCCATTTTGTTGTGTCCTTGCCCACCTCTGAAAAACCATAAAATCTCTTCCCAACCCCAAAGCACATGGAACTGTACAGCGCAGAAACAGGCCCTTCAGCCCACAGTGTTATGCTACACTAATCCAATAGTGCACATTGCTATCCAGATGGTCATTGCTGTCCAGAAAACACTCAAACCCCTGAGATGCCCACCAGTCCCAGAACCCCCCCCCCCATTGTACCCATGCACCCTGCATGCTCCTCTTCTGGGGACACATGGGCATGGGTATAACCCCAGAAGAGGGCAGTTTGGGCAGAACTCATGACTGCCCATTGCCTGTGAATGGCCTCCTTGGCCAGGCCCAGGAGCAAACCGACCAGGAGATCTCCTGACCAATTCAGAAACAGACTGAAAAACAGCCAGAACTTGAGGAACAGCTCCTTCAAACATCAGTCACCTGTGTCTGTACTGTTACAACGCTATCAGCCAGCGTAATCAAAGACCCCACCCAACCTGGACTTTCTCTCTTCTCCCCTCTGCCATCAAGCAGAAGATACAAAAACCTGAAAGCACGTATCACCAGGTTCAGAGACAGCTTCTGTCCCACTGTTATCAGACTCGTCTTCAGAATCTAGCTCGTTATAATCACTTTATCATTTACCCACACTGTACTTTCTCTGTTGCTTTTCCATTATTTTCTGCATTGTTATTGTTTTACGTAGATCAATACACTGCGTAATAATTTCATTTGTATTTGCAAGATAAGCTTTCCACTGTATCTTGGTATATGTGACAATAATCAAACCAATATCATTAACACTCTCTACACCTCTAGCAGCCTCATTACCACCGCCATTGATTACTCATGCATCTCCATCAGCTGGATCCATCTTGGCGACTAGCCACCCCAGCACTGAAGGCAGCTTCAAAAGGTGATGCCTAAAAAGGCAGCATCCATCATTAAGGACCACCATCACCCAGGACAAGCCCTCTTCTCATTGCTTCCATCAGGGAGGAGATACAGGAGCCTGAAGACACAGATTCAATATTTTAGGAACAGCTTCTTCCCCACTGCCATTAGATTTCTGAATGGACAGTTAACCACCATACGCTACCTCACATTGCTTTCTTTCTGTTTTTGCTCTTTTTGCACTATTTATTTAATATTTAATATATATCTTGCCTGCTCATCATACTTAGAGGTCCTACTTAGGCTAACATTACCTGCATTAATCCTCCTATACAAGGTGTTCCAAGTTGGAAGGACAAGGTAGGGTAGGACTTACTTACAGTAGGGCACTGAGGTGTGCAATAGAACAAAGGGACCTGGGAAGACAGATCCATAATTCTTTGCATGTGCTGTCATGGGTAGATAAGATTGTAACGAGAGTTTTGGGCACGTTGACCTTCATAAATCAGAGCACTGAGTACAGGATGTTATGATGAAGTTCTGTAAGATCTTGGTGAGGAACTTGGAGTATTGTGTGCAGATCTGGTCACTCACCTACAGGAAAGATATCAATAACCTTGAAAGAGTGCAGAGAAAATTTACAAGGATGTTGCCGGGACTTGAGGATAGATCTGCAAACATCAGATTTTGCCAGACTTGAGTCATAGGGAACGGCTGAATAGGTTAGGACTTTATTTCTTGGAGCACTGGAGACTGAGGGGTGATCTTATGGAGGTATATAAAATTATGAGGTTTAAAATTGGGTAAATTTAGGCAGGCATTTTCCACTGAGCTTGGGTTAGACAAGAAGTAGACATCATAGGTTGAGGGTTAAAGTTGAAATATTTAAGGGGAATCTGAGGGGGAATGTGTTCACTTAGGGAGTGGTGCGAGTGTGGAACAAGATGCCAGTGGAGGGGATAAATGCAGGTTCAGTTGCAACATTTAAGAGAAGGTTCAGTAAGTATGTGGATGAGAGGGGTACAAAGGCCGATGGTCCAGATGCATGCAGATGGACTAGGCAGAAGATTGGGTCAGCATAAACTGGATGGGCCAAAAGGCCTGTTTCCGTGCCACGGTACTTTATAATTCGATGTAAATTGTTCATCTAATTACATTTTAATCTTTGCAAGCAAAGATCGCAGAGATAAGAGGGGAGAAAAAAGGTGTGTTGCTAGAATGCCCTTCACTTCTTCAGGACGTAACAAAGCAGGTCATGGCCAATGAAGTACTTGTTATGCTGTGCAGACACTGCGGACAGAGCAAAGTCACTCAAACTATAAAGAAAAAATCACAATAATTTGTCTTTGTGCTCCTGGTTGGAGGATGAACACAGCCAAGGTGCGGAGGGAACCTCCTGGCCTCCTTTGGGGAGGCTGGAGAGGAGGGAGAAGAGAAAATCCCCAGGCAAGCTCACTGATGCCCAGACTGCCATTCTGGGAACTGCCTGCAGTCTTTATTTTCATTTGTTTTCGGGATTTAAGGACATCACGTGCAACTGGTACCTTGTGATGCCAGAGACCCGGGTTCAATTCTGATGGCCAGCAATGCCTGTGTGGAGCTTGTACATTGTATCTGTGATCTCTTGGGTTTCCCCTGGGCACCACATCCCGAAGATTTACAGGTTGGTTGGTCAATGGGTCACTTTAACTTACCTCCATTGTAGTTAGGAAATAGAGGAATCAGTGAGGTATTAATGGGCACATGAGAGGGAATTAGTTCCACAGAAAATAAGTGGAAGAATTGGTCCTGACTGAGTCCTGATGAATGTCCTGTTTGTTCCCCTCCATAAATACTGCGTGACTTGCTGACATGCTGAATTCCTGCAGCGTTTTGCTTGTGTTGCCCAGGGAGAATAGGATAGATAGTCTGAGAGCTGGCATAGACTTGATGGGCCGAAATGCCTTGTTCTGTGTGGTGAAGAATTATTTGCCATCTTGAGCTACACATGAGAACGTGGTGATGAGTATTTGCTGGCCACGACCGTGGGCCTTTCAAACTGAGCTCTTTGAAGCAGTCGTGTGAAAACCTTTTCATCTCCCTAAGAGGCTTGAGGTTTGGTTTCACCACCCCCTCCAAGGCAACTTGGGTTGATATTCCAGTGTGGATCAGAAACTCATACCTGGATTCTGGAGTGGGAACCCATGACCCTCAGGGCCTCCCAGATGTGAGAAGACAGCAGCTGATAAAGAACCACGGGTGATCTCTTTTGGGTTTCTGTGGCACCATTGGAATGGAAAATAACCATCATATAGAGCTAATACTGCTGAGATGCACTGAACAGCTGTACAGGCATCAGTTGAGGGCTCACTCAATGTGGTACAGGCTGCAAACACTCACTCTGTGATACAGATGTGACTGAGTGTCTAGCTGCATCTCTCCAAAGCATGGTTAAGGACCAGCCACTGCCGTGTGAGATGGGAGTCAGACCATTAAGGGCACCCATACCTTTCCACTTTGCGCCATTCATGGTTTGCAGAAACCCCGTGGCTCGTGTCCACCTTTAATTGAGAGCACATTTGCACAATTTGCTGTTTTATTTTGTGTTCAGTTGAAATGCTCAGACTGTCACAGAAGGATTTGAACTTACATTATTTTGCCAGAGGGTGGTGAATCTGCAAAATTCGTCACCCCAGATGGCTGTGGCCAAGTCGTTGGGTATATTTAAAGTGGAGGTTGGTGGGTTCTTGATTAGTAATGGTATCAAAAGGTTATGGGGAGAAGGCAGGAGAATGAGGTTGAGAGGGATCATAAATCAGCCATGATAGAATGGTGGAGCAGACACGATAGGCCGAATGGCTTAATTCTGCTCCAATGTCTTATGGTCTATTCTCAGGACACCACTCCAGTAATGTAAATGTTACCTCACACTAATGATACAATGAGACCATAAGACATAGCAGCCATTTGGCTCCACTGAATCTGCTTTGCTATTTGACCATGGCTGATTTATTCTGGTTGCCAAGTCCAGCCCCTGTGCTCACATTTCAGCCTCTGTTCAAAGAGCTCTGGCGCCCACCTCCACATGTTAGTCACTGTGTCCCAGCCACATTTCCCAGGGATTGGTATGGCTTACCAATGAATTCCTGGGCACATGACCCCATGGGAAGCGCAAGCCAGCCTTCAGTTGGGGTTACAGGGATAAGCTAAATGGGCCAAAGGGCTCGGAGCTTCCGGTTGGCTTCTTATCCAGAAGCGTTTAGTTTCTCTTGCCTGAAGAAATTCAACATTACATCTAAAACCAGGGAAGACAGTACACTCGATAAATGTACCTGGAAGAATTCCATTCAATAGGGAGCTGTGCTGCATGGGAACGACCTCCGCTGGTCTGCAGGGAAAAAGTGGCAGCTGTGGAAGGAGAGACTGAACAAACAAAAGACACAACCACTAACCGCAGCCACCACGTACTCTTGCCCACACTGCACCTGAACATGTGGGTCCCAGATCAGCCTCTGCAGCCACCTGAGGATCCAACAGTAGACAACCCCTTAGAAAAACATCTCACTCAACTCGAATGATCACATTACCACTGGTTTTGTAAATGTAATAATGCTGTCAGCAAGACAATCGAGTTCACCTCTCATCTTATATTCAGCATTTAATTAATGTCAAGGCCCTAATTAAGCAATGTTGGATTATACTGAGAGAAGGTGGTTACTAGTCCATTCATTCCTAAAAGACGATCCTAGCCAGCAGTGGGAAAATAAGGCGAGGAGAGGTACACAAAACAACAATCCCTTGTTATTCATTCCTATCAACTCTCCACAAATCCTCAGGCAATCTGGGGAGGACAGACTTGGGCACAGCTGAAACACTGACTGATATAGGACGGCTTGTAGCCACAAGAAGCAAGCAAACAAAGAACAGCTTGCATTTGTACAGCGCCGTTAGCAGAACTGTGCCAATGTTGATCAGGGAGACTCAGCCAGACTCACATGGATACTAGGAGACAGAAGACAGTCAGAACAGCAGATATCATCGTCAACATACTGTAAGTTGTCCCTACTGTGTAGGTGGGTGGAGGATTTGTGGAGAGTTGATAGCAATGAACAACACGGAATTGTGTGTTCTTGCTGATTAGCATTGACAGTGGGCTGAGGAGCCAATTTCAGGAAACACTTTGGTAAAGTAACCTCTGTCCCTCCGACTATACCCCTTGCCCATCCTCTGGACTTTTCTCCCCCCCCTCCCCCTTTTCTTTCTCCCTAGGCCTCCTGTCCCATGATCCTCTCATATCCCTTTTGCCAATCAACTGTCCAGCTCTTGGCTCCATCCCTCCCCCTCCTGTCTTCTCCTATCATTTCGGATCTCCCCCCCCCCACTTTCAAATCTCTTACTAGCTCTTCTTTCAGTTAGTCCTGACGAAGGGTCTCGGCCTGAAACGTCGACTGTACCTCTTCCTAGAGATGCTGCCTGGCCTGCTGCGTTCACCAGCAACTTTTATGTGTGTTGCTCGAAATTCCAGCATCTGCAGATTTCCTCGTGTTTGAACCATGGGTATCTGGCGGGTCAGGCTTCCATCCTGATCACTGTTACTGGAGTTGTGCTCGCCCAGTGCCAGCTTGCCTTGGGCAGTGCCATCTTGTCTCAGTGTCAAAGGACCCTGGCCCCAGTCGCAGCTTGGCTGCTTGGAACCATTTGCGTTTGGTAGGTGAGCTCCTCAGTTCCCCCCCCCCACCACACTTCTGTTGAGGTGAAGGTTCTTGCTCCCAGAAGCTAGGTAAAGGTAGGTCTCCATCAGAAACACAAGAGATTCTGCAGATGCTGGAGATCTTGAGCAACACACACAAAATGCTGAAGGAACCCAGCAAGTCAGACACCATCTATAGATGGGAATGAGCAATTGACATTTTGGACTGAGACCCTTCATTAGGACTGGAAAGAAGAGCGAAAAGCCAGAATAAGAAGACAGGGTGGGGGGGACCTTTTCATTTCAGCCCCTCTCCTCATCCACTGACATCCTCCCTCACCTGGTTTCACCTATCATTCCCCTACCGCCACCTTCCAAATGGATTCTTTGAATCTACTATATTTGGAACGCCAGTCTGCTCCATCATGGGCACAACCCTCCCCACCACCGAAGACAACTTCAAGAAGTGGTTCCTCAAGAGGGCAGTCACCATCAGGGGCATGTCCCCTTCTCATTCCTACCATCAGGGTGAAGATATGGGAGCCCGAAGACCCACACACAACAATTCAGGAACAGCTTTTGCCCCTCTGCCGTTAGATTTCTGAATGGTCCGTGAACCCGTGAACATAACCTCAGTATTCCGCTGTCTTTGCATGTACTGCTCCTGCAAAATAATATATTTCATGTTATATAAGACAATGATAATAAACCTGATTCTGATTCCGATTCTGGAGCCTCTGACTGTATGTTAACACCCCTAAAAGATAAATCCCTTTCTAGACTCCTGTCTGACACTTCAAATCAAGTATTGGTATTGCTTTACTATTAAAAAGCTTATCTTGCATACTGTACATACAGATTATTACAGAGTGCATTGAGCTGGAACAATGCAGAATAAAGTGTAAAAGTTACTGAGCAATGCAGTGCAGATAAACAATAAATACAAGATTATAATGATGTATTTTGTAAAACCAAGACTTCATCTTATTTTACGAAAGGTCTGCATAAGAATCTGATAACAGTGGGATAGAAGCTGTCTTTGAGCCTGGTAGTGTGTGCTTTCAGACTTCTGTATCTTCTGCCTGATGAGAAAGGGGAGACGAGAGAATTCGGGGTGGGTGGAGATCACTGTTCCCTCTAAGCTATACAGGTGCACGGCCACACAGCACAGTAACTGAAATGTTCCCGTGCACATAGCCTTTGTTGCCATGCAGCTGGAATTTTCTTTTATATAATGTTAATATAATTTTGAAATCTATATTAATATAATTGTGAAATACCCTGAAATTATGTGTTAAGGAATACAATCCATAAATTTTCTAAATAATACATGCACCACAACCTTTACTTTGAAACATTTTACAACACTGAGAAAAGAATGTTGTATGACTGACAAAAAGTATTCAGCTACAATTATGAACTACGACAAAAGCTTTGCCTCAAAAATACCCGTTTCAACTTACTGAGAAAGATGGGTTCAACTAAGACGTTTACTGAAATTTTAAACTACATGCTTAGAAACGATGAATTTGAAGAACTGTCAATTTTTGTTGACATCGTTGGAAAATTTCAAGCTTCCAGTGCTGACTATGAACATGAAATCTGTCTTAAGAACTCAATCAAATGTAAATCCAGAAACAGACTAGAAGTGGAACATTTGGATGATCTCATAAAGATTAAAATGTATCTTTCATCTTGATGCGAAATTCATCTGGATAGTGTTCATAGACAATGAATTTGTAATAAAGACAGAAAAAGTTACAAAACGTGAAATATTTTCCTTGTACTGAATTTCATTATACCATTCAATTAATAAATAAAATCAAAAGTACATGATTTTTAAATATTCATTTAAAAAATTCATGGTATGTATATTACAAAAATAATTTTAAAGTGCTGTACAGTTTTCAGGCCATGTAAAAATGTCATGCTCAGAGCAATGGTAGGTCTGTGCGGCTGTAAAAAAATAATTAATGGGAACATTGGTGGGGTCTTTGATTTTGCTGGCTATTTTTCTGAGGCAGCAAGAAGTATAGACAGGGTCCATAGATGGGAAGCTGGTTTGCATGATGTGCTGAGCTGTGTCCACAACTCTTTGTAGTCTTTTTTTGCGGTCATATGCAGAGCAGTTGCCAAACCAACCTGTGATGCATCCAGACAGAATCCTTTCTATGGTGCATTGATAAGAGTCAATGGGGATATGGCAAATTTATTTAGCCTCCTGAAGAAATAGAGGCATTGGTGAGCTTTCTTGGTCATGGCTCCCACAGAGATATTCACAAAATTACATAGAACTCTGCTGGTGTCCTGGTTAGTACGTACCCTACCACACACAGCAAAAACTGATGCCCTGGCTGTAATTGTGTAACTTTTGTGGGATGTTAATGTGGCAAATCAACTCTTGCATTGCAGCCTTCCACCAATTCATTGGTTGCAAACCATTTTAGGGCAGGTTTCCCATGAAAGGGATCACACAGTAAGAAAATCAGCTGTGGCGTTTGTTAACTTATAGGGCACTCGGAGATGTGAGCAGGTTTGGCAAACCGTAGACAGTGGAGATGCTCCTGTGAGGTGTTCATCCTTGAGATTTAAACCTGCGGTCTCCTGCTTCTGAAAACACGGAAAATAATAATTACTTCAACAAAGTAAGTAAGTTAAGTTGTGTCTGGTGGGAGGGAGACATGATAATGAGGGGGCGGGGCATCGCAGGAGAGAGAATGGTTAAAAAATCAAAACCTCCACACATTGACATATTGATTGGCAGTGATCAACACTGTCTAATGCAGTGCTGAACAACAATTCAGCTGTAGCATATGAAAGAGAAGCATAATTTCAATGGTGTAGTGAAAGAGCAGGGAATGGCTTTAAATGGGTTATTCTTTAAATGAACCAGTGGTGGGCTTCTGTGGTGCTGTGTTGTTCCATGAATAGGTCTTGATGATGTATTTTGAGAGAGGTAATAAACTTTACAGGCTAGTGATTCACTTCACAGCCCAGATATCACCCCTACTGTTTACTTCCCTGATGCAGTCAAACCTTCCTGAAAGCACGACCACCTGGTACTAACACTGTCTATCGAACAGCTTGTTTCAAAACAGACATGCTGAATAAGTTACGTAGTTCAAGGAAGCTTATAGACCTGATGGATAATATCACTTAGCATATCAAATAGCTGATGTGTTGGGAGTTTTATGTACTCAAGGAAGTTAGGTTTACAGCATTAATAGTGGAAAGCTGAGAACTGCATCTCCAAATCCGTTTGTGTAAGAAGGGAGTCTGAGGAAATATCATATGCATGTGAAGCCATCCACGTGGCAGAGAAAGGGTATAAGTGTTCAGGCTCATTGAGAATGGGATAAGGAATATTAAGAAACCTGAAAGAAACACGGAGTGAACTAGAATCCATTCCTCTAGCTTCAGTTCCTGCAATGAACGGTTCTTTTGTCTACATTTTTGGTATTTTTTTTAGTATTGTACCTATGATTTGGGAATTCTTTATCGTTTGTGTTTTAGGAATGTTTTGTATTTTAGAAATGGTTTGCGATTTGGAAATGTGTAAGTTAGAAATTTTCAGTGTGTTTTAAATGTATTTTAAGAATGCTGTTTGGATTTAAACCTGCATCACTGAAAAAAAATGAAATGAGTTTTAAACTACTTTGTTTGCTGGAAGTATCTTCTCCTTGGTAGGGAGAGGGGATCCTCTGCTCAATTAGTGGGTATTGGCAACTAAGCTCATTATGAAGAATAAGCAGGGAAGTAACTTAGTCTTTAAAGATTGGGTAGCTGCAATATAATCTCCCTTTAGTAAGTGTACTCATGGCTATTTATGACCAATCAGGCTTAGGGTTTTCATCTGAGTTTAGAACTTCACAGTCAACAAACCCAATACCATCACAGAACTTCCAATGTAGAACATACAAAAGAGTACGGGCCCTTCGGCCCACAATGTTGTGCTGAGATTTTGCCTGACAATCACAGAAAAAGCACTCCGCACTATTGAGCATATCTACAAGGAACACTGCCACAAGAAAACAGCATCCCATCTTCAAGGACCCCCACCATGCTCTCTCCTCACTGCTTCAATCGAGAAGGAGGTACAGAAGCTCTGGGTCCTACACTACCAGGTTCTGGAACAGTTATTACCCCCCCCAAGCATCAGACTCCTGAACCAGCGTGGATTACTTTACTCACCTCAACTCTGAATTGATTCCACAACCAATGGGTTCACTTTCAAGGACTCTGCAACTCATGTTCTCAATATTCTATAGTTACTTGTTTTCTCTTTGCTCAGTTTGTCTTCTTTTTGCACATTGGTTGTTAGTCAGCCTTTGTGTAGTGTTTCATTAATTCTATTGTACTTCTCTGTTCAAAAGTGAATAACTTGCACGAAAATGAATCTCAAGGTAGTGTTTAGTGACATATACATACTTTGATAATACATTTACTTTGAACTTTGACCTCTTAACCTACTCCAAGATCCATCTAACCCTTCCCTCCCACATAGACCTCCATTTTCTTTCATCCATGTGCTTATCTAACAGTAACTTAACTATTCCACACACCCACCATTCTCTATATAAAGAACTTACCTCTGACAATCCCCCTTTAATTTCCTCCAAATCATCTTAAAATTGTGCCCCTAGTTTTAGTCACTGGTGGTGGCATATTTGCAGGCTAACTCTTGCCAAATGCTCCAATGCCTAAGATTTCCATTACTGACTGGACCAGTTCAGCTTGAGACCTCTCACCTGCAAATACTGAACCCATACACCCCTGCTATTGGCCATCTGACACATCAGTCATCAGGGAACCCCACCTCCCCAGCCAATGGGGAACTAATCAGACTGTTCATTAACTAGTTCTTGACAGGCTTTTCTCTGTCCTGATGATAGAAACACTCAGCAGGTCAGCCAGTCTGTAGGAAGAGAAGCACGAGTTAGCATTTCAGGGTGTAGACCCTTTGTCAGAGCTGGAATGGAGGGAGAAGAAACTCATTAAGCTGAGGCACAAGAGATTCTGAAGATGCTAGAAATCTGAAGCAACACACACAAAATGTGGATGTACTCAGCAGGTCAGGCAGCATCTATGGAGAGGAAATGAACAGTCAATTCATGATGAAGAGTCCTGACGAAGGGACCTGGCCCAAAGTATCGACTGTCCATTTCCCCCCATAGATGTTACCTGATCTTCTGAGCTCCTCCAGCATTTAGTGTGCTAAATTCATTAAGCTACAGGGAGGGGGCATCTCTGGTAGGCTGTGGGGATAGGTTGTAGACAAGATTATCCAGTCAGCGAGTGATTGGGAGCAGTCATGAATGAGAAAATAGATGAAAAAGTGTAAAAATGCAGAGCAGGAAGATATGCCTAGCTGGTCAAGGTGGAAACATCCTCCACTCAAAGAGGGAAAAGAAGGAAAACAACAAACAAGCTGAGCTTTCGGGATTTGATTCTACCATTTCAGGCTCCTTGATTTTTATCTGAGTCAGTTGCTAACCCAATATTTGCTGCGTTTGCTCTCTGTGTGACAAGCCCATTCTTTCAGGACCAGTTCTAAATTTTACAAACTAAATGCAGGTAAGTGGGACTGGTAGAGATAAGTACTAAAGGGTCAGCATAGACATGTTGGGCTAAAGGGCCTGTTTCCCTACTGTACAGTTCTTTAAGGACAGGTACAACAATTGTCTAAGCAGGTGTTTTATTACAGTAGACATCAGCTGCTGGAGAAAGGATATTTTCCCTGTAAAGATTAATGAGCTTTGCCTTCTCTTTTTTTTCCTTCTACAGATCTCCGCCGGATGACAGCTGGATTTATGGGAATGGCAGTTGCTATCATCCTTTTTGGCTGGATTATCGGGATCCTTGGCTGCTGTTGGGATCGGGGACTGATGCAGTATGTGGCTGGCTTACTGTTCCTCATGGGAGGTAAGGATGTCCATCCATCCGTGCCTTCAGGTCGTGTCCAAAGGCAAGGTTACTGCCGGTGATGTAAACTTGACAGAACATTCTGGGAGCATTCGGCAAGTCAGGCAGTATCTGAGGAAAGGGAAGCAGTTATTATTCCAGATTCTGCAGATGCTGGAACTCAGCATGTCAAGCAGCATCTACAGAGGGGGATTAACAGTTGCTGTTTTGGACCAAGACCCTTCATCAGGACTGGCTCATCACCCCTCCTAGTCAACCCCACACCCCATCACCTCCTCACATCATACCCGATCGTTCTCCCACAAACCCCTCATCTGACCAAGGATAGGATTCCTCTTAAACACATGAGTTTCAGAAATACTGCAAATCTTGAGCAATGCACACAAAATGCTAGAGGAACTCAGCAGATCAGGCAGCATCTATGGAAGAGAATAAACAGTCCACGTCTTGGGCTAACACCCAATGGCCTTTCATCAGAAGTGGTTGAGACTCTAGAGGTGAACCTAGTAGTTCTCAGGGGCCCTTATCATTGGTGCCAGCTCCTGAAATTAAATGTAAAATAAAAGTGCAGTTCAGTCCTGGAGGAACGACTGCAAGCTGAAAGGTAGCAATTGGAGAATAGTTTCATCAGTCAAGGGCTAATGGGGTGACGTTATCTGGAAACCACTATTTCTATTATCCAGGGCAGATAATATCTGAAAACCCTTTTTACTGGGTGTCTCTAGAAATGGCTTGTTAGCCCCTCACTAACAGCCTCAAGATCGAGAAAACCCACCTTTCTCCAGCTTCGTACGTCTAGGGAGCATATGACTTTGGTCCCCGCCAGATCCGTGAGATTGAGATGTCTTGCCCACCCAAACCCCAGTTTGTGTAAATGCTGTGTGATTTACTGCCCCTGCAATAGCCCGTTGGCATGCAATAACAAATTGTACACTGCATAAAATTATAAAGAAGTATATTTATGAACATTAAATTAACCGAAGAGTTGGTAAGGAAAAGAAAGAAAAAAACAAAGAGGGCCCATTATGATTAAGCAATCAAATGTGCACACAAATTTCTAGAGCTCAAGTCTTCCAAAAACCATTTTCGCCAATCCTCAGTAGATCTTCGTGCCTTGGCTCCATCGAATCGTGTTTTCCCGCCGGATCGAATCCTATGACTGGTTCTCTACAGTGTCTTCTCACTTCATCTCCCACCAAACAAAGACAAAGACCCACACCGGTGTCAGTCACAAAAGCCACTCCTCCAGCCTTCTCTAGAACCTTCTCCCGTTCCACTCTCCTGATTGGATGACCCACATTCCTAAGCATCCCCTAGCTTTAACAGTAACCCAAACACTGCTTCTACAGGAAGACCATTACATGAAATACCCTACAACATTGGCAGTTAAACCTTTACCAAGGCATTACAATAAATAGGCTTTTTCAAGGAAATATCCAGAACTGAAGGATGCAGAAATCACTCAACAGTCTAACATCCTAATCCTAATGCAAAGACACCCCAGACACCAGGCCTAGACGCCAATCCCAGATGCCAACCCAAGACACGAGTCTCAGACACACCCCAGACATCAGTCCCAGAATACAGTCCTAGAAACCAACCCAGATGAATACCAAATAACAATCCTAAATACTAACCCCAAATTCCATTGCAGCACCAAATATGAACCCCAGATACCAATCACAGAAGTCAGATACAAAGCCCAGACACCATTCTCAGATACCAACTCCAAAACCCTGATACAAGACCCAAATGCCAACTCAGTACCAAATACCAAGCCCAGGCACCAACCCCCGCACCATAAACCTGCCCCAGACACACTCAGTGCTAGATGTTCACCTCAGACACCAAGCTCCCCTCCCCCCACTATATTCCAACCACAGATACCAAGCAGCACACAGGTGCCAACCTTCCAACCCAGATACCAGCTTGAGGACCCAGATAATATCTTTTGGATGGCAATAAAATCATACCATTTCCAATCCGCCAGAGTAGAAACATGCAGATACCCTCCCAATATAAGCCCATGGCCCTTGATTCTGATAGAAACACGCCATCCAAATGCACATGCCACAATTAAGGTTCCGATCTCACATCCAGGCCATAATTTCTCAGCGTGATTCACCAGTGTCCTAATTTCAAGAAACAAGCCCAATGCTAATATATTAATTTCACTGCCTGGAAATGCATGCCACTATCCAGTTCCGATCACTCTGCTGCAAACCTGTTGAATAGCTGGAACTGAGCACCAAGGCAGCCCCTGCCTCCAGGAGGGAGGAACTGTGATATACCTGGGTAACCCGAGGTTTTGCCGCAAAAATTGATAGGATGGTGTGTTGGCTTTAATTAGTCGGGGGCTGAGTACAAGAGCCTCAGGATAATGTCGCAGTTCTATAAAACCCTAGTTAGACCACACTTGGAGTATTGTGTTCATTTCTAGTCGCCCTATAGATGCTGCTTGGATTAGATATGAGGAAAGGTTGAGTGGGCTAGGGCCTTTCACTTTGGAATGAAGGAGGGTGAGAGGAGACTTGATAGAGGCGTACAAGATGACAAGAGGCATAAATAGTGTGGACAGCCAGCGCTTTTTTCTGAGGATGGGAATGGCTAATACGAGAGGACATACTTTGAAGTTGATTAGAGGAGGGTATAGCGAGAATCAGAGGTAAGTTTTTTTACACACACAGTGGTGGGTGTACGGAATTTGCTGCCGGGGTGGTTAGGGACATTTTAGAGACTCTTAGATAGGCACATGGATGAATGAAAAATGGAGGGCTGTGTGGGAGGGAAGGGTTAGATTGATCTTGGAGTAGTTTAAATGGTCAGCACATCATTAAGGGCTGAAGGGCCTGTACTGTTTTGTGTTTGATGTTCTGAACATAATTTATGGAGACAGGAGCTTCAGAAAGAATTATGACATTGTATTGTGCAGTTCTGGTGACTGTACAATGTGATTAAGCTCGAGAGGGTGAGGGAAAGATTCACGAGGATGTTACCAGTACTGGAGGGCTTGAGTTATACCAAGAGACTGGACAGGCTGGGACTGTTTTCCCTTGAACGATGGAGGCCAAGGGGGGTGACCTTATAGACTTTTATAATATCATGAGGGGTGTAGATAAGGTGTTTGGTCACAATCAAGGACAGTGAAGACTAAAGCTAAAGGGTATAAAGGTGAGGGGGGGGGGATTTAATGGGGACCTGAGGGGCAAGTTTCTCACAGAGACTGAAAGGTACAATATATGGAACAGGCTACAAAAGGAAGTGATAGGGTCAGGTATAATGACTGCACTTAATAGACATTTTGACATGTAAGATTAGATTAGTTTATGAGAACACTCAGTCTTTTATTGTAATTTAGAAATGCATACATGCATTAAGAAATGATACAATGTTCCTCCAGAGTGATATCACAGAAAACAGAACAAACCAAAGACTAACACTGACAGAACCACATGATTATAACATATAGTTACAGCAGTGCAAAACAATACCATAATTTGATAAAGAACAGACCATGGGCATGGTAAAAAAAAAAAGTCTAAGTCCCGAGGTGATCGACTCCCGAGTCCCCGATAGCAGGCGGCAAAACGGAGAAACTCCCTGCCATAAACCTCCAGGCACCATCAACTTGCCGATGCCTTGGAAGCGGCCGACCACAGCCGACACCGAGTCCATCCGTCTGAAAACTTAGAGCCTCCAACCAGCCCCTCTGATACCGCCTGCCGAGCTCCATCCTCTGCCGAGCACCTTCAACCTAGCCCCGGCCGCTGAAACAAGCAAAGCTGAGGATTCGGGGCCTTCTGCTCCGGAGATTCCAGTTACCACACAGTAGCAGCGGCAGCGAAGCGGGCATTTCAGAAGTTTCTCCAGGTGTTCCTCTGTACTCTCATGTCTGTCTCCATCAAATCAGAATTGTGCACAGTCCCCTACCTGACAGATTACAGATATCATTCACCGGAGAGGCCGCACGCACTGTGTCGCGCCGCCGTCTTCTCCTCCTCCTCCTCCATTATGGATAGGAAAGGTTTTGGAGGGATATTGGCCAAACATGGGCAAATGGGACTACCTCAGCTCGGTGCCTCGGTCAGTACAGACAAGTTGGGCTGAAGGGACTGTTTCTGTGCTATATAACTCTGTGATTCTATGACATTCGGGCTTATAAATGAGGACTCAATCAACACAGGCTATTCTCTTTTAACTCCCTCTTTGGCATATTCTGTCCCTCATGTAGGCCCATGATACAGATTTAATTGCCTTTTAATGTTCTTGTAGCATCCACTGGAGGTGAAAAAGTCATTAAGATGGTGACATTGGCTGAAGTCTCTCAGGTTCGGTATCACAATCTGCTGAAACCACATTTTCATTTTCCCTGAAGGATTATGGATAAATCTATTGTCTGTTCTTCAGGTGCCCGATGCTAACAGTAGATAATATCAATGTTTGGAAAGATGTTTGGAGATTTAAAAAATCCATCCAGTAATGAATTTTATGTTCATTGGAGAGAGTAATGTCAGAGGTGGAGAATTGGAATCCTTTACACCACAGGGACTCAATGTGCAGTCTGTGAAAAAGATAAAGATAATGATTAGCCTTATTTGTCACATGTAGATCGAAACATTGAAACATACAGTGAAATGTGTTGCTTTTGCATCAACCATCAACACACTCCAAGGATGTCCTGGGGGCAGCCCGAAAGTGTCAGCACGCTTCCAGCGCTAACTTACCATGCTCACAAATTATTAACCCCGACCCGCACGCCTTTGGACTGTGGGAGCAAAATGGAGCACCTAGGAGAGAGCCGTGCGGACATGGGGGAGAACGTACAAACTACTTATAGATAGTGGTGGGAATTGAACCCCGATTGCTGGCGCAGTGATGCGTTACGCTAACCGCCATGCTTCTGTGCCGCTGCTGGCCTTTAAGGTCTAAAGGTAAAACAAGGGGATGAGGCAATGGTGGCTGGAAACCCACTGTATGGATATAAGGCAGGAGAGGTGACGTGCTGGTGTCTGCAGTTACTGGATAAGTCTGTGTGAGAGATGGTCAGGGCCAGAATCCAGCTTGGTCCCCTTGGAACAGCCGCTCGGGCCACCCTTCACACAGAGCACAACACATTTTGGGTGAACCCGTGGTGACAAACGAACACAGAGTGTTGCAAACTGAAGTCGGTCCCCTTTGCTCCCGTTAAAATCACAACCATGGGATTCATTTCCTTCCACTAAGTTGTTACTACGTGGAGCTGGGGGGAGTTAGGAATCTTCTACCATGTTTAACGGGTGTCAGGTCTTTCTGTCTGTCATAGGTAGGCCCAGCAAGCTTCTCGACAGAGCTTTACCCATCCTCAGCCTGACTACTTTTCCAACCTTCAAGAAGCATCTCCAAAGGACTTGGGTCACCAAGCCAGAAGGTGCTGGCAGACTTGAATGACTCGATGGAGGGCTGACGAGCCTCTGTGTGTGTGTGTGACTCCACCTCACTTCTGGGCTGATCAGGAACGAAACTGCAGCACCTCCCTCTCTGTAGTCTGGGTCTCTGCTAACAGTAATGTGAAGTGCTCCTCAGCTGCCAGCTCGGCTTCCCTCCCTGCTGAATGTGAAAGTCAGTCAGTAATCTTCCAAAGTGGGCAGAGGAGTTATCCTGGGACCTGTCCTGCCCCTTTGCCTCTCCTTCAGGTTTACCCGTCTTGTCTTACAAACACCCAACACTTTCACAGCCCTCTATCACCCTGCTTCTTTCCCCTTCTCCACCCACTTCATCCATCCGCCACCCACACACTCCTCCCAGTGGGTCCCCTCCATCACTATTCCCATTTTTCCTCCCTCTCTTGACTCCATGTACCACCTTTCTCTCCTATTAGATCTGTTCGGCAGCCCTTTGTCAATCACCTCCCAGCCTCTAGTGCTATCCTTCCTCTTCCCGCCTCCGTCTGCCAATCACACCTTTCTCATCTGAATCCATCTTTAACACCTGCCATTTCTTGGCCACCACTTCCCTTTGCCCCTTTATACTGGCCTTCTCCCCTTTACTCCTCCAGTTCAGATGAAGGGTCTTGACCCAAAATGTTGACTGTCCTCTTCCCTCCATTGATGCTGCCTGACCTGCCGAGATCCTCCAGCACCTTGTTTATGCTCTAGATTCCAGCATTGGCTGCCTCTTGTGTCTCTAGTTGTCCTGCTCACCATATTCCTATCTCTCTCAGTTTTCTTTGTTTGAAGAACATAGACCATAACACTACAGCACAGTACAAGCTCTCAATGTTGTGCTGCTTAACCTACTTCAATGTTAATCTACCCTTTCCCTCCTACAAAGCTCTATTTTTCTATCATCCTATCTTAAATTCCCCTAATGGGCCTGCCTCTACCACCACCTCCAGCAGGACGTTCAATGCACCCACCAATCTCTGTGTAAGGAACTTACTTCTGACATCTCCCTAAACGTTCCTCCAATCACCATAAAATTACGCCCCCTTGCATTGGTCATTACCACCCAGTGGAAAAGTCTCTGGCCATCCAATTTATGTCATTTATCATCTTGCACACCGTTGTCAATTCACCTCTTCCTTTCCCTGCGCTAGAGAGAACATCAGAGTTTACCTGCTATGATATCTTACACATTTTACCAGCTGAGCTTTCAAAAATCCCCTTAAACCACATTCTCAAAAATAGGAGCTTCCGATCTGTCCAGCGTTTTTCTATACAGGATCCAGAGGAAAAACGTTGTCCAACCTAACTGACGGCTTGCAGTTTCTTCAGTCTTTAGTCCATTTTGGGATTGTCACCTGATCTCACTAGCGCACTTGAATCCTAATTAAACACATCCCTCTGTTTGTCAGGGATTGTTTTTTTTCTCTCTCGCAAGCATATTATCCCCATTTATTTAAGATGATTGACTGGATGTGAAGGAAAATCCTGAAGATAATTGTTAACGTAAATGGATTCCAAAACATCACCCAAGGACCTTACCGTCACCTGCTCTCAATCCATCAGTCCTGCACTATCTTGCACGTTGCAGTATCTGAAAGGCTGAAGGGTTGACAGGAGCGTTCCCCTGCAAACAGAATGGTTCACCCGTCCACTCACACAGACATCTCATTGCCCCTTTAAACTTCTGCTGCTTGTGAAGCTGTTGCAGAGAGGGCAAATGGCAGAATTATCACTGAATAGCCTGGATCTCCTCTGGCGGCAGAGTCAAGATTTAGATTAGATTATGAGGACATGCAGTCCTCTTTTATTGTCATTTAGTAATGCATGCATTAAGAAATGATACAATGTTCCTCCAGAATGATATCACAGAAACACAAGACAAACCAAGACTAAAAAACTGACAAAAACCACATAATTATAATATGTAGTTACAACAGTGCAAAGCAATACCGTAATTTGATAACAGACCATGGGCACGGTAAAAAAAAGGCTCAGAGTCTCTCGAAAGTCCCATCGTCTCACGCAGACGGTAGAAGAAAGAAAAACTCCCTGCCATGAGCTTCCAGCACCGCAAACTTGCCGATGCAGCACCCTGGAAGCACCTGACCACAGCCGACTCTTGAGTCCGTCCGAAAACTACGAGCCTCCGATGAGCCCTCCGACACTGAGCACCGAGCAGCATCTCTGCTGAGCGCTTCGACCCCAACCCCAGCAACAGGCAATAGGCAAACCCGAGGATTTGGGGCCTTCCCTTCTGGAGATTCTCGATCGCACAGTAGCAACGGCAGCAAAGCAGACATTTCAGAAGTTTCTCCAGATGTTCCTTCCTGCTTCTCACGGCTGTCTCCATCAAATCAGGATTGTACACGGTATCTACTTACAAATATGATATCATTTCGGAGCAGCCACACGCTCTGCATCATGCCGCCATCTTCTCCTCCCCTCCTTAATTGTTAAATTAAACAATTTAAGATTGTTTATTCTCATTCATCAGAATGAGAACAAAATACTTGTTACACCAGCTCCAATGAAGCATAAGAAAAACATAATAAATTTAAATACATAAGGTTAGTTTGTATACGTAGACTGATTGAATGGACATAAAGTGATGCTAGGCACAGCAGTGTCTATACATAAGGTGACTCTGACAGAAAATGATAAAGTAGTGGTGGGCAGGTTAATGGGTGGAGGTGTGGATCAGCATTACTGTTTGGGGAAAGTAACTGTTTTTGAGTCTAGTAATCCTGGTGTGGATGCTGTGTAGCCTCCTCCCTCATGGGAGTGGGACATGAGCAGGGTGGGTAGGACCCCTCATAATGTTACTGGTCTTTCTTCGGCCTGTTTCTGTACATAGGGTATATCCTCGCTGTCGGGCAGTCTGGTGCCGCTGGTGCACTGGGCAGTTTTAACTAGCTGTTGTAGAGCCCTGCCCTCTGCCCCAGTGCAGGTTCAATCCCACGCAGCGATGCAGCAGTTCCTGGAGCAACGCACACAAAACGCTGCAGAACTCATCGGATCAGCCAGTATCTAAGGAGGGAGATGGACGGTCAACGTTTCAGGCCGAAACCCTTCATCAGGAGTGGGATAACGTTGTCCTGAGACAGACCAAGGACAACTGCCTCTTACTTCACACACCAGTGAGGAACCGGAAGTCCAAGTGAGGTACTGCGCTGGCCTGGCGGCGTCGTCAGACCTGGGGAAAAGTGAGGGGAGCCGCTCGCTTTAAGTTGCGGAGAAGAGGTGGAAGGGGAGACAGAAGAGAGGGAATATCTGCAGGAGGGTGGAGCCTGAGAGAATGGATGTTACTGGTGATGGATGAATGCAGATTCTCCCCAGGTTACAAATGCCCAGCTCACACACAGCCTGTACATGCAAAGAAACATTTGGGAGAGCAGCAGGGTGTATTTGCTGGCTGTTGTAAAGCTGTAGGCATTTTCTGCCATATAGGGACTCATTTTGTGTCAATGTCTTAGTGTTTGAGTTAAACCCAGTTTAACTATATGTTGTCCTCGGCCGGCCCATGTTCTTATTTAAATGTATTGCACAGCCACATTTCTGGACAGTAAATGGCTCAGGTTACAAACAGTTCTCAGGTTCAGAACTCTGTTGGAACCCAGGGAAGACATGTGGAAGGAAACGAATGAGAACAAGAGAAAAAAAGATCATCCCCTTCTATCTACAATGCACACAAAACGCCAGAGAAACTCAGAAAGTCGGCAGCTCTATGGAGGGAATTAATCTTGACGTTTCAGTCCAAGACCCTTCATTAGGACCGGAAAGGAAGGGGGCAGAATCTCATCCTGAAACATTGACTGTTTATTCCCCTCCATAGATGCTGCCTGACCTGCTGAGTTCCTCCAGCATTTTGTGTGTGTTGCTCTGGGCTTCCAGCATCTACAGAATCTCTGGTGTCCTTCTATTTAAATCTTCCCCAGGAACATCACCTGTGTTGTCAGGATACTCCTGAGAATCCTGTTTATCTCACACATTCCCTCTGTTCCCTCCACTCCTCTACCGCTCTTTCTACACCACTACAAATTAAACCACACCTATTTTCTCATTAGTCCCAGTTCTAATGCTAGATTGTCAAACTGAAACATCATCTCTGCTTCCCTCTCCTCAGATGCTGCCTGACCTGATGACTATTTTCAGCTTTGTATTTCAGACTTCCAGCGTCTGCTGTAATTTTTTTTCAATCTTAAGCCACAAAGGAAAGAGTAAGGTGGAGATGGCCCGGATGTCACAGCTCAGGGTCAGTGGGACAAATTGTATCGCCATGACAATACCAATAATCCAACCGTGTCATAGTGTCATCGCCTCACAGTGTAGAGACATTCCAGCCAAACCTTGGGTCAGAATCAGATTTATTATGACTGAAATATGTTGTGAAATGTGTTGTTTTGTGGAAGCAGTACAGTGCAAGATATAAAAAAATTACTATGAGATACAAAAAAGGTGCAAAAGATGAATAGAGAGGCAGTGTTCATGGGTTCATGCATTGATTGGAAATCTGATGGCGGAGGGGAAGAAGCTGTGTCTAAAATGTTGAGTGTAGGTCTTCAAGCTCATGTATTTCCTCCCTGACGATAATAACGAGCAGATGGCATGTCCTGGATTGTGAAGTTCTTCAGTGATGGATGCCATCTTCTTGAGGAACCACCTTTTGAAGATGTTCTCAATGTGTAGGATGGAAAGAGGTTCTAGAGGGTTGTGCTCATGATAGAGCTAGCTGGGCCTACAACCCTCTGGCGTCTCTTTCAGTCCTATGCATTGGAGTCTCCATGCTAGGCAGGATGCCGTCCATGGTACATCTGTGGAAATAAGCTGGAGACTTTTGTAACATGGCAAATCTCTACACACTCCTAATGAAGTATAGCGACTGGCATGCCTTCATGATGGATCCTCTGAGGTGTTGAAGTCCAGGAACTTGAAGCTGTTGACCACGTGGGTTTCCTCTGGGTGCTCCATTTTCCTCTCGTATCCCAAGGACTTGAGGGTTGGTAAATTAACAGGCCATTTAATTTGTTCCTCGTGTATGCAAGTTGTGTAGGAGGGGGAGTGGTTGAAGATAATAGTGATGCGAGAAGAAAAGTGGGATTGGTATGAAAAGTTGTTCAAGATGCTTAATGGTTAGTATCGATAAGATGGGCCAAAGAACTTGCTTCGGTGGCATAATACTAGGACTGAGATACCATCACACTCAACAGAGTACATGTCAGATGCAAACTGCATTGATTATCCAAACCCCAGCCATCTCCTTAATGCGATTTTCAGGACACTTTTCTCATTGCAATAACTGACACAATATTAATGGTTCAGCCAGTAATTGATTCTCCAGGTCCATTACTCTGTAGAGCAAAAGGAAAACTAAACAGGTTTATTCATTTCATATTCATGTCAGTGCACTCTACATTCACTGCTCGAATTAAGCACTGAGCTTCAGCCTCTGAATCAGGATCATGTCCTCCCAATTAATTTCCTTTCACCCTGCTAATTCACTTGGCTCTGGGAGTCTCTTTTGGATTCTTCTCATTCACCCCGAGGCGTCTGTACAACCTAGGTGCCCCTTTGAATATCACGTCCAAGCAATATTCTAGATTCTGTCACACCAGTGAGTTGTAAAAGACCAGAGTGGTTTGATCTGCCAGATACACTCAATTGCCACTTTATTCGGTACGTCCTGTTCCTAATAACATGATCACTGAGTGAATGCTCGTTGCTCTCTGCTGCTGTAGCCCATCCACTTTAAAGTTCGATGTGTTATGCGTTCAGAGATGCTCTTCTGTACATCACTGTCGTAACATGCAGGTATTTGAGTGTACTGTCGCCTAACCTTCCTGTCAGCGTGAATCACCCTGGCTATTCTCCTCTTACCTCTCTCATTAACCGTGCATTTTCACCCTCAGACTGCCGCACACTGGATGTTTTTTTTTGCTTAACACACCAATCTCTGAAAACTCTAGAGACAGTTGTGTGTGAAAATCAGGGGAGATCAGCAGATTCTGAGATACTCAAAACACTCTGTGTGGCATCAGTAGTCATTCCATTGTCAAAGTCACTTAGATCACATTTCTTCCCCATTCTGATGTTTGGTCTGAACAAGAACTGAACCTCTTGACCATGTCAGCATGCTTTTATGCAGTGAGATGCTGCTTCTTGATTGGCTGATTAGACATTTGCAATAACAAGCAGATATTCAGGTGTACTGAATAAAGTGGCCAAAGAGAGTAGAAGTCTTTGAGAGACAAACCCAGTTAGTAACCACCTTCAGTTGACTGTGTCTAGCCTTCAATGATCAGAAATCACCCTGGGAATCTTTAGTGTGCCGGCTTTACCTTATGGGTTGCTAAAGTATAATTTTGCAAAGAGCTTAAGTCATAGCAGCCAGCACTGTTATCATCCTGAATCCACCTCTCCCCTCCTCCCCGGCTCTCGGCTGAATGACAAGACATCCAGGATACTGGCATCATGTTGTCACATGTACTGAGATGCAGTGGAAAGCTTTTGCAATCCAGATAGTTCCTGCTGAAAAGGTAATTACATCAAGGTAATGAAAAATGAAAACAAAATGCAAAATATCGTATTAACGTACAGGAAGTGCCGTGTAGGTGGACAAATATTCAACACAAAGCTGGAAATCTTGAGCAACACACAAAATGCTGGGGGAGCTCAGGAGGTCAGGCAGCATCCATGGAGGGGAATAAAGAGTCGACATTTTGGACTGAGCCCCTTCATCGGTTCTGGAAAGGAAAGGGCAGAAGAGGCGGACAAATAACCCTCTTTAAATGGGAGCGTTGATTCAAAGTCAGTCTTATTTAAATATCCCTACCTGACATAGGTTTACTTCTAGCACAGTGCCAAACTGGGGGCACATTGGATCCTTGCCTGTTTGCGGATTTTGTTTGATTTACTTTTTATTTTTATTTAGAGGTACGGCATGGTAACAGGCCCTTCTGGCCCAGTGAGCCTGTGACACCCAATTACACCCACGTGGCCAATTAACCTACTAACCCATACGTCATTAGAATGTGGGAGGAAAGCAGAGCACCCGGAGTAAACTCACACGATAATGGGGAGAACATACAGACTCCTTACAGACAGTGGCAGGAACTGAACCCAGCTCGCTAGTCCTGTAGGTGTTACACTAACCACTACGCTCCTGTGTCGGGTAATTGCAGAGAACTGAAACCACCGATCAGAGCCAAAACACATTCCTGCCCACCTGCCTCATCCTTCCCGCTGTCATATTTCTGCTCAGTAATCAGTTATTCCTAAATCCAGGCATTTCACTGATCCACCTATTTCTCAATGGCAAAAAAAGTCTTGTTCCCTTGCAGATCGCTGCTCAGAGCTCTCAGTTTTAAATGCGTACAGTGAAGGAAACTGTTCAGTGCAAAAGTGAAGAAGTGAAAGCCCAAGTAAGAATAGGATAAACATACAATAAGCTCCTGTACATTTCACCATGAGACAGACGCAGTGCTGAGAAACAGGAGCCAAGAGCTTCACACTGCGACACATACTGTACATGTCAAGGAGTTCAGCATTCAACATTCAGGTTAATTTGTTACTTGTACATTGAAACATACAGTGAAATGCATTGTTTGGGTTAATAACCTACACAATCGAGGATGTGCTGGGGTGCAGCTTACAAGTGTCGTCACACAATCCGGTGTCAACATAGCAGACCCACAATGTTTTGCAGAACAACACAGAACACAACAGAAAAAACAGCATCATCAGAAACAAGCCCCAATCCTCCCTCACACCCACACACATACACAGTCCTTTAACCCAGTGGTCCCCAAGCTCCAGGCCGCGGACCGATACCGGACTGCGAAGCGTGCAGGGGTGCAGCGGTAGTCGGGACGCACCCAGCACATCTTTAAGAAAAAAGCCAAAATAAGCAAGGTGCCGCCCAGCACGTAAATGTCAGCCCAGATCAGAGGCAATTGCTGATTGCGTAGAGCAAGTGAAATTGGTCCTGACAAAGGGTCTCGGCCCGAAACGTCGACTGTACCTCTTCCTAGAGATGCTGCCTGGCCTGCTGCATTCACCAGCAACTTTTATGTGTGTAGCTTGTTTATTTCGGCTTTTTTCTTGAAGATGTGCTGGGGCATCCCGGCTACCACTGCCCCCCTGCATGCTTCGCGGTCCGGTATTAGTTCGCGGCCCAGAGGTTGGGGACCAGGGCTCTAACCGCAACACGGTCCACTTCCTTCGGCCTCCAGCTTCCAGCGGACATGAACTTGCAGACAATGGGCCTTCAACTAACCCAACAGATTCACAGATCTGAGGTGTTACGTACCCCGTAACTGGGTTGCCAAACCAGCAGAAATGGATCACTCAGTTGGAGTCTGGATTACTGGAACTAAGAAAGTTTTATTAAAGAAATAAGCAACACAGTACTCTAATAGTAAGGATATAAATGCAACAGGTTAGCACTGAATAAACAAACATGTACACGGAACTAGGATAATAGGATCAATCAAGCTCTATCGCAGTCTAGGGGTAAAATGATCAATCACAAGTGACAGAGATCAGTTTAGTTCAGTTCGCAGCAATCGTTGTGCCGTTGGAGAGAGAGAGAGAGCAAATGCTGATATTCAAAATCGGATTCAACAGGCCTTTGATATTTCTCGCAGTTAGCTTTCAGGCAAGTCCTTTGTAATGTCTTCTGAGGTCACCAACTGTGACCCCTCCGTTTTCAGATACGATCGTTCCTGTGCGGTGAACCCGGCACCCAGGCAAGGGTGGACACACACACCAGGTTCCCGCCGACCGAATCTTTCCACCCTGTCCGTCTATGACTGGTCCCGTGGCAGCCCTCCAAAACTCCCACCGACTTGTGGGGGCGCACCGCTTCCAGGGTCCCGATACCTCGTGGTGTCTCGTGTGGTGCCTCGTGTGGTGTCTGTTGCCTTAGCGAACCTGTCTCTTTTTTATCCCCCTGTTGGGGTATCGCCTGTCCATCACTTCAAACAGTTCAGGATCAAAGGAGCCGGTCTTGACAATACGCAGACCGGTGTCTCCTTCTGTTAAATTCTCTCGTCTCTTCATTAACATTTCCAAATGCTGCTCCATTGTCTTACTTATCTCTCTCTCCTGAAGACAGGTGGCAGATCAACTGATGATCCCACTGGTGATAGCACAGGACAGTCAACATCTTAGTCTAGGTGTACTTTCGTCACACCCCTCTCCTTTAAGGATTTTTACCGGGGTAAAAATTATAAGCATGAATACATTATTAGATACACACAAATATACATCTTCATCAGCTATTTGGCTAATACAGAGAATTTTAAGTTGTCAGCTCCTTGACAGACAGTCAGCAATCACATTTTCCGTTCCTTTTATATGTGTAATTTTAATAATCCCTTAAACCAGGCTCCAACTTAGCAAACTTCATAGTGGCCGAAAACACCGATGAATTGTGATCAGTGTAACCTCTCACTGGGTTTCGTCCCGGACCACGATAACAAGGGTTGTCCCATCCCGACTTAGTTTTCTTTCGCAAGGGCTTAGTAGGAGGGGGAGGGGTAGTACCCGCAAAGTTATTGCAAAACTTCCTACAGTACCCCACCATCTCCAAGAGCCTTCTGAGGGCCCTCTTGTCTGTCGGGGTTGGGATGTCAGAGATAGCCCGCACCTTAGCTTGCATTGCTGCCAGCTGCCCCGGTGTTACCACAATTCCCAGATAAGTGACCTTCGCATGGCCGAACTCATTTTTTTCAAGGTTCACTATCAAGCTGGCTTCAGACAGCCGTATTACACCGCCAATATACACTTCTGTGTTCTTTAGCCCTTTCGTCACTGAATTACTCATTCTATAGGGATGTTGCTCACTAGGCTGACCTAGCGTGACAAACACCACCCAACGTCCCAGTTCTTTGCATCGCCTCGGGACAATCAATCACACGTGTGCGAGCCGTTTAATTAACTCTCCTAAAGGGTCGCTTTGTTCGGGGATTAAGGGAGAGACCTTATCAGCAGAGCTGGCCAAAACAATAGCCTTCTCCCATCTGGTCGGTACCATACTCATCTTTTCAAAATGGTTTTTCCCCTTATCAGGTGGCACCCTAGCTTCATTGATTTCCGCACTAACACCGACTAGGTTTGTTAGCATATCAAAAGCCTGTGACCGTCTCAGTTCACGTCTGCAATAATCAATAACATCCTTCCTCCTGTGCAGCCAGAAAAACTCTCCCATGGCTTCGCCGACTGTTTCCTTCAGCACCTCAGAATATCCACCAAGGGGTACTTTGTGGGCCAGGTTAAAAATCTCATCCCCATAACTCTTTTGCACCACCCCCCATTCCTCATCTGCGGTACTTGGTCTCCCTTTCTTCCTTAGCACACCCTCTCCACACAATAGTCTGCTGGCTCCCTTTTTAATCCTGCTTCAGAGAGAGCGGTTTCCTCGTCTCGCTCCTGTACCTGTATAAAGTCCTTCTTTTCTACTGATAAATCTACCTTAATTTCCCCACTTCCTCCTGTTTCATTACGCTCCTTCTTTTCACTTTCTACCCCCTCCTCGTACAAGGCTGGTAGAAACGTCTCAGCAGTCTCTCTGGACATACAGCGAGTCACTGTGCAAACAGGATGAACCTGTGAGTCCATGGGCGGGACCTCAATGCTGGCAGGCTGACCTGTCAATCTCACTGCCGAGAACACAATTCCCCCGGCGAGGTCATTACCGAGCAAGACTTCCACGCCTTTCATCGGTAATTCGGGCCTCACCCCGATCGTGACTAGTCCAGAGACCAAGTTGCTTTGTAGGTGTATCTGGTGCAAAGGGACTGACTCTGTCCCTTCCCCAATACCTTTGACCCTGACCTCCCCAGTCTGGGTCTCTGAACTAAACTCTAATACACTCTTCAGTATTAGTGACTGACACACTCCCGTGTCTCTCCAGATCCATACTGGAACTGGGTTTAACCCCTCCTTCACCGACACCAATCCGGCCGAGATAAACCTCTCGCGCCCTTCCTGAACTTTGGCAGACCTTTCCTCTCCTAGCGGTTTGTTTACCAGCTCAATACAGCCAGTCGAAATCGCCGTTTTTCCTTTCCCCATCTCCTTCTTTGGGGCAAAGCACCTGGATGCAAAGTGTCCGACTTTCACACAATTATAACATACGACCCCAGGAGACTTCCTACCAGACTGCTCCCGATCTACCTTATCCTTCTCACTAGTCCCCGGCTTACTTACTGACCTTTCTGGCGGACTCTCCCCGCCATCCTGACTACCCTTCTGGTAGCCTTTACTCGGGGCAAACTTCATTTTATGCGTCAACGCGTACTCATCCGCTAACTTAGCAGTTGCGGCTAACGTGGCTGCCTCTTTCTCATTTAGGTAGGGTCTCATACCTTCAGGGACACAACCTTTAAACTGCTCAATCAGGATCAGCTGTAGCAGTCTGTCATAATCCCCATTTACCCCCTTCGAGGCACACCAACGCTCACAATATGTCTGCATCTCAGGGGCAAACTTTAAATACGTGCGGTCCCACTGCTTCCTCGCATTCCGGAACCAACTCATAAATCCTGAGGATGGCCTCTTTCACCACCTCATACCTCTGGGCATCTTCCGCGGACAAAGCTGAGTAAACTTGTTGGGCTTTCCCTTTTAGTACACTCTGAAGCAAAACAGCCCACTTATCCCTCGGCCAGTCCTGACTTGTAGCAACTTTTTCGAAATGGAGAAAGTACCGATCCACATCGGTATCGTCAAATGGGGGAACCAGCCTAACCTCCTGGGTCGCCCTGAACCCTCCACCTTGGTCCGGCATGGGTCCCTGTTCTGCCCTTATCTTTAACCTTTCCAGCTCGAATTCCCTTTCCCTCTGTTTCTCCTCTCGCTCCAACTGCCTCTCTTTCTCTTTCTCCTGCCGTCTAACTGCTTCTCTCTCTCTCTCCGGCCATTCTAACTGTTTTTCTTTCTCTTCGTGTTCTAGCTGCCATACCCAGAACTCGTGCTCGAGTCTCAGTTTTTCAAGCTGCACCTGTATTACGTCTCCACTAGGTTTTCCAATAGATATCACCTCCAGCTCCCCTTGGGGAAACACACCTTTAGATACATAGTGCTCTACGATAGCTCTGTGCATCTCCTCTCTCCTCATTGTCGACTTCCCCTTTACAAGATTCAACCGTTTGGCCACAGCTGCCAATTCCACTTTCCTGGCATCCTCCAATGCCTCCAAGGTTGGCGCCTTTATAAATTCCTCAATCTCCATTTCTGCTGTTTGCCTTTTCTTTCTTTCGGGAATTTTAACCCAATCAATTTACCCCGTCCCAAACTTAGCGTTCAAAATCGCAGACGAGAACCCCACTTATGTTACATACCCTGTAACTGGGTTGCCAAACCAGCAGAAATGGATCACTCAGTTGGAGTCTGGATTACTGGAACTAAGAAAGTTTTATTAAAGAAATAAGCAACACAGTACTCTAATAGTAAGGATATAAATGCAACAGGTTAGCACTGAATAAACACACATGTACACAGAACTAGGATAATAGGATCAATCAAGCTCTATCGCAGTCTAGGGGTAAAATGATCAATCACAAGTGACAGAGATCAGTTTAGCTCAGTTCGCAGCAATCGTTGTGCCGTTGAAGAGAGAGAGAGAGAGCGAATGCTGATATTCAAAATCGGATTCAACAGACCTTTGATATTTCTCGCAGTTAGCTTTCGGGCAAGTCCTTTGTAATGTCTTCTGAGGTCACCGACTTTGACCCTTCCGTTTTCAGATACGATCGTTCCTCTGCGGTGAACCCGGCGCCCAGGCAAGGGTGGACACACACACCAGGTTCCCGCCGACCGAATCTTTCCACCCTGTGCGTCTATGACTGGTCCCGTGGCAGCCCTCCAAAACTCCCACCGACTTGTGGGGGCGCACCGCTTCCAGGGTCTCGATACCTCGTGGTGTCTCGTGTGGTGTCTCGTGTGGTGTCTGTTGCCTTAGCGAACCTGTCTCTTTTTATCCCCCTGTTGGGGTATCGCCTATCCATCACTTCAAACAGTTCAGGATCAAAGGAGCCGGTCTTGACAATACGCAGACCGGTGTCTCCTTCTGTTAAATTCTCTCGTCTCTTCATTAACATTTCCAAATGCTGCTCCATTGTCTTACTTATCTCTCTCTCCTGAAGACAGGTGGCAGATCAACTGTTGATCCCACTGGTGATAGCACAGGACAGTCAACATCTTAGTCTAGGTGTACTTTCGTCACAGAGGCTACAGCCACACTTTCGATTCGAGCCTCGGGCCTTGATCTCAGCGTCAACCATAGAAACTGCCTTCACCAAACACCATGCTTCAAGCTCCAAACTCACTGATGACAATATCAACCAGATATGAACTAGCCTCCGGTGGCACTGCAAAATCTATCATGGGATACTTGGACAGTAATGATCAGCTATCCAGTCCTGTAGCTCAGTAGGCAACCAGCAGCTAAGCAGCCTGATTCCTGGGTCATTCTGTGGCAACCAGTCCCAAACACTGGACAGCAACAATCCATGTCTTTCACAACACCAGTAGATTCACAGAGACCAGAAGTCAAAGGCTGTTGGCTGGAGACCTGGGTCTGTGAACCTCTGCAAGTCTGCTACTGTTTTAATTGTGGACTTCAGGAAAAGGAAGTCATGCAGACACAAACCAGTCCTCATTGAGGGATCACAAGTGGAAAGGGTGAGCAGTTTCAAGTTCCTGGGTGTCAACATCCCTGAAGATCTGTCCTGCACCCAACATATTGATGCAATTGCAGAGAAGGCACAACACCGGCTATATTTCATTAGGATTCTGAGGAGATTTGGTATGTCACCAAGACTGTAGCAAATTTCTACAGATGTACTGTGGAGATCATTCTGACTTGTTGCATCACCATCTGGTATGGAGGGGCCACTGCACAGCATCAGAAAAAAGCCGCAGAGGGTTGTAAACTCAGCCAGCTCCATCATGGACACTAACCTCCTCACCGTCAAAGACATCTTCAAAAGCCAATGCCCCAAAGAGGTGACATCCATCATTAAGGATCCTCACCAGCCAGAATATGCCCTCTTCTCACTGATACCATCAGGATGGAGGTATAGGAGCCCAAAGACACACGCACACACACACACTCAACATTTTAGGAGCAGCCTCGTCCCCTGCACCATCCAATTTCTGAGAGGACAATGAACCCACCAACACTACCTCACTATTTTTTGCATTCATATTTTTATTAATATATTTATTTAAGGTGGGGGGGTATATATATATATATATATATATATATATATATACACACACACACACACACACACATATTTACATATATATACACAGTACTGTGCAAAGGTCTTAGACACATGAAAAAAAATCTGTAAAGCAAAGATGCTTTCAAGAATAATGAAATGGAAAGTTTCTAAATATCAAAAATTACTGTAAAGAGTAGGAAACAGTAAAAAACTAAATCAAAATCAACACTTGGTGTGATCACCCTTTGTCTTTAAAACTGCATCAGTTCCCTTAGGTACACTGACGTGCAGTTTGGTAAGAAAATTGGCTGGTAGGCTGTTCCAGACAACTTGGAGAACTTGCCACAGTTCTTCTGCAGACTTTGGCTGTCTCTCTTGCTTCTCTCTCCAGGTAGTCCCAGACTGTCTTGATGATGTTGAAATCAGGGCTCTGCGGATGCCATACCATCTGTTGGAGAACTCCTTGCTCTTCTTTTCAAAGATAGTTCTTTGTGATCTTGGCCATGTGTTTGGGGTACTTGTCCTGTTGTAGATTGAAGTTGGGCCAGTCAGCTGCCTCCTTGTGATGGACTTCTCAGTATTGAGGATTCTATTAATTCTGACCAGATTGCCAACTCTATTTGCAGTACTGCAACCCCAAACCTGCAGGGAACCTCCACCATTCTTCATTGTTGGCTGCAGACACTCATCCATGTAGCGCTCTCCAGCTCTTCTGTCAAAATACTGTACCTCCTGTTTGAGCCAAAAATTTCAAATTTTGATTTGTCAGTCCAGTCCACCAGCTGCCATTGTTCAGCACCCCAATCCTTGTGTTTCTGTGCATAGGTGAGTCTCTTGGCTTTGTTTCCACTTCAGAGACAGCAATCCTTCCATGAAGACCACTTCTGACAAGACTTCTCCAGAATTCAGAAGGGTGTACTAGGGTTCCAGTGGTTTCTGTAAGATCAGAGCGGATAGCAGTGCCAGACTTCTGACTTAAAAGGGATGTCACTTTGATGTCTCTCCCTTCTGCAGCACTCAGTTTCCCTGGCTGACCACTGCATTTCTGGTCGTCAACTTTGCCCGTGTTTTGTGCTGCTTCAGAAGAGCTTGGACTGCACATCTTGAAACTCCCGTCTGCTGCAAGATTTCTGCTTGGGAGAGACCTTGTTGATACAGAATGACCATCTTGTGACTTGTTGCTATGCTTCCTCTTGCCATGGTGCAAGAATTGATGATTTTAAGGTTAAACGGTCACATTTGCCACACCCTCACCTTTTAGTCTGGTTGTCCATCACCCAGTTTGATTCATTCTACACCCGTTTCTGTTTCAGTTGATCAGATTACTTAATATGTTACTTTCTTTAACAAAATACAAACATTTATCATTTAATTTTTTGGAAAATGTATGTTTGGACATCTAAAATTTGCTCTTATCCACTGACACGCTACTGCAGAAGACAAAAAATAAACATCTAAAACAAAATTTATATAAAAAACTAAGACTGTGCCTAAGACTTTTGCACAGTACTGTATCATATAGCACTTGTAATGTATAGCTCTTTTTAGTGTATTGTACTGCACAGCTGCTGGAAAACAACAATTTTCACAATGTATGTTAGTAATAGTAAACCTGATTCTGATTCTGATTCCAATTTCAGTGAAGCCCTGGAAGCAGGTATATAATTTTTGACAAACATGAGCAAGTCTGCAGGTGCTGGAAGCAACATATGCAGAATGCAGGAGGAATTCAGCAGGTCAGGCAGCATTAACGGAAAAGAGTAAACAGTCGATATTTCAGGCTGAGACCATTCGTCAGGACTGATTAGGAAGGGAGGAAGATGCCAGAATAAAAAGGTGGGGGAGAGGGGGAGAGGGGAAGGAGGCTAGCTGGAAGGTGATAGATGAAGCCAGGCTGATGGGAAAGGTCAAGGGCTGGAGAAGAAAGAATCTGATCGGAGAGGGGAGTGAACAGGAGAAAGAGACGGAGGAGGGGACCCAGGGGGAAGTAATGGGCATTTGAGAAGTGAAAGAATAGAGGAAAGGGGAGGATATTTGTTCACTGGCAGGAGAAATTAATATTCATACCAACAGGTTGGAGGTGACCCACGTAGAATATAAGATGTTGCCCCTCCACCCTGAGGGTGGACTCATCTTGGCAAAAGAGGAGGCCGTGGATCAACATGTCCGAACGGGAATGGGGACCGGAATTAAAACGTTTTGCCACTGGGAGTCCTGCTTGCGGCAAATGGTGCAGAAATGCTTGATGAACTGGCCCCCCAGTTTACTACGGGTCTCACAGATGTACAGGAGGCTGCATCCGCAGTGTTGGGCACTAGACGGCACACAGGAGAAGTGTTGCCTCACCTGGAAGGACTGTTGGGGGCCCTGAATGGAGGTGTAGGGGCAGGTGTCGCACTTGTGCCACCTGCAGGGGTAAGTGCCTGGAAGGAGATTAGTGAGGAGGGATGAGTGGACAAGGGAATCGCGGAGGGAACAATCCCTGTGGAGAGCGGAGGGGGGAGGTAAAGATATGTTTAGTGCTAGGATCTTTATGAAGATGGCAGAAGTTGCAGTGGATAACGTGTTGGCTGATGGAGTGGTAGGTAAGGAGAAGAGAGATTCTATCACTATTACGGTGGCAGGAAGATAGGGTGAGCGCAGATGTACGGGAAATAGAGACAATGCAGGTGAGGGTAGCATCAATAGCAGAGAAGGGGGAAACCATTGGGGTTAAACATATCTTTACCTCCCAACCCCCTCCACTTTTCACAGGGATCACTCCCTCCGTGATTCCTTTGACTATTTGCCCCTCCCCACTGATCTCCCTCCCAGGCACTTACCCCTGCAAGCAGCCTAGGTGCTACACCTGCCGCTGCATCTCCTCCCTCACCTCCATTCAGGGCTGCAAATAGTTCTTCCAGGTGAGGCAACGCTTCGCCTGTGAATCCTCTGGGGCTGTCTATTGTGTCTGCTGCTCCTGGTGTGGCCTCCCCTACATTGGCGAGACCCGTCATAAACTGGGGGACTCATTCTTCGAGCACTCCTGCGTCATCTACCAGCAGCGGGACTTCCCACTGACCCAGCGTTTTAATTACCATTCCCATTCCCGTTCCAACGTGTCGACCCATGGCCTCCTCTTGTGCCAAGATGGAGGAGCAACACCTTATATTCCGTCTGGGTACCCTCCAACCTGATGGCATGAATAGCAATTTCTCCTTCCAGTAAACAAACTTTGCCCCCACCCCTCTATTTCCCACTCTGACCTTTCACTCCTTCTCACCTGCCCTTTACTTCCCGCTGGGTTCTCTCTTCCTTCCCTTTCTCCTATTGACCACTCTCCTCTCCAATCAGATTCTTTCTTCTCCAGCCCTTGACCTTTCCCACCCACTTGGCTTCACCTATCACATTCCAGCTAGCCTCTCCCCCCCCCCACCTTTTTATTCAGGCATCTTCACTCTTTATTTCCAGTCCTGATGAAGGGTTGCCTGAAACGTTGACTGTTTACTCTTTTCCATAGATGCTGCCTGGCCTGCTGAGTCCATAGAACCATAGAACACTACAGCGCAGAAAACAGGCCATTTGGCCCTTCTAGTCTGTGCCAAAACTTTATTCCGCTAGTCCCACTGTCCATAACCCTCCAGACCTCTCCCATCCATGTATCTATCCAATTTATTCTTAAAACTTAACAGTGAGCCTGCATTTACCCCGTCAGATGGCAGCTCGTTCCACACTCCCACCACTCTCTGAGTGAAGAAGTTAACCCTAATGTTCCCCCTTTCACCCTAAAGCCATGTCCTCTCGTATTTATCTCTCCTAATCTAAGTGGAAAGAGCCTACTCGCATTTACAGCATTTTGTATATGTTATTGCAAATAATTTTGGATGGATGTTTTGAAGGAAAATGATACATGTATAACACATCCGTGTATGTCTGCAGTCTCTTGAATTGAGTTTGAAGTATAGGTTCTGCTGTACCGCACACAGCCCCCCAAACCCCACACAGTCGCTACCCACAGACAGGAGTGTCATCCATTAATAACAATGCAGTCGGTTTTGGTGATGTTAATGGAGGAGCGTGTGTTGTTCAGTAAACACGGCCAACTCCCTAGCATATAGATAAGATACAGCACCTCCTACGTCCACTTGAGAAAACGGGCAGGGCTTGCATTCCATATTGCGTCTAAAAGAAGGTGCCTCTGGCAATGCAGCATTTTCATAAGGAGGGGTTGGATAGCTTGGATTTGCATTCCTTCGAGCAATAGAGGCTGAGGGAAGAGCTGAGTGAGTTAACCAAGCCACCTCCAGGTTACAAATCCCCAAAGACACATGGATGAGCTCACATAAAGTTAGTGAATTTAACAATCTGATATATGCACAATAGGAGCCACAAAAATAGTCTCTCCCTCTCCCCCTTCCTCACTCTCACCCTCAACCTTACCCTCTCCCTTACCCTCATCCTCTACCTCTCCCTCACCCTCACCCTCACCCTCTCCCTCATCCTTCCCTTCTCCCTCTCCCTTTCACATTCACCCACTCCCTCTCCCTCACCCTCACCCTCTCCCCTTCACTCTCACCCTCCCTCATCCTCCCTCACCCTCACCCTCTCCCCTTCCTCTCCCTCACCCTCACCCTCACCCTCTGCCTCTCCCTCTCACTTTCCCATTCCTTCACCATGTCCCTCTCACTACCCCCTCTCCCTCTCTATCTCTCTCTCCCCAACTCCCTCCCCCACTTCCCACCCCCTCAGTCCTTAGTAATTGTTCTTTCTTACCAGTCTTATTCAACATTCAATATCCAAGATTGTTTATTGTCATTCTTCAGTATGAGTGTAAAGGAGAACAAAATGATTGTTACTCTGGATTCAATAAAAAACAAAATAATAATGAAAATCACTATCAGTATAAATATAAAAAAGCATTGGTATGAAACACAATGTAAAAGTAACTGCTGAGTGTAGCCTTTATACATAAGTTTAGCTTCTATACTTAGACAGATTGTGTATACATTAAGTGGAGGCTGGTGCAGGACTATCTAAACATTGTAGTCAGCAGGGTGAGTAGCAGTGCATTAGGGATGCAGATTCAAAAAGGGTAGCAAGTACAGACTCAAAGTGTTATATCTCAATGCACGGAGTATAAGAAATAAGGTGATGATCTTGCTGCACTTTTACAGATTGTTGTGGCCATCACTGAGTTGTGGCTGAAGGATGGTTGTAGTTGGGAGCTGAATGTATTGGAGGGATAGGAAGGTAGACAGAGGGGGTGGCGTGGCTCTGCTGGGGGAGAATGGCATCACATCGGTAGAAAGATGTGACATAGGTTTTTAAGATGTTGAATCCTTGTGGATTCTGGTTAAGAAACTGCAAAGATTTTAACATGCAGGTAGATTGAGAAAATCAGGTTGGTAATGGATCTTGAGGGAATGAATTTGTTGAATGCCAATAAGATGGCTTTTTAGAGCTATTTGTCGTTGAGCCTACTAGGGGATCAGCTATACTGGATTGGGTGTTATGTGCTGAACCTGAGGTGATTAGAGAGCTTAAGGTAAAGGAACTTAAGGAGGCAGCGATCACAATATGATTAAGTTCAACTTGAAATTTGATAGCGAGAGAGTAAAGTCTAATGTAACAGTATTTCTGTGGTATGAGAGAGGATTTGGCCAAAGTAAATTGGAAGGAGATGCTGGCAGGGATGACAGCAGAGCAGCAATGACTTGAGGTTCTGGGAAAAATGAGGAAGTTGCAGGATAGAAGTATTCCAAGAACAAAGAAATACTCAAATAGCAAAATAGTACAACTGTGGCTAACAAGGGAAATCAAAGCTAATGTAAAAGCAAAAGAGAGCATACAACAAAGCAAAAATTAGCAGGAAGATAGAGGATTGGGAAGCTTTTAAAAACACAGAAAGCAACTAAAAGAATAATTGGGAGAGAAGCTATGAAATATGAAAGCAAGCTAGCAAACAATATCAAGGTAGATTGAAAAGGCTTTTTCAAGTATAGAAAAAATAGAGATGAGAGAGGGTATAGGACTACTAGAAAATGAAGCTGGAGAAATAATAACAGAGTACAAGGAGATGGCAAATGCACTAAATGAATATTTTGCATCAGTCTTCACTGTGGAAGACACTAGCAGTGTGCCAGGAGATGAAGGGTGTGAGGGAAGAGAAGTGAGTGCAGTTACTGTTACAAAGGAGAAAGTGCTCAAAAAACTGAAGGACCTAAAGTTACACAAGTTACCCAGAACAAATGAACTGCACCCTAGGTTTCTGAAAGATGGAGTGGTAGATATTGTGGAGGCATTAATAATGATCTTTCAAGAATCATTGGACTCTGGCATGGTTCTGGAGTACTGGAAACCTGCAAATGTCACTCCACTCTTTAAGAAAGCAGCAGAAAGGAAATTATAAACCAGTTAGCCTGACCTCAGTAGTTGGAAAGATGTTGAATCAGTTGTTAAGGATGAGGTTATGGAGTACTTGGTGACACAGAACAAGATAGGACAAAGTCAGTATAGTTTCCTTAAGGGAAAATCCTTCCTGACAAACCTATTGGAATTCTTTGAGGAGATTACAAGTGGGATAGATAAAGGGGATGCAGTGGATGTTGTATATTTGGATTTTCAGAAAGACTTTGAGAAGGTGCCACATATGAGGCTGCTTACTAAGTTAAGAGCCCATGGTATTACATGAAAGCTGCAGAATGAATAAGACAGATTAGGAGAATGGGTAAGAAAGTGGCAAATGAAAAGCAATGTTGGAAGATGCATTGTCATGCACTTTGGTAGAAGAAATAAATGTGCAGACTTTTTTAAATGGGGAGAAAATCCAAAAATTTGAGATGCAAAAGGCTGTGATGCTGAGGCTTTATAAGGCAGCGGTCCCCAACCACTGGACCGCAAAGCATGTACTACTGGGCCACAAGGAAATGATATGATTTGGCGATATGAGTCAGCTGCACCTTTCGTCATTCCCTGTCACGCCCACTGTTGAGCTTGAACGCACGCGAGGTCATTACACACATGTCATCCATGTCAGCGCGGGAAGATGATCAACTCCTCGAGCTTGCAAATGACGGTGGGCTGAAAAGTATGTTTGACATAACATCTCTGCCGGCATTCTGGATCAAAGTCAAGGCTGAATATCCTGAGAAAGCCACAAAAGCACTGAAAATGTTGCTTCCATTTCCAACATATCTCTGCAATGAATGCAACGAAAATGAAATTGCAGAATAGACTGGACATAAGGAACCCCTTTCGAGTATCGCTGCCTCCCATCACCTCTCGATGGCACTGTCTTGTTGCAGGGAAACAAGCCCAGGGCTCCCACTGATTCAGCGATATTGGTGTGTTGCAATGATTTTATATGTTCATACGGGGAAAGTATGTGCTGTGTGTTTAGTATCCAAATGTTACTTAAAATGTTATGATGCTATTGACTTATGAGTGAATTATATAACCATATAACAATTACAGCACGGAAACAGGCCATCTCGGCCCTTCTAGTCCATGCCGAACGCTACTCTCACCTAGTCTCACCGACCTGCACTCAGCCCATAACCCTCCATTCCTTTGCTGTCCATATAGCTATCCAATTTTTCATTAAATGATAATATTGAACCTGCCTCTACCACTTCTACTGGAATTTCGTTCAACACTTACTTCAAGCTCCCCATCCTCCCCTGGTAATTGACTTATCACTATATTCATGCAACGAAAATATGCGCTGTGTGTTTAATATTAAATTTGTTAGATAAACCCTTTTAAAAACGAAATTGAGTGTATTAGCCACTTATCACCTATATTCCAGTCGTGATTAACACCCCCCCCCAAACAGAATCCCCAAAAACAATTTGTAGAAAAAAAACCGGCACGTACTCGCATGCGCACACAGGTGCCCGCACAAGGCTTCATGGTCATTGTAGTCTTTCTCAGGGTAAACACAAGTGTCCCATATTTGACTGCTACTCTTGTCCGTTGGCAACCATATTCTCCACCACCCCACCACCCCCGGGTCGGCCGGTCCGCAAAAATATTGTCAATAATAAACCGGTCCACAGTGCAAAAAAGGTTGGGAACCCCTGTTATAAGGCACCGGTGAGGCCTCACCTTGAGTATTGTGAACAGTTTTGGACTCCTTATCTGAGAAAATAGGTACTGGCATTTGAGAGGGTTCAGAGGAGTTTCACAAGGATGATTCCAGGAATGAAAGAGTTATCATACGAGGAACGTTTGATGGCTCCGGGCCTGTACTCACTAGAATTTAGCATGAGGGGGGATCTCATTGAAACCTTTCAAATGTTGAAAGGCCTAGACATAGTAGATGTGAAATAGATGTTTCCCATAGTGGAGGAGTCTAGGACAAAAGGCCACAGCCTCAGGATGGATAGAGGGGCATCCATTTAAAACAGATGCAGAGAAATTTCTTTAGCCAGAGGTTGGAGAATTTGTGGAATTTGTTACCACAGGCAGCTGTGATGGCCAGGCCACTGGGTGTATTTAAGGCAGAGATTGATACGTTCTTGATTGGCCACAGCATCAAAGGTTACAGAGAAAAGGCTAGGGAGTGGGGCTGAGGAGGGGAAAAAAAGGATCAGCCATGATTGAATGGCAGATCAGACTTATGGGCAAATAGCCTAATTCTGCTCCTATGTCTTATGGTCTAACATAGGATGACTGACAGACACATGTGCTTTGAATGCTAGTTAACACAATGCTGTTAAGGCACTGTGACCACATCAAGTCATTTTTGTGCATCTTCTGATTTATGGACAAAATTGAACTGAGAAAATCTATGTAAACAAGACCCATTCATTATCTGGGAGGTTGTACAGAATAATGAGGGGCATGGGCAGGATATTTATTTATTTACTCAGAGCAGAGGTATCCTAAACTATAGGGCATATGTATACAGCAAGGTCTACATGCTTTAGAGAGGATCTGTGGGAGAACTTTTTCACCCACTGGGTGATTGGGGATCTGGAGCGCACTGTCTGAGTGGGAGCTGGAGGCAGAGCCTCTCACAATATTGAAGAAATATCTGAATATCCAAGGTATGGGAGGGTAATGAGAAGGTTGGTTAATGGGATTGGTATAACTGGTTGGCATGGACTGCGTGGGCCGAAATTGAGTACACTGTGAGTCCGCAGCCCGGCAACATAGGGGTTGAGTAGTTCACTGGTTAAATTCCAGCACCATGAGCCAGGGCCTGAACTGTCGAATCCCACAGTGGCAGTAGGAGAAGTCAAGTTCAATTGTTTAGGATCTTAAGAATCAGGAGCCGAATTAGCCTCTCGATCCTGTCCCATCATTCTATAGGATTACTACCATCAGGGTATTAGACGAATTAGACAAAATTGGATGAAGAATTGAGATTGCAAGATCAACATTCTGGAGCCTGAGTGATGTGCTTGAGGTTGGACTTTGGGCTGCGTTGTAGAATTTGGAAATGCTACGCCTGGAGCAGTCTGTTGTATGGATTTGAATCGTGGACCTTATGGATTCGAATCGTGGACCTTATGCATTCTCCTTAAACACCACATTTCAAATGCCTCCAGGCATTTGAAATGTGGTGTTTGAAGGAGAATGCAGAAAATTAGATGGGTGATGAAGGTCAGTAATATGGAAGTGTTGAAGAGAGCGAGGAGAGGAAAGGAGTTGCTGAAAAATGTGCAGAAAGGGAAGCTGGAATATGCCGGGCACTTGGTAAGAGGTGGTGGACTGCAGAAATTGTTATTGGAAGGGATGATAGAAGGAAAGAGAGAAAGAGGAAGGCAGCGAACCACTTGGTATGATAATGTGAGGCAATGGACTGGGTTGAGTTATGCTGAGGCCAGAAAAAGAGCGCAAGATCGAAGAAGATGGAGGAGCATAGCCACCAACCCCCGATTCGGGACAACACCCACTGACCGACTGACCATCAGGGAGGAGGTACAGGAGCCTGAAGACCCATACTGAACAGCTTCTTCCCCTCCGCTATCAGATTTCTGAATGGCTATGAACGCTACTATTCCTCTTTTGCACTATTAATTTTTTTATATTTTAACTTACAGTAATTTTTTATGCCTTGCATCATCAACCATCTTGATATGGTTCTGATTGCTGATCTGATGAAGGGTCTTGGCCCGAAACATCGCCTGTTCATTTCCCCTCCATAGATGCTGCCTGACCAGCTGAGTTCCTCCAGCATTTTGTGTGTGTTGCTCCAGATTTCCAGCATCTGTTGGATCTCTTGTGTCTCCATTCCATAAGATCTTGCATTTTCACATAGTTTTTCTGTCCTATCCCCACTGCAGTATTGCAGGTCTGAGGCTGCTATCTCTGCAGCTTCCATTGTGCAGAATCTTTACCTAGAGGACCTCCCTGGTGCTGAAAGTTTAATTCCTGCTCCCATCTGTATTCTTTTCAGATGAACTGAAAAGAAAAATCCATTGCATTTCATGAAGATATGGAATTTATCTCTCTCTCTCTCTCTCCCCCTCCCTCCCTCCCTCCCCTCCCCCTCCCCCTCTACCTCTCCCTCTCTCTCAGTAAAGGGACCCAGTAAAACCCATTCTGCATTTATCTAAAGAAATGCAATTCCTAGAAATTGATTTTGAAGGCAACAAAAAACTCTTTGGAAATATTTCTCCATTCATGACTTTGTCCCAAGCAGCACACGTTCATCCCAGTGTCTCCTGTGGTCAATGTCTGATCAATCGCAGGACTGATGAGGCAGCTGGGTGAACTACCGAGCTCTGTAGTATTTTTGAGGGAACCGTATCCAGTATTGTGTTCAGTCATGTTTGTGTTGTTACCCAACCATCCCCACCATCCGTAGCCCCACTTTGGGGTCAAGGAGAGAAAGCAAGGCACAGATGGAGGAAAGAGAAGGGGAGGAAGAAGAGAAGATGATGGAAAAGGAAATGGAGAAGGAGAAACAGAGAGAAAAGGAAGAGAGAAGGAATCAGAATCAAGTTTATAATCACTGACGAATTGTGCAAATACAATAACAAATAAATAATACTGAGAAGATGAGTCTGTAGGTTGAGGAATCAGTTCAGAGTTGAGGTGAGTGAAGTTATCGATATTGGTTCAGGAACCTAATGCTTAGAGGGTAATAACTGTTCTTGAACCTTGTGGTTTGGGACCTAAGGCTCCTGAACCACCTTCCCCATGGCAGCAGCGAGAAGTGAGCATGGCCTGGGTGGTGGGGGTCCTCGATGATGGATGCTGCTTCCTTGTGTCAGCACTCCATGTAGCACACATTTAATCGGTGTGTGCTCAAAGTACAAGCAATGCTAAAAAAAACACTATGGCAACTTACGGTGTTCATGGGACTAACAGGTACTCATCCATTTGAGACCAGCTCTTCATGATTTAGTTCCTCAAGGCTTGTTTCACTAAAATGGAGAGCTTTTCAACCGACACTGACAGTGTGAATTAGCGTTCATCACACAGGTCCCCAACTTTATGCTGCTCATTTCAACACTTTAATTCCGTCCTAGTTTCCACTGGGGGCCCATTGCTGCAACTCACTCATATTAGAGCTCACTCAGGCTGGTTAAAGGTCGAGCCGTGCCTCTCGCAGGGGACGCGGCGGGACTCGAGCCCTGTAATTGTGAAGGGAGCGAATCAGACCTGGAGACACAGGGAAGGAAGAAGAAGGCTCCAGCGTACTTTGATGACACTGATTAAAAACGATTCCCTCAATCCTCAGGGATATGGATTGGGAGAGAGGTGAATAGAGACCTATAAGTGTCGAGCCCACACTCCTTCATTCAGGAACAGTTATTACCTGACAACCATCAGGCTCCTGGGCCAGTGTGGATAACTTCACTCATCTCAACTAAACTAACTCCATAAGCTATGGATTCACTTTCAAGGACTCTACAAACGTTCTCGGTATTATTTACTTCTTTTGTTTTACTATTTGCATGATTTGTCTTCTTTTGAGCACTGGTTATTTATCAGTATTTGTTTATCTTTAGTTTTTCATTAATTCTATCATATTTCTGTATTTTCCTGTAAATGCCTGCAGGAAAATGAATCCCAAGGTGATATGTGGTGTATATGGTATATATGGTGATATATACATACTTTGGTAATAAATTTCCTTTCAACCTCTTTGACCTTTGAGTTCAGTTGTCATGTTGCAAAGTGCAATATCACAGCAACAAGCAATCTGCTGGAGGAACTCGGTAGGTCGGACAGCATCTGTGGGTGGAAAAGAATTGTCGATCTGGGACCAAGGGTTTCAACCCGAAACCTTTCACCTCTCCCCACAGCTGCTGCCTGACTCACTGAGTTTCTTTGTCAGACTGTTTTGTTGCTCCAGATTCCAGTGTCTGCATGCAACATGATGATATCACATACGATGACTTCATACATCATCAAGCTCAGTGAACCTGTCCTCAGGTACATCACCGTCCATGTTATCACCAAGCAAACGTCTCCATCAGGTACCTCATGCTGGTATCCTCACACACTGGTTTTGTGGTGGGCTTCACACCCACATCTCAGTATCTGGACACTTAGCACAGCACTCACTGGAGAAACACACAGAAAAGTTGCTGGTGAACGCAGCAGGCCAGGCAGCATCTATAAGAAGAGGTACAGTCGGCGTTTCGGGCCGAGACCCTTCGTCAGGACTAACTGAAAGAAGAGCTAGTAAGAGATTTGAAAGTGAGAGAGGGAGGGGGAGGGGGAAATCCAAAACGATAGGAGAAGACAGGAGGGGGAGCGATGGGGCCAAGAGCTGGACAGTTGATTGGCAAAAAGGATATGAGAGGATAATGGGATGGGAGGCCTAGGGAGAAAGAAAGGGGAGGGGTGAAGCCCAGAGGATGGGCAAGGAGTATAGTGAGAGGGACAGAGGGAGAAAAAGGAGAGAGAAAAAAATAATATACTCACTGGAGAACCTCGGACCAGCTGAGATCAGACCTGGCATAGCAGGGGACAGCACTCGGCCGGCGACAAGGAGGCATACCGGAGTGAGATAGATTGGCTGGTTGAGTGGTCGGAACTACAAACTTGCTCTCTGTATTAGCAAGACCAAGGAATTGACTGTGGAGTTCAGGAAGGGGAAATTGAGGGAACGCACACCAGTCCTCAGTGAGGTGTCAGCAGTGCGGTGGGTGAGCAGCTTCAAGTTTCTGGGTGTCTCCATTTCAGAGGACCTACCCTGGGCCCAACATATTGATGCAATCATGAAGAAGGTGTGCCAGTGGCTATATTTCATTAGGAATCTAAGGAGATTTCGTATGTCAGCGAAGACTCTAGCAAATTTCTACAGATGTAGAGTGGAGAGCATTCAGACTGGTTACATCTCCACTTGGTATGAAGGTGCCAATGCACAGGATCGAAAGCAGCTGCAGAGGATTGTAGATTCAGCCATCTCCATCACGGATGTCTTCAAAAGGTGGTGCCTTATCATGGAGGATGAGCCCTCTTCTCATTACTACCACTGAGGAGATGATACAGGAACCTGGAGACACATACTCAACATTTCAGGAAAAGCTTTTTCCCTTCCACCATCAGATTTCCATTAACACTACCTTGCTACTCCTCTTTTTCACTATTTTTATTTTTTGGCGTGTGCCTGCGTGCGTGCAAGTCTGTGCGTGTGCGTGTGTCTGTGATGATGTCTTTTTCATGGCTTTTTACAAGGCGCGGAGCGAGAGAGAGACTGTGTGGCGCGGCACTCTTCACACAGACATTTTCGCAGTATTTTTCCCTTTATTTTACAAGGTCGAGTTGCAACCTCGACACTCATCCCGACACGGATGGAAAGTGTACTCGGGAGCAGACCCGATTGGTTTCGAACCCAGGAACCTCCGCTCCCGGGTCCAGCACTGATGTCATTGCACCACCAGCCAGGCCCTTTTTCACTATTTTTATTGTAACTTATAGTAATTTTTATATCTTGCAATGTACTGCTGCGCAGACCAACAAACTTCAAGACATATGTCAGTGATAATAAACCTGATTCACATTTGGATTCCGATCCTGCTAATTCAGCTTGTTGGTCAGAGCTGGGACAGCCAAACAGGTGCTGGACTGACACCAAAGACCCAGAGCTTTCCTTCCATGTTCTATCTCCCCTCGGCACACTCTCTTCTGACTCACGAATAAACAATGTAAGCATCTTCCTTCTCAACCCCTTCCCCACACTGTCACAAATGTTTTTTTTGCCCCTTTTTCCGCTCCACACTGTCTGCAGATGATGCAGACACACTGAGACTCTGTCGTCCACTCACAACCACCAGTTTGGAACCCAACACCACATCTCATTTTGGAGGAAGCACAAAAGAGATTGGCTGGCACTGGTCAAACGTACTAGAGCTCAGTAGGGGAGATCACTGGTGCTAGCTCACTGCAGAGGAAGGTTGCTTGGCTGTTCATTATATCTTTCCTTATGACATTTCCTTGTTGGGCACGTGGCCAAGTGGTTAAGGGGTTCGTCTAGTGATCTGAAGGTCGCTAGTTTGAGCCTCAGCTGTGGCAGCGTGTTTGTGTCCTTGAGCAAGGCACTTAACCACACATTGCTCTAGTGTCTGTGCGAGGAGTGGCGCCCCACACAGACTTCCAATCTGCACCTTGTAAGGAATGAAAATGCCCGACGCAGGCCTCTCATGGTCTGATTCGACGTCCCCCCCCCCCCCCCTTATGACGTAGCAACACCCACCATCCAAGATCCCCTCAAAATGCGCCATGCCATCTTCTCACAACTCCCATCAGGTGGGAGATCCAGAAGCCAGAGGAACAGCTACTTCCCTTCAACTATTCGTTTCTGAACCAAACTGTACATCCCTAAGACTAAGGTTTAACAGCACGACGATTACTTTGGTCACTTTGCACTAAAATAGACTTTGGTGTCATGAATATTGACATCTCTAAATTCTGGTAATTGCTTCCACCTCCACCCTTCTCCCTTTTTCATTTCCCATTCTGGTAACCATCTCACCCCTTCTCTTCATCTGCCCATCACCTTTTACTGGTTCCCTTCCTCCTTCCCTATATTCCATGGTCCATTTTTCTCTGCTATTAGATTGCTTCTTCTTCAGCCCTTTACCTCTCCCACTTATCACCTTCCAGCTGCTCAAATCATGCCCCCTCCACCACCCACCCCCCTTCCCTTTCACCTACCACCTGCCAGCTTTTCCTCTCCCTGCCATCTCATTCTGGCTTCTGCAGGGTCTGAAATGTAGACTGTTTATTCCCTTCCACAGATGCTGCCTGACCTACCGAGTTCCTCCAGCACTTTGTGTGTTGTACATTTCCAGCAGCTGCAGAATCTCTCATGTCTTTGTTTTCCCTTCTATTTGTATTGTTTCTTGTAAAATTGTGTATAGTTTACACTTAAATCATGATTTCCTTGTGAACACTGTTTGTATGATGCTATTTACGTGTGATGCTGCTGCAGGTAGGTTTTTGATTGCGCCTGTGAATATGCGTACTTGTGTACATGGCAATAAACTTAACTTTGACATTGGCACATGCAAGCACACAGGGGAGGCAGGCATAAACTGAATAGTTGCCATCGTATACAAAAGGTATTCTTCTATTAATTATTTTTTTCTGGAAGGTTCAGATTCTTGCAGTCATTCTTGCTTTATGGTTAACTCTATGGTGAGTCAGTAATAGAGGCAGATTAAGTTTCAGGGCTGTTAGTAATTAGGTCTGTGTTTGCAGGAATCTCTCTCAGATGGATCTTTCATGGAAAAGAAAGGAGCTCTTGTGCCAGATCTGTCACCCCTCACACCTCCACATGCTCCCGTCTTGTGGAAGACAGGGCTGTAGAGGGAGTGGTCACAATACATTCTGCAGGTGCTGGAGTTCTTGAGCAACACACACAAAATGCTGGAGGAACTCAGCAGGCCAGGCAGCAAATATGGAAGGAAATGAACAGTCGATGTTTCGGGCCGAGATCCTTCATCAGGACTGGAAAGGAAGGTGGGGGGGTGGGGTAGAAGCCAGAATAGGAAAGTGGGGAGAGAGGAAGGAGTACAAGCTGGTAGGTAGTAGGTAAGACCAGATGAGATGGAAGGTGGCTGGGTGGGGGGAGGGTGGATGAAGTAAGAAGCTGGGAGCGGATAGGTGGAAGAGGTAAAGGAGCATAGAAGATGGAATCTAATAGGAGAGGATAGCGGACCATGTAAGAAAGGGAAGGAGGAGGGGAACAATTGGGAAGTGAGGAGATGAGAAGGGGTGAGAGGGCAACCAGGATAGGGAATGGGAAAAGAGAGAAGGTGTGAGAGGGCAACTAGAATAGAGAATTGAAAAAGAGAGGTGTAGAGGGCAGCCAGAATAGGGAATGGGAAAAGTTTGAAGTTAATAACTCATCAGGGGTGATTGATAATTTTGTGGCCTATGGTAGAAGGAGATGAGTTATTAACTTCAGACTTTCTGCATAATCACTCAAAGAGTTGAACTGCATGTGCATGTAACGAGAGCTGTATAACTCATCTCCTTCTACCTTTGGCCATGACCTTATCAATCACTCCTGCTATGGACCACCTGGAGGTCCAAGATCCATTTGCTTCACAACCGCTAGACTAAGCATGTAAATGTAGGAGGGAACTATGTTGAAAAATAAATGTGCTAGGTTTTCTAAAATTGACTCCTTCTACCTTAGGCCATGAACTTATCAATCACCCCTCATATTTGTTTGTTTGTTTGTTTCTTTATTATTTATTTGCATAGTTGGTCTTCTTCACATTGGTTGCTTGTTAGTCTTTGTGTGTAGTTTTTCTTTGATTCTATTGTATTTCTTTGTAGCTACTGTGAATGCCTGCAAGAAAATGAACATCAGGGTTGTATTTGGTGACATCTATGCACTTTGACAATAAATTTGCTTTGAGCTTTGAACCAGAAGCCATGCAGAGTAATACATAACAACAGTATAAATCCACTGATGATATTCAACTAATTGATCAGGTGTCACCACTTGATTAATAATACCAAGCAGATCATGCGTTGTAATTCCAAAGCATGCATAGATAATTAGTGAATTATTGACATTGATTTCCAATTTTCCAACCAGATGCACAGATGTAATGCTGGAAGCACTTGATGGATGCTCGAGGGTTTGTCTTCTTTGGCCCCTAACTGTTACCCTCGTCAAACCTTCTCCTCAAATCCTGTGATCCTCGTGTTCATTTGTACAGCACATTTGTATTCAACAGGACACTACGGATGAAATTTCACTTTCGACCTAATCTTGCACTGTCCCAGCTTTGAGGCAACATAGAGAATACTCTTGCCTCCACTTATCACCTCTTTCGCTGTCTCTACTGTTCCCTACTCCCACTTGGCTTCATTTGCCAATCACCTCTCTTCTTTTGGATCTAGCTATCACTTGCCAGCTCTTACCCCATCCCTCCCCCTCACCTTTTTATACTGGTCGTTTCCCCTCTACTCTTTCTGTCCAGAAGTAGGCCTTGACCTTGAAAAGCAGGCTGTTCATTTTCTGCCACAGACATTGGCTGACCTACTGAGTTCCTCCAGCACCTCCATTTTGTTTTACAGGAGAGAACTTTAATTCACTTTGTATTAGCCTTGGTGTGGTAAATGGGATGAAATGGGAGGACGATTTGATCTGTATGTATGATTTCTGCTCTGCATAAAACACTATGCTGCATTGCTGCTGAGAATGTTTGAATTTCTGGGCAGGTCTAACGCTACATTTAGGTATCCATCTTAAACTTGCTCTTCTCCTGCTGACTGAGCTATGCAGATTATGGGGGGTATCGATGGGATAAATGTTGTACCTGCAGCCTTTTCCCCCTCAGGTTGGGTAAGACTGGAACTAGAGGTCATAGGTTTGGGGTGAAAGGTGAAATATTTAGGGGGAAACCTGAGGGGGAGCTTCTTCATTCAGAAGGTGGTACATGTGTGAAACGAGCTTCAGCAGAAGTGGTGAATGTGGGTTCAACTGCAACATGTAAGAGAAGTTTGGGTAGGCGCGTGGATGAGAGGTGTATGGAGGCTGCAGACCAGGTGCAGGTAGATGGGACGAGGCAAAAAACCATGCCGTCATGGACTAACTGAGCCAGCAGACCTGTGTCTGTGCTGTAGTGCTGATTAAGTGATCATCAGTAAGGTAAATAAAGACATACATCAAACCTCTGTGGTATGGACCTTGTGGGGGCGCTGGTGGGCTGGAGGTGAGGGGATGTGGGCATGGAGGGAATGGCAGGAGCGAGGAACAAAAGGCCTGGAGTGCCGGCCAAATCCCGGTGGGATCATCAGCAAAGCAATAAAGAGCTGATAGTGTGCAGCGAGAGCTACGGAAAACTGCAAATAGCCCCAGGCGGCTACCTGAGAGGTCAGGTGCAGAGGAGAATTAGAGGAGCTTCTGATCAAAGTGGGTTTTGATCATTACGTGCTTCATTGGTGTAAGATTGCTCAATAAAGATGCACGTGAAGCCTGCAGACTTCATTAGACATTTGGTGCATTGAGCTGAAACGGTGCTGCAGTGGCTGTCTGTAGTTAGTCGGACACTGGTGATGATGTGGGTGGATCTTTAGAAGTTTCCCCTCAACTTTATATTAACTGAAGCTCAGTTCAAAGTCAAAGACAAAATAAATTTATTATCGTAATATGTACATGTCACCATGTACTACCCTGAGATTCATTTTCTTGCAGGCATTTACAATAAATAAAAAGTGCAATAGAGTTTATGAAAAACTATACATAAACAAAGACTGACAAACAACCAATGTGCAAAAGACAAGCTGTGCAAACAAAAAGTACATAAAGAATACTGAGAGCATGAGTTGTAGTTGTGGTTCTAGAGTCCTTGAAAATGAGTCTGTAGGTTGTGGAGTTAATTCAGAGTTGAGATGAGTTAAGTTATCCATGCTGGTTCAGGAGCCTGATAGTTGATGGTTGAAGGCCTGGTAGCTGTTCATTTCTCTTCAAGTCATCAAATCCAGAGTTTAAGCTCCCTTCCACGCAACAGGCATTCCACTATGGTCCTGAGGGAACCCTGCAAGGCCAGAAGTTCTGCCTTCAGGAAGAAGTCCTGTCTTTCTCAAGAGTAGAGAGATAGGGCTTCTGTTTGCTCTCTTTCTGCACCACAATGCAGAAGCAGGCTCTTCAGCCCATCTAGTCCATGCCAAACTATTATCCTGCTTAGTCCCATCAGTTTAATCGTGGCACTCCATACCCTTCCCATCCATGTACTTGTTTCTTATTGTAACTTATAGTAAATTATTTTTATGTATTGCTCTGTACTGGTGCTGCTGTTACGTACCCCGTAACTGGGTTGCCAAACCAGCAGAAATGGAACGCTCGTTGGAGTCTGGATTACTAGGAACTAATAAAGTTTTATTAAAGAAATAAGTAATACAGTACATTAATCGTAAGGATATATATGTAACAGGTTAGCAATGATAATACACACATATACACAGAACTAGTGTAATAGGAATCAACCAAGCTCTATCACAGTCTACGGGTAAAATGATCAGTCTTAAGTGAAGCAGAGTTCAGTTCAGTTTAGGTGCAGTTCGCAGTAATCGCTGTTGTCGTACCGTTGGAGAGAGAGAGAGAGATGCAATTTGGTTTCGTCAGACCTTTTTGATGTCTTCGCAGTTGGTTTCGGGCAGACCCTTTGATGTCTTCTATCCCACTGTGGTCACCGACTGTGACCCCTCCATTCCGGATACAATCGTTCTTCCACGGTGAACCCAGCACCCAGGCAAGGGCGGACACACACCCCAGGTTCCCACCGATCATACCTTTACACCCTGTGAGCCTCTGGTCGGTTCCCGTGAACCGGACCTCCAAACTTCCACCAACTTGTGGGGGCACACTACTCTTTCCAGGGTCTCGTGGCGTGTCACGTGCCTTAGCAAACCTGCTCCTTTTATCCCCCTGCTGAGGTATCACCTGTCCATCAAACTTCAAACAGTTCAGGTTCAAAGCAACCAGTCTGTCAATAGCTGAATTGTGTTTCTTTCCTGTTAATCCCTCCCTTCTCTCTTATTAGCATTTTGAATGTTTCTCCATTGTCTTTCTTATCTCTTTCATTAGCATCATCAGTCCGGTACCTCTGCTGGGCGTCACACATGACACCCCCACCCTTAAAAGGATTTTTACCAGGGTAAAAATTATGGGTATGAATGCACATTATTAGGTACACACTAATATACAGGTAGTTATCAGCTATTCGGCTAATACAGAGAACTTTAAGTTTTAATACCTTGACAGACAGTCAGCAATCACATTGTCCGTTCCTTATATATGTTTTATTCTAATATCAAATTTCTGTAAGACCAGGCTCCAACTTAGTAAATGTTTGTTTTTATCCTTCATAGTGGCCAAAAACACTAATGGATTGTGATCAGTGTAAATTATCAGTGGTTTCCGTGCCGGACAAATATAAACCTCAAAATGTTGTAATGCTAGTATGATTGCCAGTAATTCCTTCTCCACAGTGGAATAATTTCTCTGATGGACATTAAACTTCTTAGAAAAATAAGCCACTGGGTGGTCAATCTCCTCTTTGTCTGTCTGCAACAGCACTGCCCCGGCCGTTTCGTTGCTAGCATCTGTTGCTAGGGAGAAGGGTTTTGAAAAGTCACGTGCATTCAATACAGGCTGGTGACACAGAATCGCCTTCAGACTCTCGAAGGCTTGTTGACAAAGGTCGTTCCACACAAACTTTGCATTCTTCGGCAAGAGCTTAGTAAGAGGGAGGGTAATATCCGCAAAGTTTTTGCAAAACTTCCGATAGTATCCCACCATCCCCAAGAACCTTCTCAGGGCTCTCTTGTCCGTCGGGATGGGAACTTCAGAGACAGCCTGCATCGGGGCCAGCTGCCCCTGTCCTACCACATATCCCAGATAAGCGACCTTGACGTGGCCGAACTCACTTTTTGCGAGGTTCACTGTCAGGTTGGCTTCAGACAGTTGTTTAAACAGTTCCTCTACTGCCACAATGTGCTCCTTCCATGTGTCACTCCAGACCACTAAATCGTCAATATACGCTTCTGCGTTCTTTAACCCTTTTATCACTGAATTAATCATCCTTTGGAAGGTCCCTGGGGTGTTCTTCATGCCAAAAGGTAAAACATTATACTCGTATAACCCGGATGGAGTGACAAATGCTGAGATTTCTCTAGCCCGGTCGGTTAAAGGAACGCACCAGTATCCTTTCAGCAAATCGATCTTTGTGATGTACTTAGCCCTCCCCACTTTATCGATGCAATCGTCTACCCTTGGGGTGGGGTAAGCATCAGTTTTTGTGATGGCGTTCACTTTTCTGTAATCTGTACAGAATCGTATGCTCCCATCGACTTTCAGGACAACCACACAGGGAGACGCCCATTCCGATTTGGATGGCCTCATAATACCTGTGGCTAGCATGTGTTCAATTTCTTTCTCCACTAGCTTGCCCTTCTCCAAGTTCATCCTATAGGGGTGTTGCTTAATAGGCTGGTCTGAGATGACAACAACATCATGTACCATCCCTTTGCATCGCCTTGGGACATCCGGACACACATCGGCATGCCAATTAATTAGCTTTATCAGTGGGTCACTCTGTTCGGGGGTTAAGTGAGAGACCTTATCAGCCAAGTTGGCCAAAACAATAGAGTTCTCCAATCTGGTCAGCACCATATCTATCTTTTCAAGATGGGTCTTCCCCTTATCATTTGGCACCCCAGCCTCATTAATTTTCGTGATAACACCAACTAGATCTGCTTTCTGATCGTGGTGAGCTGTTAACATATTAATAGGCTCTAAATGTATCAGCTCATGTCTACAATACTCAATAATATCCTTCCTCATGTTCGGCCAGTAAAACTCTTTCATAATTCTATCAACTGTTTTCCTCACCCCAAAATGCCCACCAAGGGATGGACATCTCGTCCCTATAGATTTTCGACACCACCACCAGGTGTACCACCCCCCACTCCTCATCTGCGAGTACTTGGTCTCCACTTCCTCATCAGTACTCCTTCCTTCACATAATAGCCCACTGGCTCCTTTTTCATTTCTGCTTTGGAGAGAGCTGTCTCCGTCAAAACCATCAGCTCCTCATCTCGTTCCTGTGCCTGTATAAATTCCTTTCTCGCTAATGATAAATCTGCCTCAACTCCCTCACTTCCTTCCGCTCCACTATGCTCCTTCTTCTCACTTTATAACCCCCCCCCCCTGCTGGTACAAGGCTGGTAAAAACGTCTCAGCTAAATCTACATTCGCTTCGGCAGCCTTTCTGGACATGCGCCGAGTCACTGCGCAAACGGGTTAAACCTGTGAGTCCATGGGTGGGTCCTCAGTCCTGGCAGGCTTGCTTGTCAGCTTTACTGCTGGGTACACATCTCCGCCTGCAAGGTTATTACCGAGTAAGACCTCCACGCCTTCCATCAGTAATTCGTGCCTCACCCCTATCATGACCGGTCCAGAGACCAAGTCACTTTCTAGGTGTATCTGGTGCAAAGGTACTGCTTCAGTCCCTTTCCCAATGCCTATTATCACACTGACCTCCCCAGTCTGGGTCTCTGAACTAAAGTCTAACACCCTCCTTAAGATCAATGACTGACAAGCCCCAGTGTCTCTCCAGATCCATACTGGAACTGGGCTTGACCCCTCCTTCACTGACACCAATCCGGCCAAAATAAACTTCTCGCACCCTTCCTGAACTCTGTCAGACCTTTTCTCCCCTAGCGGTTTGTTTGCCGGCTCAATACAGCCAGTCGGAGTCATCGTTTTTCCCTTCCCCGTCTCCTTCTTTGGGGCAAAGCACCTGGACACAAAGTGACCGGCTTTCCCACAATTATAGCATACGACCCCAGGAGACTTCCTACTAAACTGCTTCCTGTCTTCCTTATCCTTCTCACCAGTCCCCGGCGTACTTTCTGGCTTTTCCGGCGGACTTTCTCCACCCTCTCGACTACCCTTCTGGTAGCTCTTACTCGGGGTAAACTTTGCTTTGTGTGTTAACGCGTACTCATCCGCTAACTTAGCAGTTGCGGCTAAGGTTTCTGCCTCTTTCTCATCTAGATAAGGCCTCATACCTTCAGGGACACAACCTTTAAATTGCTCAATCAGTATTAGCTGTAGCAGTCTGTCATAATTTCCAGTGACCCCTTTCGAGGCACACCAATGCTCACAATACATCTGCATCTCACGGGCAAACTCGAAATATGTGCGGCCCCACTGCTTCCTCACATTCCGGAACCTTTGCCGGTATGCCTCCGGGACCAACTCATAAATCCTGAGTATGGCCTCTTTCACTACATCATACCTCTGGGCATCTTCTGCGGACAATGCCAAGTAAGCTTGCTGAGCCTTCCCCTTAGGTACGCTCTGAAGCAAAACAGCCCACTTATCCCTTGGCCAGTCCTGACTTGCAGCGACTTTTTCAAAATGTAGAAAGTACCCATCAACATCGGCGTCCTCAAATGGGGGAACCAACCTAACCTCCTGGGTCGCCCTGAACCCTCCACCTTGGTTCAGCATGTGGCCCCTCTCTAGCGTCATCCTTAACTTCTCCAGCTCAAATTCTCTTTCCTTCTCTCTCTCTTGTTCTAACTGCCTTACTCTCTCCTCCTGTTCTAACTGCTTCTCTTCTCGTTCTAACTGCTTTACTCGGAACTCGTGCTCGAGTCTCAATTTTTCCATCTGCAGCTGCACTGCTTCTCCACCAGGTTTGCTCATAGACACCACCTCCAGCTCCCCTTGGGGAAACACACCTTTAGATGTGTTTTACCTTTAAATGCTCAATGATAGCTCTGTGCATGTTCGCTCTCCCCATTGTCGGCTTCCCCTTAAAAAGATTCAACCGTTTGGCAACAGCCGCCAATTCCTGGCATCCTCTAATGCCTCCAAGGTTGGCGCCTTTAGAAATTCCTCAATCTCCATTTCTGCTGTTTGCCCTTTTTTCCTCGGGAATTTTAACCCAATCAATTTACCCAGTCACAAACTTGGCATTCAAAATCCTGGATGAGATCCCCACTAATGTTACGTACCCCGTAACTGGGTTGCCAAACCAGCAGAAATGGAACGCTTGTTGGAGTCTGGATTACTAGGAACTAATAAAGTTTTATTAAAGACATAAGTAATACAGTACTCTAATCGTAAGGATATCGATGTAACAGGTTAGCAATGATAATACACACATATACACAGAACTCTTCTTGTTCGTCCATTGTCGACGTCGATGAGGACCTCAACACCATTATGATGGTGTCGAGACTGGTGCTGTGATTTGGATTTAAGTGAGGGAGAGTTGCGTAGCGTCAGCCTCACTCTCTCTTCCCAATTCCCATCTGGATCCAGTGGCAAGACAGAGTCGAGATGGCTGGAGATGGGACTAGGCGCAGTGGATGACCAGGACGTCTTCTGTGTCTTGTCCTGCTCTACACGTTCCACGACGCTTGCAGAGACCGCCTTCTTGACCGTTGGACCTTCCATTGGTCTCGTCCACTCAATCCGCCGGAGTCTGTCTTCACATGCTGGGATAGACAACTCCCGATCTCACCGAGGGTTTGAGACCCGTTGAGACCTGGTTTATCTGGCTTGTCAAAGCCGTTGCCCGGGGTGTGGCCACTGTCGCAAGCAAACAGCTACGGGGAGCCACAGGTGAGAGCTGAGTGGCAGGTGGGGACCAAAGGTGGACTAACCGCCCTGAAAAGGATGTGACATGTTCCCCCACCAGAGGTGCTACCCCTCCCTGACACCCCATACACCCCCATACACAGAAGTAGAGTAATAGGAATCAACCAAGCTCTATCACAGTCTACGGGTAAAATGATCAGTCTTAAGTGAAGCAGACCACATCAAAGTTGCTGGTGAACGCAGCAGGCCAGGCAGCATCTCTAGGAAGAGGTGCAGTCGACGTTTCAGGCCGAGACCCTTCGTCAGGACTAACTGAAGGAAGAGTGAGTAAGGGATTTGAAAGTTGGAGGGGGAGGGGGAGATCCAAAATAATAGGAGAAGACAGGAGGGGGAGGGATAGAGCCAAGAGCTGGACAGGTGATAGGCAAAAGGGGATACAAGAGGATCATGGGACAGGAGGTCTGGGAAGAAAGACAAGGGGGGGGGGACCCAGAGGATGGGCAAGAGGTATATTCAGAGGGACAGAGGGAGAAAAAGGAGAGTGAGAGAAAGAATGTGTGCATAAAAATAAGTAACAGATGGGGTACGAGGGGGAGGTGGGGCCTAGCGGAAGTTAGAGAAGTCGATGTTCATGCCATCAGGTTGGAGGCTACCCAGACGGAATATAAGGTGTTGTTCCTCCAACCTGAGTGTGGCTTCATCTTTACAGTAGAGGAGGCCGTGGATAGACATGTCAGAATGGGAATGGGATGTGGAATTAAAATGTGTGGCCACTGGGAGATCCTGCTTTCTCTGGCGGACAGAGCGTAGATGTTCAGCAAAGCGGTCTCCCAGTCTGCGTCGGGTCTCGCCAATATATAAAAGGCCACATCGGGAGCACCGGACGCAGTATATCACCCCAGTCGACTCACAAGTGAAGTGTTGCCTCACCTGGAAGGACTGTTTGGGGCCCTGAATGGTGTAAGGGCATGTGTAGCACTTGTTCCACTTACACGGATAAGTGCCAGGAGGGAGATCAGTGGGGAGGGATGGGGGGGAACGAATGGACAAGGGAGTTGTGTAGGGAGCGATCCCTGCGGAATGCGGGTGGGGGGGGGGAAGATGTGCTTAGTGGTGGGATCCCGTTGGAGGTGGCGGAAGTTACGGAGAATAATATGTTGGACCCGGAGGCTGGTGGGGTGGTAGGTGAGGACCAGGGGAACCCTATTCCTAGTGGGGTGGTGGGAGAATGGAGTGACAGCAGATGTACGTGAAATGGGGGAGATGCGTTTAAGAGCAGAGTTGATAGTGGAGGAAGGGAAGCCCCTTTCTTTAAAAAAAGTGAAGCAGAGTTCAGTTCAGTTTAGTGCAGTTCGCAGTAATCGCTGTTGTCGTACCGTTGGAGGGGGGGAGAGAGAGAGAGAGATAGATAGATGCAATTTGGTTTCGGCAGACCCTTTGATGTCTTCTATTCCGCTGTGGTCACCGACTGTGACCCCTCCGTTCCGGATACGATCGTTCTTCCACGGTGAACCCGGCACCCAGGCAAGGGCGGACACACGCCCCAGATTCCCACCGAACGTACCTTTACACCCTGTCAGCCTCTGGTCGGTTCCCGCGAACCAGACCTCCAAACTTCCACCAACTTGTGAGGGTACACTGCTCTTTCCAGGATCTCGTCCAATCAGATTTCTGCTTTCGCACCCTGTTTGCAATCGAATTCCAGATCTTAGTTTGAGCGAGACCTTCGTCTTCGCTATTTTTTATCTTCTAGTTTTATTTCAATGGCTTCCTTTACCGGGCGGTCCCAAAAGCCATTGGCGCGGCGCAGTAGTTGTGTGCCATGGAAGCCAATCGTATGTCCATTGCGAATGCAGTGTTTTTCGGGTAACCCAAATGGATACAACTCCTGTGCTTCTCGATGCGGGTTTCCATCGTTCCGATACACGCTGATCCGCACTCACAGAGAATCCTGTAAACGTTGGTTGTCCGGAGTCCTAGGTCATTTTTGACACGCATGAGCTGTGTTTTGAGCTCCCTTTAAGAGTTTGTGCATGTTTCTCAGGGTCCTGGCGATCCTTCCAGAAATCGTGGAATTAGAGGGAAGGCAGGTCGTAGCGACGGGTTCTTCGGTTTTTGGTTTTCTGGTTTTTCCGTCGGCCCTCTAGGGGCCCATTGATTTCCTTCACCTTGTAGCCATTCTGTAGGAACGTCGTGCCTAATCGCCTTATTTCCTCAGAGAGGCCCTCCGGGTCCGGAATAGTTCTCGTACGGTTAATCAAAGTAGCAAGGTTCACTCTACGTTGGGAGGCATATTGGTAGTTACTGTTAATAGCAGTAACTGTGAGAAAACTATATCGGATCCCGAGAGTCTCCCCGAGAACATGAAACGATTATGCACGACCTTCCTACAGAATGGCTACAAGGTGAAGGAGATCAATCAGGCCTCTAAAGGGCCGACGGAAAAACCAGGAAAGCTAACAACTCGGAGGAACCCGTCGCTACCGCCTGTCTTCCCTATATTCCCACGGTTATCGCCAGGATCCTGAAGAAATAGCGGATTGGTACTTATACCGGGCTTCAAGCCCGAGAGGAGTTTAATAATGATGTAATTAATTGTCAAATTCGGGGGGGGGGCGGTGTGATTAAAGGAGATGTGTTTATAAAGGCCTTGCTTCGTCAGATAGTAATGGGTGCCTGTGATAGGCTGCCAGATGAACTGGCGGAAGCAGATACAATAGAGGCATTTAAGGAGTATTTAAACAAACAGGTGTATACATGGGGAATGGCAGCAGATTTCCCCCTCCCCCACCCCCACTCCCACCCACCAGTGTCCATGAAATAAAGCCGTCTGAAGTCGCAAACACAATAGAAAGACTAAACCAGAGACGCGTGGGAAAGGGAACCGAAAAGTTATATAAATTAAAATAAGTCAATTATCTCTCCTCAACTCCCTTCTACGGGTCAGGAAAACAATTCTAATTTCCAAGCAATCCAAAGGAGCAGAACTGCAAGAATTATAAATCTCTGTCTGCCTCTGCTCTTTCTCCAACAAGACCCATGCATCCAGATTATTTTTGAAAGCAAGATCTCGCCTTCCGCTTTTCCCCCCAGGCTGTCTGGAGGCGGGAGGGACACCTGACGCTATCTGTTACTGGAACTGGAATGAGTTCATTATTGTCACAAGTACAGAGGTGCAGTGATTCGCACACTGTTCAAACAGATCGAATCAGTACACAGTGTTATGAATCAGAATCAGGTTTAATATCACCATATGTTGGGAAATTTGTTAACTTAGCGGCAGGTGTACAATGCAATATTGTACATGATAAATATAGGAAAAAATAAGTGAATCAGTTACAGTAGATATATATTAAATAGATAAGTGAAAAATAGTGCAAAAGTAGAAATAATAAAAAGTGAGGTAGTGTTCATGGGTGTAATGTCCATTTAGGAATCGGATGGCAGAGGGGAAGAAGCTGTTCCTGAATCGCTGAGTGTGTGCCTTCAGGCTTCTGTACCTCCTACCTGATGGTAACAATGAGAAGAGGGCATGTCCTGGGTGATGGGGCTCTTTAATAATGGATACCGCCTTTTTGAGGTGCTGTCCTTGACGATGTCTTGGATATTACGGAGGCTAGTACCCATGATAGAGCCCACTGAGTTTAAAACTTTCCGTAGCTTCTTTCGTTCCTGTGCAGTAGCCCCGCCCCCACACCAGACAGTGATGCACCCTGTCAGAATGCTCTGCACGGTACACCTGTAAAAGTTTTTGAGTGTTTTAGGTGACAAACCAAATCTCCTCAAACTCCTGATGAAATAATAGTAAGTACTTTATTGATCCCGAGTGGGGAATTATTTTGTTACAGCAGCAACATTTAAAAACACACAGCAATTATAATAAATATAATATTATTGACTAATAAAGTACAGAATAATAATATACAAACTAATAATTTACCAATGTGCAATAATAATGTACAAAATAATAAAGCAGACACTATTGTACTATGATGTGTGTTTTCCTGTCACACAGAGATGAACTGTTGTATATGCTTATTGCATTTGGCAAGAAAGATTTTCTGTCACGATCCTTGTGACAGGGGAGCTGAATGAGTCTGTTCAAAAGGGAGCTACGCTGCTTATTCAGTAGGTTGTGGAGAGGATGTGCCAGGTTGACCATGATGGAAAGTTTGTTTAATTTCCTCCTCTCCACCGCTAACTCAAAAGAGTCCGGGTTGTAGCCAAGGACGGATCCAGGCTTTTTGATGAGTTTATTTAGTCTTTTTTGCATCACCAGCACCGATGCTGCTTTATGTTGGGGAGCAGCAAAGAAGATTGCACTCGTTACAACAGACTGGTAAAAGATCTCCAACATCGTGTTGCACACATTGAAGGCTCTCAGCTTCCTTAGAAAATGACTCTGCTCATCCCCTTCTTGTAAAGGGCCTTGCTGTTGGTTTTCCAGTCAAGTCTGTTGTCGAGGTGAACACCCAAGTATTTGTACTCCACCACCACAACAACTTCGCCCAGAATGTATACAGGACTCATCACAGTCCTCTTCCTCCTAAAATCAATCTCCACCTCCCTGGTTTTGACCATGTTCAGGCGATTCCCCCTGCACCACTCCACAAACTTGTCTACTGACTCTATACTCCGACTCCTGCCCATCTCTGATACACCCAGCCACGGCAGAGTCATCAGAGAACTTCTGCAAGTGGCAAGACTCAGATTTGTACTGAAAGTCTGAAGCATACAGTGTGAACAGAAACAGAGACAGGACAGTCCTGTATGGAACTCCAGAGCCACTCACCACCATCTCAGACAGAGAACTACCCAGCCATACAGACTGGGGTCTACCTGTCAGGTGTCAGTAATCCAGGAGATAGTGACTTTGTTTACACCTATCCTTGGCCAGCTTCTCACTCAGAAGTGATTGGATTGAATTGAAGGCGCTAGAAAAATCAAAAACTGTGATTCTCACAATGCCACCAGCATCATCCAGGTGGGAGTGAGCTTGCTGCAACAGGTAGATGATGACATCATCCTCGCCCACATGAGGTTGGTAGGCAAACTGTATAGAGGATATCACCTGCAGTCAGGACCAACTTCACCAACACTTTCATCACACGAGATGTGAGGGCAGTTGGTCTGTAGTCTTTGTTCAGATGTAGTCACCTTCTTGGGTACAGGAACTAAGCAGGAAGTCTTCCATAGCACCGGTATCTTTTCTTGTCTCAGACTCAGATTGTAAAGGTGCTGCAAAATACCAGACAGCTGGCTTGCACAGGTCTTCAGTACCCTGGGGCTGGTACCATCCAGTCCAGCAGCCTTGCCTTGGTGTAGTTTCTCCAGCTGTCTCTCAACCTGACCTGCAGTCACAGTCAGGGGAGGGTGGTCATCCCCATGGAGACAGGATACTCCAAGGCTGGGGGGGTTTGGAACACGAGCACTCACCAAAGGGGAGGCAGGGGTGGAGGGAGAAGGTTTTGGGGGCGGGGAGGGCGTGGGGTTTGGGCAAGTGGGGGAGGGGACAGCAGGAGGTCCCATGCTGAATCTGTTGAAAAACAAGTTCCAGTTTGTCGGCCCTGTCCAGGCAGCCCTTGATCTTCCTTTCCATAACCTTGAAGCCAGTGATCTGCTTCATGCCCGACCTCTCGTCCCTTATGCTATTCTGCTGGAGCTTGTGCTCCAGTATCTTGTAGGAGTCTTTCCAGACTCTCAGCTTCATCCTTGGTTCACTCTGTACTTCACCTCAGTACTTGTCTGAAGGCTTTCTTCTTCATATTCAAAAATTCCTTCAGGTCACTGGTGATCCAGGGCTTGGTGTTGGGGAAGCTGTGTACAGTCCTGCTGGCAAGATGGTGTTCTCATAGAATATGATATAATCTGTGATATGATCAGTCATTTTGAACAATTGTACATAGCCACTGTCTTGCCCTCTTTATAGCTGCGTTGATATGTCGAGACCAGGTTAGATCCTCAGAGATCTTGCCACCCAGGAACCTGAAATTGCTCACTCTCTCCACTTCTGAGCTAGAATCAGAATCAGGTTTAATATCACTGGCATATATAGTGAAATTTGTTTTTTCTTAATTTGTATATTTATTTATTTAAATTAAATAAGCAGTGCTAAAAGAGAGAAAAAAATAGTGACATAGTGTTCATGGGTTGGTTCATTGTCAGCTCAGAAATCTGATGGCAGAGTGGTAGAAGCTGTTCCTAAAACTTAGTAGAATGAAGTTTTACTGTGTTTATTTGGTAAACCTAGTTTACTTAGTAGAAGTAAGTAAAACGACAACAGTGCAGAATAAAGCGCACCAGCTAACAGCGAGAGTGCAGTGCGTGTAGACAATAATGTATAAGGTAGGTTGAAAGGTGAAGAGTCCATCTGAGCCAAAGGGCTCCTGTTGTACTGCAGTGGCAGAGTTAGGCTGGGTTAGCTTCTCAGTTATGAGCTCATCTTCGGTCTGGAAGGTGAGAATGCTGGCACCGTCACGAAGGGCAGGGAAAGGTCCTTGCTTCATTAATGTATCCTCTCCCTCTCTTATTTTCCATCGCCTGTACCAATTATATTTTCTCTTGCCTCGAGCCAATTGGATGCACAATCAGCAAATTGTTACTGCATGGAGAAAGCAAAGAAGTCAGCACTACTCCAGTACTCATAATGATTCAGATCTATTGAGGCAATGGGCCAGGTTCCTCCTTCTAATGATTATATGCAGGGCAGCCTAGACAGAAGGGTACAATTACCACCTGATCCTAAATCCTAAATCAGTAATGTCTGGAAGAAAATACTGCTTAATAATGGTACAGCCACTCTTGGCTAATTTATAGGTACTTTGAAGACTTTAGAGGCAGTTTAAAATAAAAACTATTTTAATATGTACCCATCCAACATTTCACTGAATTCAAATGCCATCCATTTAGCAACCTGTTCTTTCAAGTGCATAATGATGGAAATGTATTTTTAAGTGTGTGATTGAACAATCGTTTCCTCCTTTATGAACGTAATTGTATATCAGAGGGCTCAGCCCACCTGAACTCCTCCACTTCAGACCGCATGAAACATTCAATTTGTCAACATCGCAGCTACACGAGCTCACAGAGCCGGCTCCATTCAAGCCCTTGCCGTGTGAGCACTGACTCACCTTCCTCTTCTTACGGGGCATCTGCGCTCGAGCCAGCATTTTACACATTAGTTAGTAAGGAACATAATCGCCTGCAGGGCAATCCGTGCCAGTAAATCCATTAGCTGGTAGTGGACGTGCGAAGTTTAAAAGCTGCCGACACAGAAATTCAGCTGCCCATCCCTCTGCAGTTGGGTTAAAACTCTGAAAGGCACTTTGATCCATTACACACCAGGGTACAGTAAGGGTGTCTACAAGTTTGTGCTCTATAATACAGCACAGTATGATAGGTCTGCCACTGTATAACACTAAGGTACAATACCAGTGGGGACAGATCTGTCACTGTATAACACGGGAATACAGTACTGGTGGAGACAGATCTGTCACTGTATAACACGGGAATACAGTACTGGTGGGGACAGATCTGTCACTGTATAACACTGGGGTACAGTGCTGGTGGGGATGGGTCTGTCACTGTATAACACTGGGGACGGGTCTGTCACTGTATAACATTGGGGTACAGTACTGGTGGGGATGGGTCTGTCACAGTATAACATGGGTACAGTACTGGTGGGGACGGGTCTGTCACTGTATAATACTGGGCTGCAGTACCGATAAGGACAGGTTTGTAACTGTATCATAGCTGGTGTACAAGTTCAAGTTTAATTGTCACTCAGCTCACCTCTACTCACAGGGATGTGTTACCACCCCATGGTTCTAAAGGTTCTAAGATTTTATTGTCTAAGTGTGCATGTCCAATACAACTCTGATATTTGTCTTCTCCAGATAGCCATGAAATACAGAAAGACCATGGACGCTGTTGAAAGAAAAGACATCAACCTCCCACCCCCTCAGCAACAATAACATCAAAAGCCAAGCACCCTCCCTCGCAATAGCATCCAACCCCCAACCCCTCTATCACACACAAAAACTAACAGATCGTCCACACGGCAAAGCACCAAACAGACCGCAAATCCTCAACCCCTCACTTGAACATCCCTCACTCGGCAATCGGCAACAAGAAAGAAAAGACAGAAAACTGAAGGAAAACAATACAAGCTTGGGCAGTTCTTACAGGGATCAGGAAGTGTTGCCAGCTAGAGCTGCCCTTCATTCCGTTCATGTCACGCAGTGGAGTGGGGGGGGGGGCGCGGGGAGGAAGACAGAGTCCTATAGCTCGGAAACAGGCCCTCAGCCCATCATTCTGACTATCCACCACCCATTTACACTAATCCCATTTTATTCTCCCCACTTTTCCAACATCTGCTCCAGATTCGACCACCACCACCCCCACTCTCACACACACACAAGCACACATCTAGACATGCACTCAGGACAATCTACAGTGCCCCCATTAACCTACCCACATCTTTGGGATTTGGGAGGAAACCAGGGCACCCAGGGCAAACCCACACAGGGAGAACATGCAGACTCCACACAGGGAGAACGTGCAGACCCAACACAAGGAGAACGCGCAGACCCCACACAGGGAGAACATGCAGACTCCACACAGGGAGAACATTCAGACCGCACACAGGGAGAACGTGCAGACTCCACACAAGGAGAACATGCAGACCGCACACAGGGAGAACATGCAGACCGCACACAGGGAGAACATGCAGACCACACACAGGGAGAACATTCAGACCCCACACAGGGAGAACATGCAGACCGCACACAGGGATAACATGCAGACCGCACACAAGGATAACGTGCAGACCCCACACGGGGAGAACGTGCAGACCCCACACAGGGAGAACGTGCAGACCCCACACAGGGAGAACGTGCAGCCCCCACACAGGGAGAACGTGCAGACCCCACACAGGGAGAACGTGCAGACCGCACACAGGGAGAACGTGCAGACCGCACACAGGGATAACGTGCAGACCGCACACGGGGATAACGTGCAGACCCCACACGGGGATAACGTGCAGACCCCACACGGGGAGAACGTGCAGCCCCCACACGGGGAGAACGTGCAGACCCCACACGGGGAGAACATGCAGACCCCACACAGGGAGAACGCGCAGACCCCACACAGGGAGAACATGCAGACCCCACACAGGGAGAACTTGCAGACTCCACACACAGGGAGAACATGCAGACCGCACACAGGGAGAACTTGCAGACTCCACACAGGGAGAACATTCAGACCGCACACAGGGAGAACGTGCAGACCCAACACAGGGAGAACATGCAGACTCCACACACGGAGAACATGCAGACTCCACACAGGGAGAACTTGCAGACTCCACACACAGGGAGAACGTGCAGACCGCACACAGGGAGAATGTGCAGACCGCACACAGGGAGAACGTGCAGACCGCACACAGGGAGAACATGCAGACTCCACACACAGGGAGAACATGCAGACTCCACACACGGAGAACATGCAGACCGCACACAGGGAGAACATGCAGACTCCACACAGGGAGAACGTGCAGACCTCACACAGGGAGAACGTGCAGACCCCACACAGGGAGAACATGCAAACTCCACACAGGGAGAACATGCAGACCCCACAGATACAGCAGTGGAAGCTGGACTGAACCTGGGTCACTGGTGCTGTCGATTGCACTTCTGCTAGCCACACCTACTAATGGCAATAAGTGGGAGTCATTGGTTAAAAGTGGCTCACATGCCAATTATTAGACCAGAGGGGACATTTCCTCTGCCAGCTTAGCACTGCTGTAATCTTTGGTCCTGTGATATCACCTCATTATTCAATGGGCTGTCATCTCACATGGACCAACTGCTACAAGGAGAAGTTTGGACAAACCTGGGTTGTTTTCTCAAAGATTGAGGAGAGACCTGATTGAAGTCTGTAAGGTCATGGGAGGTATAGATAGAGTGGACAGTCAGAACCTTTTTCTGCCCCCCGGCGTAGAAATGTCAAGCACCAGAAGACGTGCACTTCAGGTGAGAGGGGTAGTTTAAGAGAGAGAATTTTTTTTAAACAGAGAGTGACGGATGGCTGTAATGTGTTGCCAGCAGTGTATCAGAGCCTGGAGGTAGGCACACGAATGATGTGCAGGCAGTAAAGAATTGGTTTAATTTGTCACAAGCACCGTGGGCTGAAGGGCTTGTTGCTGAGCTGAACTGTTCCGTGGTCTACGCAGTAGCTACAAGGTCTTCCAGCATACACTGGTGTGCCTGCGTGTCTCCAGTCAATGATCTTATTCCCCACCTCCGAATTACGGGGGTTGGGGGGGTAGGAAACCGTGGATAGTAGAGGAGGAGGCACTATGAAACCAGGACCTTAAAGCTGAAAGAGGTGCGGAGGAATTTCTTCAGTCAGAGGGTGGTGAATCTGTGGAATTCATTGTCACAGATGGAGGTGGAGGCTAAGTCGTTAGGTATATTTATATTTAAAGTGGAGTTTGACAGGTACTTAATTAGTAAAGGGTCCAAAGACTATGGGGGTAGGGCAGGAGAATGGGGTTGAGGGAGATAATTAATCAGCCATAATGGAACGGCACAGCAGACTCGATGGGCTGAATGGCCTAATTCTGCTCCGACATCTTATGGTTTTATGGAAAGGGGAAGGAAATCCTTCAACACAACTTTTGAATGAAAGGTCACAGCAAAATGTCACTGGTAATCTGCATCTAGAAGATTCTTGGTCTGCCTTGTCTGTTTGTTAGTATTCCTACCATTATTGCTACTATGGGGATCTAATGCAAAGCTCTTGTTTCTTTTCACAGGGACGTTTTGCATCATTTCACTGTGCACGTGCGTCGCTGGAATTAACTTTGAACTCTCCCGCTACCCCAGATACCTGTACGGCCTGCCCGACGACATCAGCCACGGCTACGGCTGGTCCATGTTCTGCGCCTGGGGCGGCCTCGGCTTGACGCTCATTGCCGGCTTCTTCTGCACCCTGGCGCCCTCAGTCCAGACCGTCCCCAGGACAAGCTACCCAAAATCCAGGCCGGAGAATGGGACTGTCTGCTAGAGCTCCACGAATGTGGCCAATTCAGAGGGGGGACCAGGCCAGGGGTCTTGCTCATGTGGTGCCTGGCTTGATGGACCTTTGATGGCACAAGCTGGAAGTTATTCAACAGCAAACCCTGAGCAGTGTATAATTCTTGACTTATATGTTAGTCATAATTCTCTGAATGAAGAAGAACACAATGTATATGCTGTATCTATACTGTTCCATTCAATGGAAATGGTCAACACTCCCACATCTTGGTTGTGCCGATGAATAGATTTGATTAGTCAAGTTTATCATGGTGGATATACCCCCCGATGTAGTATACAGACACCTCCTCCATTAAAGCCCAGAACTTTGTGTGTCCGATGTATTTTCACATTCACTTTCATACCAACATGTGTGCGTGTGTGGGCGTGCGTGTGCGTGTATTTTATGATCAGTGTAACTCGTGAAACTGTAATTTTATTTTCTTCCCTGCAGAAATAAACTGTACTGGAACCTGAGTCTGGACAGGGGCTGAATTAGGCCTTGATAATGTGTGACGATCTTCATTTTTTTTTAAATTAAAGTTCAACCCCATCATCAAATGGCTTTGAGATGGTTATTGTAATCTACTGCTCATTCAGACCAGGGCTTTGAAATAACGTTGCCTTGTTCTGTGTCCTTTAACACTGTCTCAGGTCAAAGATGAACAATTATTAGGTCCTACGCCACCAGGTTCTGGAACATCTATTACCTTCAACCAGTAGGCCCCTGAACCAGGATGGATAACTTCACCCATCCCCAACACTGAGCTGATTCCATAATCTATGGACTCACTTTCAAGGACTCTGCAACTCAAATTCTCAACATGGTTTATTACTTATTTATTCATTATTATTTGTTTTTGTTTTGTATTTGCATGGTTTGTTTCCTTGTGCACATTGGTTGTTTACCTGTCCTTGCTTGTGTGTAGCTTTTCATTGATTCTATTGTATTTCTTTGTATCTACTGTGAATGCCTGCAAGAAAATGAATTTCAGTGTTGTATATGGTGACATATACATACTTTGATAATAAATTTATTTTGAATTCATTGAGAGCCAATAGCCACTTACAGAGAGTTTTGAATTACTCCTTCTTTTGTTTCTGCGGTCACTCTTATGGTCACGTTTGAAAGATCTACCACCAGCTTTGAAACGGTACTTTCCAGCGACAGCAAGGGAGGCCATTTGGTCTCCAGAGTCCATGCTGACCATCAAGCACCGTTTAAACTAATTCTCCGTTAACTCCATTTTCTCCCCACATTCCCATCAATTCTCCCCCCCCCCCCCACAGATTCTACCACTCACCTACACGCTAGGGGCAAATTACAGCAGCCAATTAACTTACCGAACAACACGTCTCTGATACATGAGAGCAATCCGGAGAGCCAAAAGGAAACCGACCAAGTCATGGGGAGAGCATGCAGATTCCACACTGACAGCATGAGGTTGGGATCGAACCCTTGTCTCTGGTGCTGTGAGGCTCTCTTAGTTGAGCACTTTGCCACCCAAACCAAGAGACTTGGTCTTTCCTCTTTTTCAAAGCATTAGTTCCATTTATAAATATTCAATTGCTCCCAATATTCTGAAGTTTAGGAAATACAACCTAGGTTGGGAAATCCCTCTACGTAAAGTAACTCTTGATGTCATTTTCTCTCCGCCAAGTCTGTCTGGTCACTATAACCTTCTTAAGATACAATGTTTAGAACTGCTCCAGAAATGGTGTGAACCGAACTCAGTACAGCTACAGAATAACTTCTACTCCCTAGTATTCCAGACCTTGAGCTGGTAAAGCCAGCCTTGCACAGGTCTTTCTGAGTATTTTAATAATCTGTGAACATTAACGCCAGTCCCTCACATCCGGTCCCATGTCGAACCACCTGGGTTTTCCCAAGTGCACTGGTTTTTCTCCCACATCCCAAAGACATGGGGGGTTGATAGGTTAATGGGCTGTTGTAAATCATCCTCAGTGGGTAGATGAGTGGTGGAATCAGGGGGAAATGAGGGGAGAACAGGTTGCAGGCAAAATTAGTGATAAGTAGGATTGCTCAGATTGCTTACTGGGGCTCGATGGGTCAAACAACCTTCTTTCCTGATATAGGGAATTCCATATTAGCGCTCCTTTTTCACTGCCTTCAATCACCTAATGCTTAGCTGTCGATTCCACTCTTTCGACGGGTTATAAATAAATTAAGCTACAACTCTCTAGTATTCATTGTAGATCTTTCATGACTAGAAGAAGGATATACGCGGTTCTCCAATACCTTTCCTGAGGAAGGACATCCAAGTTCATAGAAGTTATGTTGTGCTACAGGAACAGGCACAGCTTTGCAGGATCGTTTGCTGAGCAAAACAGGTCTTCCAGTACAACTCCACTCTCCTGCACAGTAGCCGTTTCCACTGGTTCACCTAGAATCTAACTCTTGAGTGGATGTTCACAATCCAAATGCCTCGAGGGAAGAACCTTCTCCGTGTATCATCCCCAGAGGCCTAACCTCCTGTCCTGGAGCTATGATCCCCACCAATTCAGCACACACCAACACTTGGATCCACCCAGTGGACGGACACAAGAGGATTATCCTCCTTAGGGAACTCAGTGTGGTCACACACAATAGAGAAGGCAAGGTGGAAAAGAAAGAGAGGAGGAAAAGCTGAAACCTGGAAGAAATTAGTGGGCCGAGCAACATCTGTCGGGGTAAGTCGACGTCCTGGGTCGAGACCCCACATCAGGATCTCCGGTGTCCAGCATGAAAAGGTGACTTACTCAGTTGACATCTACAGATGCTGTTTGACCCAACTGTGTTCTTCCACCTTCTTGTTCCAAGTTCCAGCATCTGCAGTCTCTCTTGCCTTCAGATTGAAGAGGGGAGTTGTGCAGTGGGCTGCAGAGAGGCAGAGCCCACAGGTCAAGGGACCTGGGGGTGCTGAGGACTAGCACACAGGAAAGGGATAGATGGCAGACATCCCACCCTGCAAAAACTGATTTCAGGGAGGTAGCACGATCAATTTGTGGGAGACTTCCGGGAGAGGTGGGATGTCTGCAATAGAGTAGCTCCTTAGCAGCTAGCCAGCTAGTTTAAATAATGTTAGCTATGCTAATGAATGAATGACACCTGTTAAACTCACCTCAACATGTCTTTTACAGTCTTAACCCACCATGGGCAATAGAAAAGTCACCGTTGCAAACAGCGCAGCGGGCAACACTGTCATTATTTTTGACCCCTATTAGGCAGGGGTACACTTTAGCGTAGTCTAGGGTGACGTACGTTTTATATTTTCTTTCTTTTGGAACACTCTGCCATGGCGCGCTCTCGCTCTCTCTCTCTCTCTCTCTCACTCGCACGCTCTCACTTGCTTTCTCTCTCGCGCTCTCGCTTGCTTGCTCTCACGCACTCTCTCTCTCACTCTCTCGCTCGCTCTCAAAAAGAATGATTTCCGTGATATTGTATATAATTTGCGGGCATCAGGGAGCCACTATTCATATGCGGGAGACTCCCGGAACTTCCGGGAGAGGTGGGATGTCTGAGATGGTCAGTAAAAGTGGGCAGAACCTGGAGGCACATGGGAGTCTTCAACAGCGGCCCAGCTTTAAATAAGGCAAAAACTGGGCCTCAGTTCTCTAGTTAAGGCCTAGCTTGGGATCCCAGTTAGTGTCACCGTCAGCCTCATTTAAGTGAAGTCTAACAAACTATTGTTGACTCACTGCGCCGTGTGTAAGGATGTACACACAGTGTGTTAGTCAAGGGCCCTCCCCTGATCAGACAACACACCACCAGGGCCGAATATTGGTGCAGGCTTCTTCTGAACTCAGCACCCACCCAGCCCTGTGACTTTACATTGTACTGGTGTGATCACTCGAGTCGACCTCCTAAGGGGCTGTCTATTAGTGGGCCCTCAGGCGGCTGTAGAGGCCGATCTGGGATCCCCATATTTTGGCCAGGGACTCCCAGACCTCACAATCCTGTTTCCTTCAACACTTGCTGATTGCCACACGATTTAATCCGGGATATTGGGATGGATTCCCTTAATGGAGAACAGCTGAGCGTGACTTTGTTTTATGTGGGGAGGCTGATGCACAGGCAGTGGTCATGGGGTCCATGACAGATTGGGATCTAAGTCCAGTGGCATTGAATGCAAGACAGCTAGGGGCCCTTCACAGCTGCAGCCTACGTCCATCTTCACTGCCATTGTGAAGTTTTGTCTTCCAGCAGCTCCACCGTTGAGGTCTTGGTGGGATTGCTCTTACTGCCTTTGACCTTACCTCCATGGGTGACCCTACCAGGAGCTAAACTCCAGACAGCATCACCCTCAGGAACTCACAAGCCTCCCCACCATGACAAAGTGATGATCCTATTGCATAACATTCATATGTAAGTTCAAGTTTGTTGTCATAAGCATACATAACCAAGGTATAAATGCCATGAAAATTAGCTTTATACTGCAGCAGCACAATACATTACAAGCATGATGACCATCAGTTACAAAAACTTACGTTATATGAAACTTACATGACATTATAAACAAAAATAATTAACTGTATTAGTTCAAACTGAGGGAAATACAGCCTGAGGTAAAATTAGGGATTTCAGGTTGGTTCAAGAACCTGATGGCAGTACATTGTTAACAAAAATTAACATAAACTTAATTTAGTACAAATTACAGGAACATAAGAAATAGGAGCCGGTGTAGGCCCTCCGTCCCGCCGAGTCTGAGTAGGCCATCTGCCCCACTGAGCCTGCAGATTGAACGTCTTGGTGGATCTGGCTGTTAACTCAGCTCCACTTAACCGCATTTACCCTATTACCCTTAATTCCCCTGTTGTACAAAAATCTGTCTAATTGTATCTTAAGTGTATTTAATGAGGTAGCGTCTACTGCTTCGCTGGCAGAGAATTCCACAGATTCACTGGTCTCTGGGAAAAGTAGTTTGTTCTCATTTCTTTCCTAAAATATATTCCCTCTAATTCTGAGGCTATGACCTTAGTTCCAGTCTTATCTACCAGCGGAAACTACTTTCCTGTCTCTATATTATCTATCCTACATTAATATGTTTCTATTAGATTCACTTTCATTCTTCTGCATCTATCCCAGGCGACTCAATCTCTCCTCACAGGCTATGCCTACCTTACACAACACTAGTGAATATTGAGAGGGAGACAAAAAGAAATACAAGTTTCCGAGGTCGTTTAACTGACTGATTAATGAGATGCTTGGGATCAAACGTGCTCTGATTGGATGCCTGATTTCCCACCACTGATGTGATAAACCCACAGGAGCTCTAAAAGCTCATGTCGTCATCCCAGGTCATCAATCCCACCTCTGACTTTCAACAACACTTCATGGTTTCTCCAAGAAAAAAATCTCCATTGCAATAAATTACAGGCAACTGCACTGCACGAACAAAGCATATTTGGCAAAGAACACGCTTTCCTGTCTGATGAGATAAAAATGAGGTGTTATAAGATAATTGTAATGAAGTATTATAAGGTAATTATAATGAGGTATTCGAAGGTAAATAAGGTAATTATGAAAATGGGGTATTTCCTCTGTTGGCAGAAACACTACAGTTCCAGATTCACTTGCAGCCCTACCCCTTGCCTAAAAACAATCCATCAATCACAGCATGAAACTCCATCACACAGATCTCCTTGGAGACAGAGGAGCAGATTTCTGTCTTCCCTTGTGTGGAGATGCACTTCCTGGCTTCTTCCTGCTCGACCTTTAGTTTTCCCAGTGCTGTTTTGGTGGATCTGTACAGAGGCATCGCACCGACCTGTGGTTGACTTCCCAACACTGATCCCAGCATTCCACAAGGAAGCTCTGCAGGGCTCGGACTGATGGACACATTCTTTCACTTCAATTCATCTCTCAAGCTACGGAAAGTATTGACAAGGCCAATATTCATTGCTCCTGAGGCAGTAGAAGTGACCCTCTCCTTTGCTCTGCATTCTGAATCACTGCAATCTGCCTCCCGTTGCTGGGGTGAAATTTCTGGGATTCAGACCAAACAACAATGAAGGAACAGCCAATAAGTTTCTACACCAGGATGTCGTGCGGTTTGGCGGGAACCTGCATGTGGGGGTGTCAGACACTGTAGGTTACGTACAGCGGAGGGAACCAGCAGGAGGTGGTGTCAGACTCCGGGTGGTGATGTAACACACAGGATTGGTGGGGGATAGGGTTCCAGTCATGTGGATGGAGGATAAAGAGGAGGTTCATGAAAATGATCCCAGGAATGAAAGGGTGAGGAGTGCTTGAAGTCTCTGGGCTGGCACTCACTGGAGCTTAGAAGAATGAGGGGAGATCTCACTGAAACCTATCAAATATTGAAAGCCCTTTTAGAGTGAGCATGAAGACATTCCCTATAGGGGAGAGTCTAGGACTAGAAGAGGACAGCCTTAGAGTACAAGGACATCCCTTTGGAACAGGGCTGAGGAGGAATTTCTTTAGCCTGAGGGTGGTGAATCCGTGGAATTCATTGTCACAGACGGCTGTGGAGGCCAAGCCATTGGGTATATTTAAAGCAGAGGTTGGAAGGTTTTTGATTAGTCAGGGCATCAAAGGCAGGAGAATGGTGTTAAGAGGGATAATAAATTAGCCGTGATAGAATGGAAGAGCAGGCTCAATGGGCTGAATGGCAAAATTCTGCTTTGATGTCATGGCCTTATGGTCTTATTAAATCTGAACGGCACTGAGCGATTTGCATGCTTTTGGAGCTACGTTCAAACAGGCAACTGGAGTGTGTTGTTTACCGTCCTGTCTTCATTCATGGTCCAGTCTGAGTGGCAGATCAAAGGTAATTATCCAGAATACTGATGGCAGGGAACTAAGAAATAATAGTGCCACTGAATAATATGCACACATGGTTCAACTCTCTCTTGTTGGACATGGTCAGTGTCTGCACTTCAAGGGTGCAAATGTCACTTTCTACTTAACAGCCCGTGGCTAAGCATTGTCCAGGCTTCGTGGCGTGCAGACGTGAACTCTCCCATTTGCTGAGGAACTGTGAATAAAACTGAACATGGTACAAAAGTTGACGTTCCCAAATCTGAGTTTAGGAGGAAGGTTATTGATGGTTGTATCCTGGGTCCTGCCCCAGGGAACTCCACCAGTGATGTCCTGGGGCTGGGATGACTAGCATTTGAGATGTACAACACCTTCCGTTGGGTAAGGTTTGAATCCAGACAGGAGTGCTTTCCCCTTGGTGCCCACAGACCTCAATTTAATGAGGCTTCTTGATGTCACATTCAGCAAAATGTTGCCCTTGGGCAGTTGCTCTCACTTCACCTCTGGAGTATGGACCCCTGGTCCATGTGTGGGCAAAGGCTATGATAATCTCTGGACCTGGACAAACCCACACTGGGAGGCAGCGGGCCACTTGATAGCTCAGGAGATGACTCTTTCCTGCACTTTCTATTGACTAAGTGGAGATTGATTGCTGGTGATTACCAGAACTGGATTTGTCCTGCTATGATGTAATCCAGCTCCTTTGAGATGAAGGTGAATATTCCAACCATCATTTTGCAGGTGTTGAAGAAATTTGACATGTCCCTGCTGACCCTCACCAACATTTATCGATGCACCATGGAAAGCATCTGTGATCTGTGTGCATAATTGATTGGTATGGTAAATGCTCTGCAATTGCTTGCAGATTATTGTGGGACACAACTCAGCACATCATGGAGACCAGCCTCCCCTCTACTGACTCTATCTATACTTCTTGTTGCCGCAATAAAACAGCTAGCATACTTAAAGCTACACTCACCCTGGACATCCTCTCCTCTCCTCTCCCCTCCCCTCCCAGCTAGCTCCATGCACTGTGCCATGATTTGATCTGTATGAACAGTATACAAGACAAGACTTTCACTGTATCTTGGTATATGTGACAATGATAAACCAATGCCAACGCAGCCACATGACAGCAATATTGCGCAGTCAGTGCCAGTGCCCAGAGATAAATAGTCTTTTCTTTGACAAGCTATCCTGACTTACCTTCAAACAGGATGATCTCATACACCCCATATTAAATTCCATGGTTTGACTGCCTAATTAGTTGAGCCAATTAATCTGTATGCGTCTCATTTGGGCACGCACACACTCTTAATAACTCTATCCCTGCATCCAAGTTATCAATTAACTTGATACAAGATGAGATATTGGTCTTGATTTCTAATCCCAATCATATTCCGCACATGCCCATGGAGAACATGGATAAGAATGCAAAATGATGGCTGGGATCATGAGGGAATTTTTTAATTAACTAAAATAAACATTTTTTTGCAATAAAGAAGATTTATAAGAATAAACTCTGTGAAGCTGTTTTATTCTTACATTCGTAGACAAAGGCATTTAGGGTTGAATTCATTAAAACCAGTAGTACCACTGTCACTCATGTGGCCCCCGGGATGGTACACTACAACAATAACTGAGGGACCCTCACCCAACCCAGCCTCTCCCCGCCCGGTAGTAGAGGACCCTGTACTGTGGGCCTTCCCTAGAAAGCCCTTGCAGTGGCTGCACCGAGCCCCAGTGTGTCCCTCAGCTCATGCTCCAGCAGCCTGGGATATGCCAGTTGGCGGCGTTCCTTTACGACGTCTTGATGCGCTGGCAGATCAGTAAACTGCAGCACATCAAACGGCGTCTCTCACCGAGGTGACGATCTGCCAGCAGCACCTGATATCCGTCTGCGCATGTGACCCCGAGGGCCCGCAGATCAGAGAGTGGTATGGACCGTGACACGGTCCCTTCCCTCTCTCTCCGCACCCTCTTCACAAACCCACAGTCCACAAAAAAGTGAGCAACCATCTCGTCCCACTGCAGCCATCCCGTGGGCAGCGCGCCGTCGGGGTGATGCAGGAGGGATCTGACTGGGAGGGCCTCGCTCACCGCCGGTCAGGCAAGGTCTTGGTTGCTGTTGGTGAGGTCCATCAATGAGGCATTCTGCCAGATGGTCTGGACAGTCTGCTCAGGAAAATACCCCACTGTATCCATCAAGTTCCTTCTCCTGCAGTGTCTGCAGGACTTTTGCTGACCACTGCCTGATGGTCTTGTGGTCAAAGGTGTTGCTCCGGAAGAACTTTTCCCATGAACGACAGGTAGTGTAGCAATGTCCAGCGGACTGTGGTGTTGAGTAGAACAGGGGTAGACCAGAGACAGTTAGAATCTCGGCACATCGTGTTCCACAGACAGCCTGATACGGCCACACATGTAGACATTGTCTACCTGTAGCGGAATCACAGGCACATAGCTTCATACAAGCAACATTCACAAGAAAACATCAATTAAACAAAAATTATATACAAATCTTACAAGAAAGAATACAAATCAAAAATGAAGTCTATGCAGTTCAGCTGGAGTTTTGATGAATCACCCATGGGGTGATCTGTCAGGAACTGCCTCACCAGACGCCTGCACTGTCTCAGATCCTCATTACTCTTGGCTCCATCTGTTAACTCTTCTCCTTAACATTGAACTAACTCAGCACACTCACACATGTGCAAGTTCTTACCAGGATCCTAAACCCAGTCTTACGATTTTCAGAATGAATCGATCTGCGATCTCTGGTAAAGAAAAAGATGGCGGCATGTATTTTTTAGTCAATTCTCGTTGGTGCATGGATGTTGGGCTTATGTCAACTTCTTTTTCCCCTGACTCAGAACAACTAATGATGAAATGTAGACCATTTACGTCTTATGGTCTTATCCTATTTGCTTGGGCGTTCTCATCTGTGATCCTGTCCAGAGTTTACATATCACCAGCGGCCGATTATAAGCAAACACTCGTGGAACTGCGCAACGTTGTCTGTAACAAGAAACATCCGCGCATTTCAAATTACAGGTGACGACTTTAACCAGGCCTGTTTGAAGAAAACCCTGCCCAATTATCACCAGCACGAAATCAGTTGCACCAGGGGTCCCAGCACACTAGACCTGCAACTCTGCGATAAGGAACGCCTATCGTTCCTTCCCGAGACCGACTCTAGCAAGTCGGATCATTTGGCTGAACTCCTATTCCTCCATACAGAGGTAACAGAGGCTAAAGAGCAAGGCTCCAGAGATCAAGACAACCAAGAAGTGATCGTGGGCGGCAGAGGAATGGTTACAGGATTACCGTAAATCAGTGGACTGGGCTGTGTTTAAGAACTCATCTGATGAGCTGAGTGACTACACCAGGGTCGTTACAGACTTTATTAAGACAACAGTGGATGAGTGTGGCCCCTCAAAATCATTCAGGGTTTTGCCCAGTCAGAAGCCTCGGATGAAGAATGAAAATCCGGAATCTGCGGGGAGCCAGATCAGAGGCCTGCCAGTCTGGAGATCAAGAGGTGCAGGTATGACCTCCGGAAAGCCACCTCACAGGCGAAGTGGAGATTCTGGACTAGACTAAAATCAGCGGGGGATGCTCGACAGCTGTGACAGGGCTTGAATGCCATCACCTCCAACAAAGTTTTTTCTGGCGTCTGTATTTATTAAGGAAACTGGCATGAAGTCTATGGAATTAAGGGAAACAAGTAGTGAGATCATGGAAACTGTATAGATTGAAAAGGAGGAGGTGCTTGCTATCTTGAGGCAAATTAAAGTGGATAAACCCCCAGGACCTGACAGGGTATTCCTTCTGACCTTGAAGGAGACTAGTGTTGAAATTGCGGGGGCCCTGGCGGATATATTTAAAATGTCGGTGTCTACGGGTGAGGTGCCGGAGGATTGGAGAGTGGCACTTGTTGTTCTGCTGTTTAAAAAAGGATCGAAAAGTAATCCGGGAAATTATAGGCCGGTAAGTTTGGCGTTGGTAGTTGGTAAGTTATTGGAGGGAGTACTAAGAGACAGAATATACAAGCATTTGGATAGACAGGGGCTTATTAGGGAGAGTCAACATGGCTTTGTGCGTGGTAGGTCATGTTTGACCAATCTATTGGAGTTTTTCGAGGAGGTTACCAGGAAAGTGGATGAAGGGAAGGCAGTGGATGTTGTCTACATGGACTTCAGTAAGGTCTTTGACAAGGTCCCGCAAGGGAGGTTAGTTAGGAAAATTCAGTCGCTAGGTATACATGGAGAGGTGGTAAATTGGATTAGATATTGGCTCAATGGAAGAAGCCAAAGGATGGTAGTAGAGGATTGCTTCTCAGAGTGGAGGCCTGTGACTAGTGGTGTGCCACAGGGATCAGTGCTGGGTCCATTGTTATTTGTCATCTCTATCAATGATCTGGATGATAACATGGTAAATTGGATCAGCAAATTTGCTGATGATACAAAGTTTGGAGGTGTAGTGGACAGTGAGGAAGGTTTTCAGAACCTGCAGAGGAACTTGGACCGACTGGAAAAATGGGCTGAAAAATGGCAGATGGAGTTTAATACAGACAAGTGTGAGGTATTGCCCTTTGGAAGGACAAACCAAAGTAGAACATACAAGGTAAACATACAGGGAACATACAAAGTAGAACATACAGTAGAACATACTGAGGAGTGCAGTAGAACAGAGGGATCTGGGAATACAGATACAAAATTCCCTAAAAGTGGCGTCACAGGTAGATAGGGTTGTAAAGAGAGCTTTTGGTACATTGGCCTTTATTAATCAAAGTACTGAGTATAAGAGCTGGAATGTTATGATGAGATTGTCTAAGGCATTGGTGAGGCCGAATCTGGAGTATTGTGTTCAGTTCTGGTCACCAAATTACAGGAAGGATATTAATAAGGTTGAAAGAGTGCAGAGAAGGTTTACAAGGATGTTGCCGGGACTTGAGAAACTCAGTTACAGAGAAAGGTTGAATAGGTTAGGACTTTATTCCCTGGAGCGTAGAAGAATGAGGGGAGATTTGATAGTGGTATATAAAATTATGGTGGGTATAGATAGAGTGAATGCAAGCAGGCTTTTTCCACTGAGGCAAGGGGAGAAAAAAACCAGAGGACATGGGTTAAGGGTGAGGGGGGAAAAGTTTAAAGGGAACATTAGGGGGAGCTTCTTCACACAGAGAGTGGTGGGAGTATGGAATGAGCTGCGAGACGAGGTGGTAAATGCGGGTTCTTTTTTAACATTTAAGAATAAATTGGACAGATACATGGATGGGAGGTGTATGGAGGGATATGGTCCGTGTGCAGGTCAGTGGGACTAGGCAGAAAATAGTTTAGGGCACAGCCAAGAAGAGCCAAAAGGCCTGTTTCTGTGCTGTAGTTTTTCTGTGGTTTCTAAAGTTAAATCTTGCGACATAAGGAGCAGCAGAGCTTCGCTTCCAGATGAGCTCAATGCCTTCTCTGCTCACTTTGATCAGCAGAACAGGGAGGAACCATCACGCGCTCCCCATGTCACTGATGATCATTTGGTCTCGGTTTCTGAAGGTGACATGCAGGCTGCCTTCAAGAGGAAGCATTCTGTCCAGATGGAGTACCTGGCCGAGTACTGAAGACATGTGCCGGTGTATTCAGCCTTTCGCTCTGTCAGTGTGGTATCCACCTTCTTCAAGCAGGCTCCAACCGTACCGGTACACAAGAAGAGCGTGGTAAACCTGTCTAAATGACTACCGCCCAGTGGGACTTACATCCACTGTGATGAAGTGCTTTGAGAGGCTGGTGTTGAAGCACATTAGCTCTTGTCTGAGTGGCGAATTGGATCAACTCCAATTCACCTAGGGAAGAAACAGATCCACAGCAGATGCTGCCTCTTTGGCTCTTCACACAACCCTGGAACATCTGGACAGCAAAGATGCATATATCAGGATGCTCTTTATCAATTACAGCTCAGCATTTAAAACCATTATCTCCTCAAAACTAATCAGTAAACTCCAAGACCTGACTCTCAATATCCACTAGTGCAATTGGATCCTGGATTTCCTCACTTGTAGACCACAATCAATTTGGATTGGCAAAAACATCTCCTTCAAAATCTCCATCAGCACAGGAGCACCACAGGGATATATGTACTTAACCACATGCTCTACTCACTTTACACCTAAGACTGTGTGGCCAAGTACAACTCAACAACCACATAGAAGTTTGCTGATGATACCACTGTTGTGGGCTGTATCAACGATGCTGATGAATGAGTATTGTAATAACAACAACCTCTCACTCAATGTCAATAACACCAAGGAACTGATAGTAGACTTCGGGAGAGGGAAACCAAAGGTCCATGAGTCAGTAATCATCGGAGGATCAGAAGTGAGGAGGGTCTGTAACTTTAAATTCCTGTGTGTCACTATCTCAAAGGACCTGTCCTGGACCATCATATAAATTTAATTGTGAAGAAAGCACAACAGGGCCTCTACTTCCTCAGGAGTCTGCGGAGATTTGGCATGTTGTCAAAAACCTTGGTAAACTTCTATAGATGTGTGGTAGGAAGTGTGCTGACTGGTTGTATTACGGCCTGGTATGGGAACACTTTGTGTGGAAAATCCTACAAAAGGCAATGGATTCGACCCAGTGCATTGCGGATAAAACCTCCCAACCATTGAAACATTGCCGTAGAAAATAAACATCCATCAAAGATCTTCATCACTCAGGCCGTGATCTTTTCTCACTGTTGCCATCAGGTAGAAGGTACAGGTGCCTCAGGACTCACACCTCCGGGTTCAAGAACAATTACTACCCCTCAACCATCAAGCTCTTGAACAAAAGGGGATAACTACACTTATTTGAGGACTCTTGTTGTGTTAATTCATGCTTGTTATTTATTGCTATTTATTTATATCTGCATTTGCACATTTGTTGTTCATTGTTCCTGTTAACAGTTACTGTTCAATAGATTTGCTAACTATGCCCGCAGTAAAAGAATCTCAGGGTTATGTGTAGTGACATGTATGTGCACTGATAATAAATTTTACATTGACATTTGAAACCCCATCTCACACCTTACATTCATACCAAAATACTGAACCAAAGGCAGGGATACCAGACCTACAGACCAACACCTTTTGGCCCAAAACATCGACTATGCTCTTTTCCATAGATGCTGCTTGGCCTGCTGATTTCCTCCAGCATTTTGTGTGTTTTGAAGAAGGCATTTAGCATGCTGGTCTTTGTCAGTCAGGGCACTAGGTTTAGTGATCATTTGGTGAGGCTGCACTTGGCGTATTGTGTACAGTTTCAGTCACCCTGTTGTAGGAAAACATTGTCAAGTTGTAGAGGGGGCAGAAGAGATTTATGAGATTCATGAGGTAGTTTGTAAAATGATGTGGAGTGTGACTGTTTAATCTAACAATCACAGCCATCCCAAAACACACAAAATGCTGGAGGAGCTCATCAGACCAGGCAGCATCTGTGGAGGAGGAATGAGACAGTCGATGTTTCAGGCTGAGACCACTCTTCAGGACTTGAAAGGAAGGGGTAAGTTGCCAGAATAAGGAGGAGACGGAGGGGAAGGAGGACAAGCTAGAAGGTGAAAGGTGAAGCTGGGTGGGTGGGGAGAGGGATTGAAGGAGTAAGCTGCGAGGTGATAGTTGGAAAAGTTAAAAGGCTGGAGAAGAAGGAATCTAATCGGAGAGGAGATTGGACATGGGAGAGATGGAAGGAGGAGAGGCATCAAGGGGTAAGTGATCGGCAGGTGAGGAGAAGAGGTTAGAAGGGAATAGAAAAAGAGGGAAGGGGATGGGAAGAGGAAGAGGTAGAATAGGTGGTCATGGACAAACATGTCAGTATGGAAATAGGGATAAGAATTAAAATGATTGGTTACTGAAGAGTTCTGCTTTTTGTGGATGGAGCGGAGGTGCTCGACAAAGCAGTCCCCCAATTTACGTTGGGTCTAACCAACGTAGAGGAGACTGAATTGGGAGCATTGGATACAGTAGACGACCCCAACAGATTCGAAGTGCTGCCTCACCTGGAAGGACTGCTTGTGATGTTGAATGGAGGTGAGGGAGGAGGTGAATGGACAGGTGTAGCATTTCTGTTGCTTGCAAGGATATGTGCCTGGAGGGGGATTAGTGGGGTGGGATGAATGGACAAGGGAGTCCCGGGGGGAGCGATCCCTGCAGAATGCAGAGAGTGGAGCGGATGTAAAGATGTGTTTGGTGGTAGGATCCTGTAAAAGGTGATGGAAGTTGTGGATAATGATGTGCGGTATGTGGAGGCTCATGGGGTGGTAGGTGAGGACTATTCCTGTTAAGGCAGTGGGAAGATGGTGTGTGCGGGTACAGATGCAGACTGCTGAATGCTGGAGGAAGGGAAACCTCACTCTTTGAAGAAGGAGGACATCTTTGAAGTTCTGGAAAGCAAAGCCTCATCCTGGGAAGAGATGAAGCAAAGACGAAGGAAGTGAGAAAAGGGAATAGCATTTTTTTCACAGGAGACAGGGTGGGAAGAGGTATCATCAAGATAGCCATGGATGTGCTGTGTTTTTTTTTTGTTCATTTGTTTGTTAGTAATAAATTTAAAAAATAATTTAAAAAAAGATAGCCATGGGAATTGGTAGGTGATAAAAGATATTGGTAGACAGTTTGTCTCCAGAGATGGCATCAGAGGGATCAAGAAAGGAGAGAGAGGTGTGAGAAATGGACCAAGTGAATTTAAGGACAGGGTGGAAGTTGGAAGCAAAGTTGATGAAATTGACGAGCTCAGCATGGGTGCATGAAACAGCGCCAATGCAGTTGTCAGTGTTGTGCTCACCCAAATTCCTTTATGCAGGGTTTGACTTAGAATGCAGAACACCATAGAACATAACAGCACAGTACAGACCCTTCTGCCCATGATGTTGTGCCAACCATTCAACTGACTCCAAGATCAAGCTAACCCTTCCCTCCTACACAGCTCTGTATTTTTCTATCATTCATGTGCCTATCTAAGAGTTTCTTTAAATGCCCTTAGTGTATCTGCCTTAACCAGCAACCCTAGCAGCATGTTTCACACACCTGCTACTCTCTGTGTAGGAAACCTACTGACACACCTCCATACCTTAAAATTAACCCCTGTGTCAGTCAGTCCTGTGCTAGGAAAACGTGTCTAGCTGTCCATTTGATCTATGCTATTACCTTCAAAGCAAGCTAGAAACTACTACTTGATATTCAAAAAAGTGACTAGTGGAAACATTCAGCAGGTCAGGAAGCACCTATGGAGATGGAAACAGGGTTAATGCTTCAGATCAAACACCCTTCATCAAAAAGAAAACAAGTTAGTTTTAAGAAGCAGAGGGTTTGGGGAAAGGAGAATAGAGAAAAGGAATATTGTTAATAGGGATGATGTGAGGATAAGTTGTTGGTGAAGCTAGGTTACTGATGACAGGCAGAGAGGGAGGGATGACATGACGAAATCGTGAGAAGTTAAACAGCAGGAAGTGTTCAGCACCTTAGAGGAAAAACTGAGTCCATACTGCAGATGGGGGACCCACAATGGAACTAGTCATAAGGACATAAGACATGGGAGCAGAATTAGGCCATTCAGCCCATTGAACCTGCTCTGCATTTCGATTGTGAATGATATCTTTTCCATCGAAGCCCCTAGTTTAGGTCCTAATTTAGCACCTAGCAACGTCTGCTTTAAAAACACCCAGTATCTTGGATTCCACAGCCATCTATGGCACTGAATTCCACAGATTCACCTCCCTCTGGGTAAAGAAATTCCTCCTCATCTCTGTTCGAAAGGGATGTCCTTCTATTCTGAGACTATGGTTCTAGACTCCCCCGCTATAGGAAACATCTTCTCTATCCTCTTTCAATATTTGATAGGTTTCAATGAGGCCCCTCCTTGTTCTTCTAAGCACCAACGAGAACAGGCCCAGAATCATCAGACAATCCTCATACACTAATCCTTTCTTTCCTGGGATCATTCTTGGAAACCTTCTCTGGATCCTCCAATGCCAGCACATCTTTTCTTAGATATGGGACACAAGGCAACTCATAGTACTCCAATGTGATCTGATCAATGCCTTATGAAGCCTTAGCATTTATAAACTTTGCTTTTATATTCCAGTCATCTCAAAATGAATGTTAACATTGTACTTGCTTTCCTTTCTACTGACTCAACCTCAAAGTTAATCTTTAGAGAATCCTGCACTAGGACTCTTAGATCACTTTGCACATCAGATTCCTGAATTCACTGCCCATTTTGAAAACAGTCTACACAATAGTCCACTGGTCAGTTGTGATACACACATATTCAGTGACTTACTCTGTATTGTGTTTGATATGGAGTCCAGAAGGCTGTAGGGTGCCCACAGTTTAGATGAGATTTTGTTCCTCGGGTGTACCTTTGGGCCATATTGTAACAGTGCAGGATGCCACAGACGGGCTGACCCGAGTGGGAGCTGGATGGAGAATTAAAGGAGTGGCAATTGGGGCTAATGGTCAGAATCAGAATCAAGTTTACTATCACCAACTTAAATGGTGTGAAATGTGTTGTTTTGCAACAACAGTACAATGCAAAGACATAAAATTACTAAAAAATGTGACAAATCAAAATAGTGCAAAAAATAAAAAGGGATAGTTGATGGCAGAAACCCTCCTGCAGGCATCTCAAGGCACTGGAGAGGTACTCCATGCTGTCTTTGTGAAATCCGTTGATCCTGCTGGCACAATTAGCAAATCAGGATTATTGTCACTGACATACAATATGAAATTTGTTGTTTTCTGGCAGCAAAATTAAAGTCAGTGTCCTCACCTAGACCAAGCTGAGCAGTGGCTGGAGCCCAATTATTAGCTCCCTGGCAAATGGCAGTGGAATCTATCAAGTTCCAAGATAGAGCTTGGAGATTTGCTGCTAAGACCCCTATCTTTTCCTGATCCATTTGAATTTGTACAGGTACCTACAGCATTTTTCACCTCAATCATGGATCGGGGAGAAAGGCTTAAAGGGAGATCACTGGGCAACTGGGCAGCTGTTCAGTACTAAGCTTAAATCACAATTTCTGGATGAATGGGAGGGGGGGGGGGGTCAGTGGATGTAGTATATTGAGGGTGCTTTGTGTCCTGAAAAAGTAAAACAGGTGCTGCAGAAGAGGTTGTTATAAAAGTTAAAGCTGGTGATTCTGGAGGTGGGGAATGCAACCCCAGTATAAAGGTGGTGGTTGTTGGTCGGATGAGCAGAAATTGCACCACCCAAGATGATGGCTGCCTGGAATGTACTTCTTCAGAGGACTGTAGATGCCCCCTTGTTAAATGTGTTCAATGCTAATACAGTTTGAAACAACTTCCCAGAAATGACCTTACGAAGCTATCTTTGAAATGAACATGGCATCAGATAACATTTATCTAAAGCTCACAACCTCGATTGAGTCTCTCCTTAGAAGGCAACCATGTTCTCACAGCATCAGTCCAGACCACATCACCTCCAAGTGCTCAGTTCTACTCCTTTAAAATCTGGGACATTCTTTGAAAGTTTTTAAAGGAGTTGATCTGAATCCCTTTCTAGGTTCACAGTGAACCTTCCAGCGGGCTTCAATCCCTCTTTGGCCCATTAGGGTACCTGCTGTCCAAAGGTTCTAATGTCCTGGTACCTTAATGTTCTCCCTCAGGTCCTTGATATTGTAGAGCTCCTTTATCCTCAATGTTCTTCAGCTAGCCTAAGGGTGGCTGCATCACTCTCTGGTATGGTGTGTGTGTGTGTGTGTGTGTGTGGGGCGGGGGGGGGCTACTGCACAGGACTGAAGTGAGCTGCAGAGAGTTGTAAACTTAGTCAGCTCCATCATGGGCACTGGCCTCCATAGTATCCAGGACATCTTCAAGGAGCGATGCCTCAAAAAGGCAGCGTCCATCATTAAGGAGCTGCGTCATCCTCTTCTCACTGTCCCCATCAGGGAAGGAGGTACAGAAGCCTGAAGGCACACATTCAATGACTCTGAAATAGTTTCTTCCACTCTGCCATCTGATTTCTGAATGGACGTTAAACCCATGAACATTACCTCATTAAATTTCTATCTTTTTGCACTACTTATTTAAATATTTTATATACATATTTTTACTGCAATTCAGTTTTTTCTATATTATGTAGGAAAAAACTGTACAAAACATTGTACTGCTGCTACAAAGTTAACAAATTTCACAACCTATGCCAGTGATATTAAACCTGATTCTGATAATCCAGGCTGTCAGGGATTACATGGCGAGACAGAAGCAAGCAAGGCAGCTAAAGTCTGCAGAAAAACTGTGGCAAGTTCTCCAAGATGCTCGGAATAATGTACCAGCCAATTTTATTATAAAACTGCATGACAGTGTACCTAAAAGAACTGAGGCACGTTTAAAGGCAAAGGGTGGTCATACCAGGTGTTGATTTGATTTACTTTTTTGACGGTTTACTTGCTATTTATAGTAAATCTTTTTGATATTTAGAAACTCATTTCATAATTTTTGAAAGCATCTTTGCCTTACACTACTTTTTACACATGCCTATGACTTTTGCACAGTACTGTATTTTTTCAATTTACAGCAATTTTTATGTCTTGCACTGTGATGCTGCCATGAAGCAACAAACTTCATGACATATGCCAGTGATAATAAACATGATTCTGATTCTGAAGAGATGATGCCGGAGACAGGATTCAAGGAAACCTAGAAATTAATGGACAAGAGAAGTAGGTAATGATCAGGGTGAAAAGCAAGGGCTAAATAGGAAGGAAAGAGGATGTTTACATTGACCAGTGTTAGCCAAGAGCCTTCTTGGGTCCTATCCAAGACGGTTGACAGGATGTCACGCTGTCCCATCCCTGCAGCTACACAGAAGGTGCACACTGAGCACTCTTCCAAATTACATCCTGTCAGGTCCTTGTTATGGGGATCTCATCTCCGTATATCTACCGGTGAACACAAGACCCCACTGATTCCCCAGGAGCCCAGCTTCCTGCTCATTTAAAATTCTCAACACATCTGTTCCTCACGACAGATTGTGAAGCTAACTCGGAGCAATAAGAGCTATTTTAAGATCTGTGTGTTTGAAACTACCTTGGTTTCCTTTTGAAACTTCTCTTCAAATTCTTATTACTTCCCCAGATCATCTTCTCAAATTTAAAAGTTCAGCATTTCTTCCTTGGAAACAAGCTGCACACAGTGGCAGGCTTACGATCAGTTTGAATTTACTGCTGACTGATCCTTAAAGCTGATTTCATGGTCTTGGGGAGTGACAGAGGAAACTTCCAGAATGTTGCCAGAGTCATAGAGCCTTTGAGAGATCAATCATGGAGACAGATCCTTTGGCCCATTGAGTTCACACTGAGCACCAATCACCCATTTGTAGCAATCTCACACTAATCCCACTTCTTAAAAAATTCTCCCCATATTCTCTTCAACTATCCCAAGATTCTACCACTCACCTACACACTAGGGGTTATTTACAGTGGCAAATTAGCCTAATAATCCACACATCTTTGGGATGTGAGAGGAAACAGATGCAGCCATAAGAAGAATATGCAAAACTCCACACTGACAGCACCAGAGGTCAGGATCAAACATGAGGAATTCTGCAGATGCTGGAATTTCAAGCAACACACATAAAAATTGCTGGTGAACGCAGCAGGCCAGGCAGCATCTATAGGAAGATGTACAGTCAATGTTTCGGACCGAGACCCTTCGTCAGGACTACCTGAAAGAAGAGGTAGTAAGATATTTGAAAGTGGGAGGGGGAGGGGAGATCCAAAATGATAGGAGAAGACAGGAGGGGGAGGGATGGAGCCAAGAGCTGGAAAGTTGATTGGCAAAAGGGATTTGAGAGGATCATGGGATGGGAGGCCCAGGGAGAAGGAAAAGGGGGAGGGGGAAGCCCAGAGGATGGGCAAGGAGTATAGTGAGAGGGACAGAGGAAGAAAAAGGAGAAAGAGAAAAAAAATTTTTATAAATAATAATAAAAGATAAATAAATAATGGATGGGGTACGAAGGGGAGGTGGGGCATTAACGGAAGTCAATGTTCATGCCATCAGGTTGGAGGCTACCCAGACGGAATATAAGGTGTTGTTCCTCCAACCTGAGTGTGGCTTCATCTTGACAGTAGAGGAGGCTGTGGATAGACATATCAGAATGGGAATGGGACATGGAATTAAAATGTATGGCCACTGGGAGATCCTGCTTTCTCTGGCAGACAGAGCACAGGTGTTCATCGAAACGGTCTCCCAGCCTGCGTCGGGTCTCGCCAATATATAGAAGGCCACATCGGGAGCACCGGACGCAGTTTATCACCGCAGCCGACTCACAGGTGAAGTGTCGCCTCACCTGGAAGGACTGTCTGGGGCCCTGAATGGTAGTGAGGGAGGAAGTGTAAGGGCATGTGTGGCACTTGTTCCAAGGATAAGTGCCAGGAGGGAGATCAGTGGGGAGGGATGGGGGCGAACAAATGGACAAGGGAGTCGTGTAGGGAGCAATCCCTGTGGAAAGCAGAAAGAGTGGGGGAGGGAAAGATGTGCTTAGTGTTGGGATCCCGTTGGAGGTGGCGGAAGTTACAGAGAATAATATGTTGGACCCGGAGGCTGGTGGGGTGGTAGGTTAGGACCAGGGGAACCCTATTCCTAGTGGGGTGGCAGGAGGATGGGGTGAGAGCAGATGTGTGTGAAATGGGAGAGATGCGTTTGAGAGCAGAGTTGATGGTAGAGGAAGGAAAGCCCCTTTCTTTAAAAAAGGAGGACACCTCCTTCGTCCTGGAATGAAAAGCCTCATCCTGAGAGCAGATGCAGAGGAAACTGAGGAATTGCGAGAAGGGGATGGCATTTTTGCAAGAGACAGGGTGAGAAGAGGAATAGTCCAGGTAGCTGTGAGAGTCCATAGGCTTATAGTAGACATCAGTAGATAAGCTGTCTCCAGAGACAGAGACAGAAAGATCAAGAAAGGGGAGGAAGGTGTCAGAAATGGACCAGGTAAACTTGAGGGCAGGGTGAAAGTTGGAGGCAAAGTTAATAAAGTCAACAAGCTCAGCATGCGTGCAGGAAGCAGCGCCAATGCAGTCGTCAATGTAGCAAAGAAAAAATGGGAGACAGATACCAGAATAGGCTTGGAACATGGATTGTTCCACAAAGCCAACAAAAAGGAAGGCATAGCTGGGACCCATACGGGTGCCCATGGCTACACCTTTAGTTTGGAGGAAGTGGGAGGAGCCAAAGGAGAAATTATTAAGAGTAAGGACTAATTCCACTAGATGGAGTAGAGTGGTGGTAGAGAGGAACTGGTTAGGCAATGCCCCACCTCCCCTTCATACCCTATCTGTTATTTATTTATCTTTTATTATTATTTATAATTTTTTTTTCTCTCTCTCTCTCCTTCTTCTCCCTCTGTCCCTCTCACTATACTCCTTGCCCATCCTCTGGGCTTCCCCACTCCCCCTTTCTTTCTCCCTAGGCCTCCCATCCATCCCATGATCCTCTCATATCCCTTTTGCCAATCAACTTTCCAGCTCTTAGCTCCATCCCTCCCCCTCCTGTCTTCTCCTATCATTTTGGATCTCCCCCTCCCCCACCACTTTCAAATCTCTTACTAGCTCTTCTTTCAGTTAGTCCTGATGAAGGGTCTCGGCCCGAAACATCGACTGTACCTCTTCCTTTAGATGCTGTGTGGCCTGCTGTGTTCACCAGCAATTTTTATGTGTGTTGTCAGGATCAAATCTGGGTTTCTGTTACCGTGAAGCAGTTACTCTATCACCTGCTTTCTCCGCTCACCTCAAATCTCTGCCTTCCAGTTTTAGACTTGCCTGCCCTGGGAAAGTCACCTTATCTATTCCTTTCAGGATTTTATACACCTCTATAACTCGGTCTCCTACACTCCAGGAGAAACAAACCCAGCCTCTCCAGTCTCTACCTTTAACTCAATCCCTTGGTCCTAGTGACAGCGGTGTTGGTCCTTTCTGCACTCTTCCCAACTTCATGACCATAGGAGATAGAAACAGAGTTAGGCCATTTGGCCTATCGAATCTGCTCTGCCATTCAATCATGGGAGATTGCCATTCTCCTGCCTTTTTCCCCATGCCTCTTATCCATTTTACCAGTCAGGAACTTATTGATCTCAGCCTTAAATGTACCGAAAGACACGGCCCCTGCCTCTTTCTCTGGCAACAAATTAAACAGGTTCACCACCCTCTGCCTGAAGAAGTTCCTGCTCATCTCAGTTTTAAAGGGATGTCCCTTTATTCTGAGGCTGCATTCTCAGATCCTCGACTCTCCCACTGATGGAAACATCTTCTCCATACTCACTCTATCCAGGTCCTTCAGTATTCGGTAGATTTCAATGAGATCCTCTCACTATCTTGGACTCCATCTAGTACCCAGAGACATTAAACTCTCCGTGTGCATTAAGCCTTTCACTCCCAGTCTCATTCTTGTGAAGCTCTTCAGGGCCAGCACATCCTTTCTTAGATATGGGTCTAAAATTCCAAATGTGATGTGAATAATGCCATATAAAGCCTCAGGAGTACATCTTTGCTTTTATGAATGCAAACCTTCATTTGTTAACCTTACTTTTAACCTTACCTGGATGTTATTTTTAGGGAATCTTGAACGAGGACCCGCAAGTCCCTTTGTACATTCAATTTCTGAATTATGGTAGCTCCTTACTCAGAAAATAGTTTACACCTTTATTCTTCCTACCAAACTGTATAACTTAAGAGTGGAGCTTAGGAGACAATGGCACCTGACAGCAACTCCTCTGCTTGCATCTTCAGAAACAGCTCTGTTTCTATTGTTAATATCTCTATTTTTTCCTTTCAGGGTTCTTTTGAAGACCCTGACCTGGACTTGCTGACTTTGGTTCTTTGTGGGAATGGGACCTGCTCTTGGGGTCTCATGACTGGCCGCTATTCGATATACCAAGGACACAGCCTAGAAGACTAGCGTGCCTTCAGGGTTCCGGGATTTCATGGCTCTGGAGGCGGGCAAAATCAAGGTCGGTGTCTCCGCAGGAATCTGGCGTGTTGTGGGAGTACATAGAAGATTGAAAGCAGCTAACTGGCTGTGGACCAAGAGACCCGAGTTCTTTAGGCACAGAGATCAGAAAAAGCGACGCATCAAACTTTCAACATCGTAGATGTCTCCCCACTCACTGTGAAATGGGGATGCCTCTTTTTCCCTTATTAGGAAGAGAGAGAGCCTGTGGTAATGTTGGATTACTGGGTGAACGAGTAGTCTTTGGGGTACTGCAAGTCTGTGTCTTTATTGATGCTTGCTGCATGCTTGTGTGTTCAGTGGGGGGGGCACCACTGCTTTTTTTGCTGTTGGGATGGGGGGGTGGTGATTGTTGCTTTGCTGCTGCTTAAGCATGGGAGGGGGAAGCTGGGGGCCCTAACATTTAACTGTCATTCATTCTTTGGAGCACTCCTTTGTTTTCATGGATGGTTGCGAAGATAAAGGATTTCAAGATGTATATTGTATACATTCCTCTGACGTTAAATGTACCTTTGAAATCTTTTCCTACACTGTACTCCCATCTGCCACTACTTTGCCCACTTTCCCAACCTGTCCAAGCCCTTCTGCACACTCCTTGCTTCTGTAACACAAACTGCTCCTTCATCTACCTGTAAACCATCTACAGAGAATGCTACCGGTTCCTTCATCCAGATCGTTAACGTATAAAGAGAAAAGTTGCGGTGCCTACACTGATCCCTGTGGAACTCCTCTCGTCACTAGTAGCCATCCGGTAAAGAAACCATCTGTCACTTCCCTGTTCTTCATTACTATTTCTCCACCATCATTTCCCAGCATTCAATGTCCCTCCTACTACTCTTTTACCTTCATGTGTCTACAAAAAAAAAAACACCGTTTGGAATCTTTCTCCCTGGGCCTCCCGTCTCATGATCCTCTCATATCCCTTTTGCCAATCAACTTTCCAGCTCTTAACTCCATCCCTCCCTCTCCTCCTCCCCCCTCTCTCTTTCAAATCTCTTACTACCTCTTCTTTCAGTTAGTCCTGACGAAGGGTCTCGGCCTGAAATGTCAACTGTACCTCTTCCTATAGATGCTGCCTGGCCTGCTGCATTCACCAGCAATTTTTATGTCTGTTGCTTGAAATTCCAGCACATTTCCTCGTGTTTGGAATCTTTTATATTATTTGCTGGCTTACCCTCATATTTCACCTTCTCCTCCCTTACAGTATTTTTAACTGCCTTCTGTTGGCTTGTAACTGCATCCAATTCCTCTGGATTCCCCTTAATCTTTGCCAAATGGTGTACCTCCTTGTCCTATCCCTAACTTCTTCTGTCAGCCATGGCTGCCTCATCCTTCTTTTAGTGTGCTTCTTCGTCCTTGACACAGAATTCTGCTATGCCTCCTAAATGACGTCCAGAAACGACTGTCCCTGCCGCTTCACTGTCATCCCTGCAAGAGTCCCCTTCCAATCAGGTCTGGCTAGCTCCTTTCATGTGCCTCTTCTACTGAACTGTAGTAGTCTTACATCAGATGTCAGCTCGCTTCCTCAAACTGTAAGGTGACTTCTATAATACTGTGGTCACTCTCTCCTGCGTTCCTTTATCTTAAACAACCTGATCACATCTGCCTCATTCACACCAGTGACTCTACTTCATTAGGAGTTTGGTATATCACCAAGGTCTCTTGCACATTTCAGCAGATGTACGGTGGAGAACATTCTGACTGGTTGTATCACAGTCTGGTATAGAGGCTCTAATGCACAGAACCGCTAGACGCTGCAGGGTTGTAGACAGCCAGCCCTATCATGGGCACACTCTCCCCACCATAAAGGCCATCAGCAAGAGGCAGTGCCTCAAGAAAATGGCATCTATCATTAAGGACTCTTCATCTAGGACATGTCCTCTTCATTACTACCATCAGGGAGGATACATAGAAGTCTGAAGATCCGCACTCAACGTTTTAGGAACAGCTTTTTCCCCATCCACTATCAGATTTCTGAATGGTCTGTGAGCCTATGAACATGATCTTATTTTTCCTTTTTTTGAACTATTTATTTACTTTTAACAGAGTGAGTTTTATGCATTGCACTGTATTGCTGCTGCAAAACAACATTTCACATCATACTGTGTGTCAGTGATAATAAACCTGGTTTTGATTCCACGCCAACAGGAGGAAATCTGCAGATGCTGGAATTTCAAGCAACATGCATCAAAAAGCTCTGTAGCTCAAGAATTAGAGCACTAGTCTTGTAAACTACAAGTTCGCGAGTTCAAGTCAGACTGGAGCCTCCATATCTTTGTTCACCAACAATTTTTATTTGATTCCATGCCTTTGAGTTACATTCTTAGTGCTCTTCTCTGAGGAATACCAGGTTATTGTTGGATCCCAAAAGAGGGAACTTGCAGAAGGCGTATGAGATAGCTTCTAGAGCAGCTTGTAATTGAGCCCACAAGCCAAAGGGCAGCTCTGGATTAGATGTTGTGTATTGAACCAGATTTGATTAGGTAACCTAAGGTAAAGGAACCCTTAGGAGGCAGTGATAACGTAGAATCCATCCTACAATTTGAAGATCTATTAGTATTAGAGTGGAGTAAAGGGAATTACAGAGGCACGAGAGAGGAGCTGGCCCAAAGTTGATTGGAAGCATACACCATGAGGGATGATGGCAGAACAGCAATAGCTGGAGTTTCTGGGGGCAATTCGGTAGGCGCAAGATAGATGTATCTTAAAGATAAAGAGGTATTCTAAAGGGAGGATGAGGCAACCATGGCTGACAAGGTAAGTCAAAGATGGCATAAAAGCAAAGGAGAGGGTTTATAATATAGCAAAAATTAGTGGGAAGTTAGAGGACGACTGGGAAGATTATAATAACCAATGGAAGACAACTAGTTAAGCCATGAAGAAAGGAGAGATGAAATATGATGGAAAGCTAACCAATAATATTAATTAGGGCATCAAAAGTTTTTTTTTCAGAAATATAAAGAGTAAAAGAGAGGAAAGAGTGGATACCAGACAGCTGGACAATGATGCTGGAGAGGTAGTAATGGGGACAAAAATGGCAGATGAACAGTAAGAATTTTGTCAGTCTTCACTGTGAAAAAAAATAGCAGTGTCAGAAATTTGAATATCAAGGTCAGAAGTGAGTGTAGTTGCTATTACTAAGGAGATAGTGCTTGGGAAGCTGAAAGGTCTGAAGGACCAGATAGACTACACCACAGGCTATTGAAAGAGGTAGCTGAAGAGGCTGTGGAAGCATTAGTAAGGATCTTTCAAGAATCATCAGATTCTGGAATGGCTCTGGAGGAATTGAAAACTGCAAATGTTACTCTGCTCTTTAAGAAAAAAGGAACAAAATAAAGGAAATCATAGGCTAGCTAGCCTGACTTCAGTGATTGGTTGAAGTCCGTTATTAAGGAGGAGGTTTCAGGGTACTTGGAGGTGCACAATAAAGCAGGCCAAAGTCAGCATGGTTTCATCAAGGGAAACCTTGTCTGACAAATCTGTTGGAATTCTTTGAGGAAACAACAAGCAGGATTGACAAAGGAGAGTTGGTAGATGCTGCTTACTTGGATTTTCTGAAGGCCTTTAACAAGGTGCTGCACATGAGGCTAATTAACAAGATGAAAGTCCATAGTAACACAGGAAGGTACTAGCATGGATAGAGGATTGGCTCACTGGCAGGGAGTAAATAATGGGAATAAAGGGAACCTTTTCTGCTTGGCTGCCAATGACTAGTGGTTTTTCACAGGGTTTGGAATTGCGACCACTTCTCTTCACATTATATGTCAATGATTTAGATGATGGAATTAATGGCTTTGTGGCCAAGGTTGTAGACAATACAAAGTTAGGTGGAAGGGCAGATAGTGTTGAGGAAGCAGGAAATCCCCAGGACTTAGACAGATTGGGAGAATGGGTAAAGAAGTGGCAGATGGAATACAGTGTAGGGAAATGTACAGTCATGCACATTGGTAGAAAGAATAAATGCACAGACTATCTTCTAAATGGAAAAAAATTCAAAACTCAAGAGGTGTGAAGAAACTTGGGAGTCCTTGTGCATCTCCAAATCCCTAAAGGTTAACTTGCAGGTTGAGCTGGTGGTGGGAAGGCAAAATGCAATGTTAGCATTCATTTTGAGATGAGAATTTAAAAGCAAGGATGTAATGTTGAGGCTTTATAAGGCATTGGTCAGACCACACTTTTGAGTATTGTGAGCACTTTTGGGCCCCTTATCTAAGAAAACACGTGCTGGCATTGCAGAGGTCCAGAGGAAGTTCATGAGAATTATTCCGAGAATGAAAGCATTAACATATGAGCAGCATTTGATGGGTTTGGACCTGTCCTCACTGAATGAGGGGAATCTCATTGAAGCCAATTGGATATTGAAAGACTTAGATAGAGTGGATGCACATAGGATGTTCCAATAATGGGAGTCTAGAACCAGAAGGTACAACTTAAAAATACAAGGTCTACTCATTAGAGCAGAGAAGGAATTTCCTTAGCCAGGTGGTGGTGAATCTGTGGAACTCATTGTCACAGACAGCTTTGGAGGTCAACTCATTGGATATATTTAAAGTGGAGGTTGATAGTTTCTTGATTAGTACTGGTCTCAAAGGTTACCAGAAGGCAGAGGAACAGGATTGATAGAGAAAGTAAACCAAATGTATGATCAAATAGCAGAGCAGACATGGTGGGCTGAATGGCCTCACCCTGCTTCTATGTCTTATGGTCTATCGTCCCAAGTTACCTCAGAACCTACAGGAGCGGAAGTAAGTCATCCTCAATGCTGAGAAACTACTAAGAAGCTGTGAAGTTGCATGCTGAATGTACCAAGCAGCTGCAGGTAACACAAAGCTCAGCATGCCTGCTTTAAATGAGCTCCTTCCCAGACAAAGCTTAGACCAAATAATACATTCAGGATGAAAGATGACATGCAGGGGCAGTCACACCGATGAACATGCACAGCAGGAGGGAGATCAGTGTATGGAGAAATATGTATGTATGGTGTGCAGGGATGTTGTGCACCTTTGGTTCTGTGTGTGTGTGTTTGTACATGCCTGTGAATGTAGGAGTGTGCATTTGCATGTGATGTGTATGCATGTGTGCAGTGTTTTGTGTGCATGAGTGTAGAGAGAGCAGGCATATGGAAGATAGTACTGACACCATCTGAGTCCTATACATCAGATGCCAATTCTACAGATGGCCTTTGGAACAGAACCAGCGATCTAGAGGGTAAATTAGTAAGAATAAGACAGGATGCTGAAGTTTGGGAGCCGTTTCCCCTTGTGCGTCTTTTTTTAAACCACCTGACGTGCCTGTTGGTCTTTGAGGTTGCCTTTTATGGAGTGGATCCAGTTGAGCACTAAGTGCCTGGGGGAGGGGCAATTGAAGAGCCAATGTGATAAGACAGCACAGTAATGAGGCTAGGTCTGGTTTACTGGTATGGGACTGATATCATATTAAGCTGGCACCCAAAGGATCAGTAACCTACCTTGTGTTGATGTTTGAAGGGTACCTGATAGTGCAGCCTATCTGTGTGACAGTCCAGTTACTCTGTCATTTCCCCACACATCTCCCAGCCCTCATGAACGTGCAAATCCATGGCCTCCATTTCTGCCATGATAATGTCACCTTCAGGTTGGAGGAAAAACTTCATATTCCATCCAGGTAGCCTCCAACCTGATGGCATGAACATCGATTTCTCCAACTTATGGTAATTTGTTTCCCTTCCCCTCATTTCCCCACTCTGACTTCTTAACTCTTCTCCTCCTTCCATTTCTCCCATGATCCACTCCTCTCTCCTAGTTATAGATTCTTCCTTCTCCAGTCCTTTGCAGTTTTCACTTAACACCACCTAGTTTACTTCCCCCCCACTCACCAGGCTTCACCTATCACCCTCTAGCTTGACCTTCACACCCCCCCCCCCACCTTATTCTGGCTTCTTCCCCCTTCCTTTCCGGTCCTGATTAAGGGTCTCAGCCCGTAACGTCAACTTTTTATTCTTCACCCAAAGATGCTACCTGGCCTGCTGAGTTCCTCCAGCAATTTATAGGTGCTACTCTGGATTTCCAGCATCTGCAGAATCTTGTGTTTATGGTTTACATTTACAACAGGTTTAGTAAAGTTGTCATAGAATAACACATCATAGAAACAGGCCTTTCAGTCCACAAGGATCATCAACCATCCACTTACCCAATTCTATTTTTTTTCTCCCCGTGTTCCTATTAGCTCTCCCCTGATTCTACTAGACAAATTAGAGACAATGTAAAGAGTCCAGTTAACCTATCAACTCAACACCTTTGGGATGTGGGAAGAAAGAGAAGCACACAGTGGGTCACGGGAACATGCAGGTAGAGCTCAAAGTCAGGGTAAAACCCAGGTCTCCAGGGCTGCAACACCCTCTTTTGCATATGGCCCTCAGGAGTCTGTTAATCATTCCAGGCAGACGATCAGTATTAATGTTCAGTGGGAGATGGGGTTAGGAAAAAATGTGTTTAATATTAAATGGCATTGATGGGAGGTAAGCTGTATTTCTGTGTGTGCTCATTGGGTCTTTAACAGTGTTTGAATTAGTATTCATTCAGCATATTCATCAGGGGTCCTTGGGTGTTAGATTAACATTTGCAGTATTTAATAACCTCAGAAGCACAGCAATTGGTTAATATTTGTACTGGCTTAGTGGGAGTTGGTTAAAATGCACAGATGATCGCGGAGTTGGTCAACACTCTCAGAGGTGGCTCTTGCGCTTCAGTTAATCTCTACTGTGCTCAGCCATTAATACTTTGAGATCGTGGGCAGTGGTGAATCTTTTCCCTGGGGGTTTAATTATGATCAGTGGTTCAAAGGCTTTAAATTCACACCGGGTTCCAGAAAGTTTGCATCCAGAGGAGTTTTTTTTTGAAAGTTGGTTAGTATTCACAGCCAGACCAGTTTAATGTATCCCCAGGTCTTGCATTATAGGTTTGATACTGTACAAAGCATTCCACTTCCCAGAGGTTAATTATATTGTTCATCCATGCTTAACCCCAGACAATGCTACATTAATTTGTCATTGAGGCTGTAGATGAATGCAAGAATAGACTTACAGATCCAACGGAGCTGAGTCAAGTAATTTTTTTTATTTAAGATTTAGTCTTGAATCTTAAGAGGTACATTTTTAGTTTTAGCGTCAAGGTTAACCACACTCTTCAAATACTGCATGTCCAGAACCTACAGATTACTTGAAGCGGCAGGCGGAGTTTCGACAAGTTGTGCGCCTGATGAATGAAGTGACTCCTAACGCAGTGCCATCTCAGAGTTCCCTTTCCAGTGGATTTCAAATGCCAAGAGAGACAGACACAGAAAGACAGATAAAGAAATGAGTATATACCACTCCGTTCAGCAGTTCTTTTATTGTTGTCTAGGTATTAAATTTGTGAATGCTTTTTTAAAACATTTCTTGTATTATTTAAGCTAAAGTCAAAATTAAAAAAAATCAAATGGTTTTAGTCAACTCATCCACTCCTCAGCTACATGCCCATTTAATCACTAATCAAAATGCTTATCCAACATGCTGTTCTCCTGCAGACCGTGAACTCAAAAGCACTGTCAATTATGTGGGAAGCATCAATTTTGTGACTGACACTTCAGTTGATCTTACTGTGCAGCTTTCAATATTACTATGCAGCAATTATTATTGCACGAGATACAAGCATGGTGAGCCGAGGGGCTTCCATTAGTGCTGAACTGATCAATGGTTCAAGATGGGTCTTGAGAACTGGTTACTGGTCAGCAGGAGTCACTGCAGCCCACCCAAGGGGGGGGGGGGGGGGGGGAGGGGAGCATGCTGTCAAGAGACTGGTGAGCAGAAAAAAAAATTCTCCCGGTAATTCTAATGTAACCTGCGATCGCATTGTGTCTGGCACTGATCAGGAACTGAGATTATGTGTAGTGAAGGAGAGAAAGAAAGGAGAACAGGGGAGTAAATCAATTTTTCTTAGTGACGATCCAATGCAGAGCTCTGTAGAAGATCTGTGGGGGTTTTGTTGGGGGGTCTGAAGGTAGTCTGGAAACCTGGAGGTGGAGAGTGGAAGTTGCTTGGGTTGGAGGGAGCTGGGTAAGGGGCCCAGCCAGCTCTGTGTGAGGGAATCTGTGTGTTGAAGGGATTACTGTGTCCTGTCTGTGCTGTTGTGGGGCCATCTACTTCTGTCAGTGTCTGGAGCGACTTCAGCCAGTGTGGAGGGTTGTCATCTTGCAGAGTATCTAAACTGTTCCCTGTGGACGCTGGGACACCTGCAGAAAAAGAAAATATGTTAATGTTGTTTTTAGTCATACATTAGTAGAATCATACAGCTGTCTCTTTGAAAGACCTATCAACTTGGGTCCTATCATTGCAATCTTGTCAAATTATTTCGTCAAATATATTAGATTCTCATTTGGAAGTGGCTATTGAATCAGCTTTCATCGTCCTTTCAGGTAGTGCATTGCAGGAACTTCTGAAATCTTTATACATCCTCCAAGAAGTTGAACCATTAGTCTCAATTTGGGGGCAGCTTCAACTTCAAGCTAAATTTTTACAATCAGTAAAATAAACACAAAACTCTGTCTGAAATACTTTGATTAACTATTGTCCTCTTGTTTACTGGCTCTTCGTTGGCCAAGAGGTCATGTAACTGCTCAGACCAGGAAAGTTTCAAACTCAAATTCAAGGTCGAGTCAGGAGCAATTAGAAAATTGCAAAGGTTGAAAACTCCATTTCGTTTGGAAACAAGGTGGCTAATATCAGAAGCTCTACCCCAACTTTGCACTGAATTGAAGGGAAGCTAAGTAATTCAGAACTTGAAATTACCTGATGACAGACCTGATGTGTACAAGTTGAACACTGAACAAGACTTCAGCAGATGAAGTTTGAGCTCATGACCAACCAGGTTTAGAGTGAGAGATAAACAATGCTTCGGTTTGGCCTTGATTATTGAACATGGAACAGTCGTGTTGGAACAGGTCCTTCAGTCACGATGATGTGACCAATTAATTACGTTAGTTAAACTAAGAATCCTTTCTGTCAACAATATCCATAATTATTCTATTTTCTGCATATTCATACACCTATCTAAGAATATCTCCATGGCTTTAGCCTCCACGACCACCTTTGGCCGTTTATTGAACTGTTTAAAAAACTGTTGCAGCAGATTGCCTTTAAACTTATCCGCTCTCACCTTAAACACATGCCCTCTGATGTCAGCATTTCAACTCTGAGGAAAAGTGATACCTGCTATCAATTCTATTCTTCTCAATCTTATAAACCTCCATCAGATCTCCCAACAGCCTCTGGCGCTCCAGAGAAAATAAATCAAGTTTGTCCAGTCTCTTTATAGCACAAGCCCTCTAATCCAGGCAGAATCCCAGTAAACTTTTTCTGTACTTTGCATATCCTTCTTACAATAGGGGTGACCAGAATTGAATGCAATACTCCAGATGTGGCCATACAAGAGCTTTATAAAGCTGCAACATAACTTCTTGACTCAAACTGAATTTCTTGAATAACGAAGGCAAGTGTCTCATATGCTTTCTTTACTACCCTGTTTGGTGTAGCTATCTTCAGGGATCTATGGACTTGGGCACCATGAACACTCTATTGGAGGGAGTGATAATTCAAACAGGATTCAATATAAGTATTGCAACAATTCCAAGCTAATTATAGGGCCAGAAATACAGACTGGGTAATATTCTCATTCAGCTAAAAATATGTGTTTTAATTATCCACAAGGGAAAGAAATGATGAAAAGGAAATCAAGAACAGAATGCTCATTGAGTCAATGAATATCAGGAACAGTGTGTTCTCCTGATATCTTGGTTGATACTTGCTCCTGAACCAGAATACAGAGCTGATGAAAACTCAGATGCAATATGGCTCGTATATTTTGCTACAATAAAAACCCAAAAGTGATAAAATCTTTTGCACATTTGAGTAATTCCTTTTGCATCCATAATGTTTCACTGTCCTTGACAGCAGTCACATAGGTTTCACACAATGCATTTAAGCTACACAACTCAAAGCATCCCCAGTTCTACAAATTCACTTACAAAAGATACATATGCTTTTCTAATGCAGCTACTGGGCTCAGTGCATTGTCAATTATTTATGAAAGCATTGCACATCAAAAATCCTATACTGATTAGTGCATTCAACTGTTATGGCGAGACAGCCCATAAATGGGGTTACATTGCAAAAGAGAGTCACCAACTTTATTATATAGCCCTCACTAAATCTCCATGCTTAAAAAGTAACAGATCAAAACCTCCTGGCGGGTGTTCTCCATTGCTGGAGTTTATTGCTTCGGAGGAAATTGTCACATTCTTCTACTCTCCTATTCAATGAAACAACTCAACATGCTTAGAGAGGTAAAAAGGAATGGTGAGCCATTTATCATTCTGCTGTGCCTTTTTAACAATACAAACAGTTTAAGTGAACACAGTAGTAAAATTTTACATACCCATTATACTCCACTGAAATCCTAGTGGCAGCACAATGAAATAATAGGAAAGGAAATTTATTAAAAGACTATCTATTGCCTGAAGGTTACTCATCGATTGGAAATGAGTTTCCAGACATTTAATTCTGTAGATTATTGCTATCATTCCATGATTCTGTTTACTAACAGCTAAAGGATGGAATTCAGTTGTAGGCATCAAGCCAGCGGGGGAGTCTGAATTTCATCAGCTCCTACAGACTGTGATTTATGGATAGGGGGTGGCACGTTATTCCTTCGGAGGAAGGTTTTGCATCCTTCTACTGTTGTATTTGTTAAAAATAATGACTACTGAAAGAGGTACTGCTGGTGACTAATGAAACAACTTATCAAATAAATTACAGCACTTTATTAAACCATTGTTAACAATCTGTCACTAATATTTTATAGACCCAGAAACCAACATTATGTAAGCAGAGTTTGGAGAACCTAGAGCGAAAACTTCACTTGTCACCTCTTGCTTCTTACTGACCAACAACCACTCTTTGACCCCAAACACTTTGTGCTTACTTTGGCTGAGTTAGTTCAATGGATGGAAGCATTCTTTTCTGTCTTGCTTTGGGATTCCACTCAAAGTACAAGCTTGCACTTGAAATGACAAGGCTGGTATGTCCAAGGACAGGTATCACCAGACTTCCACATTTCTCTGCGAAGGACTCTGATCAGTAATCAATCAGCTATTTCTTCACCACGTTATGGAAGCTTTTGAAAGGGTGCAGAGATTTACCAGGTTGCTGCCTGGATTAGAAGATGACAGGCCACTTAGAGGTGTCTAAGATAATAAGTATAGAGTGGACAGCAAATGCCTTTTTTCCCTAGGGACACAATAGTTAATACAAGAGGGCAAACTTTTAAAGTGCTTGGAGGAAAGTATAAGGAGGGGGAATGTCAGAGGTAGTTTAATTTTTAAACACAGAGTGGCAAGCGCATGGAAAACACTGCCAGGGTGGTGGTAGAGGCAGACACATTAGGGACATTTAAAAGACTCTATACAGGCATATGGATGAAAGAAAACTAGAGGGTTATGTGGGAGAGAAGGGAAAGTTTGGCACAACATTGAGGGCTGAAGGGTCGGCAGTGTACCGTATTTTCTACATTTCCTCCAAACACTGCAACATATTGTACCATAGTGATCCAATACTTATAGCATAAGAGACTACCCAGCCAATCAAAATCCTTGTTCCTTATTTAACCCTCCATCACAACTTCATACAACCCCATCAACGCAACCATCTATTGCTCTCTCGTGTTTATCTACCTTGATGAATGTTTGTACCACTCACCTGAAAAACTGTATCTCATATCATATACAATGCTCCACTACTTTGCAACTCTAAATTCGTTAAGTTTCTTAGCAAGCTCAAGATAACTTTGCTTTTCATCCAAAATAAAATGTGTTACTCTGTAAGCCTTTTTATACCTGAAAGTGACATTAACCTTCATCGATGCTGAAAGAATTTGCGCACTTGTACTTCTAAGATCCCCCGCTTCTGCTCCAGGTACTTGTTTCCCAAAGCAGTTGTGTGGCGAACAGTATTCTGACTAAAATGTCCTATTTAGCTACACTGATATTTATTTGCCATTTGTTCACCAATTCAGTGAGTTTAATTATCCTCTTGAACTTGGCTGTGGTGTCTCCTCTCAGCTACATACCACCCACTTTATCGGCAAGCAGTATCAGCAATATTTTCCTTATAATACCATGGATTAAATCCATACTATTAAAGACTCTCCACCTTATCCATTGCCACCAGATTTCTTGCTTTTAAAATACATCTTGAACATGGCAAAACTAGTCACACAAATACTACACCTATAGTTATTATACAGATAACTATATAAAAAACTTTCAGCCTGGCAGTTTTGTGCTGCTCCAGTGGAAAGCAACCTTTTTCATTTGATATCAACATATCCTTTATCCCTGCTGTACTTATCCAGCTTCCCCACAAGTACATCTGTTACTTACCTTTTTACCCAAGATACCCTTGAATTCCTTATCTGATTTATTTTTGACTCATAGTTATGACCTCTCAGTTTGACTCTCATAGTTAGGATCCAAGCCTTCAATGCATTCTCCTGAATTAACCAATTTGAATAGCACTATAGTTAGCATTCAATCCAAAACTCTCACTTCACCAATAACACTAATACATTTGTCTACCTTATACTCCAACCTCCTTTTATACTATTTGATTAAAAGGCCCAAGTATTAAAAAAGCAAAAAACACACAGGAATTATTTTGGAAACAATGTCTTTCAAAGTCTCATCAACAAGGATACTGTTTCAATCAAGACTGCAGAAAGCTAGTAATTTATACCACCACCAGAAAACATTCGGTGCCATTCCAACTTGTTATAATATACAGTTGCAAGAAAAAGTTTGCGAATCCTTTGCAATTACCTGTTCTTCCGCATTACTCACTCTTAAAATGTGGTCTGATCTTCATCTAAGTCACAATAATAGATAAATATAATCTGCCTAAACTAAGACACAAACAATTGTACTTTTCATGTCTTTATTGAACATATTGTTTTATCATACACAGTCCAGGCTGGAAAAAAGTATGTGAACCCTTGTATTTAATAATTGGTAGAACCTCCTTCAGCAGCAATAATCGCCATCAAATGCTTTTTGTAGCTGCTGATTAGACTTGCAAAACGGCGAGGTGGAATTTTAGACCATTCCTCCATACAAAATTGTTTCAGTTCATCAATATTTCTGGGATACCTTGCACGAACCTCTGGATCATGCCACAACATTTCACTTGGGTTAAGGTCTAGACTCTTACTTGACCATTCCAAAACATGATTTTTCTACTTTTCAACCCATTCCGCTGTTGATTTACTCTTGTGTCTTATTGCGTCATCCAACTTCTATTAAGCTTCAGGTGATGGACCGCTACCCTGACATTCTCCTGTAAAATGTCGTGAGACAATTTTTAGCTTGTTGTTCCCTCAATGACTGCAAGCTGTACAGGTCCTGGGGCAGCAAAGCAGCCCCAAACTATGATGCTCCTTCCACCATGCTTCACAGTTGGGATGAGATTTTGGTGTTGGTGTGCAGTGCCCTTTTCCTTCCAGACATAGTGGTGTGTATTTCTGCTAAAAAGTTCAATTTTTGTCATCTGTCCTCAGAACATTGGAGAGCAGTGGTTTCCTCCGTGGTGTCCTTCCATGAACACCATGCTTGTTCAGTGTTTTTCTTATAGTGGACACATGAACAGAGATTTTAGCAAGTTCTACCGATTTCTGCAGGTTTTTTGCAGTTACCCTTGTGTTCTTTTTCACCTCCTTCAGCACTGCATGTTGCGCTGTTGGTGCGATCTTTGCAGAACGTCCACTCTGAGGGAGAGTAGCAACAGTACTGAGTTTCCTCCATTTGTAGACAATTTCTCTTACCGTGGACTGTTGAACACTCAGGTCCTTAGGAATGCTCTTGTCGCTTTTCTAGTTATAACTCTTCTTCTAAGGTCCTCTGAAAGTTGTTTTGATTGAGGCATGGTGCATATAAATGATCTTCCTTGAGAAGAGCAGGCTGTGTCAGTAACCTGACTTTAGTGTGATATATACATCTCCAATCTCATCTCATTGATTGGAACACCTGACTTCAAATACCTTTTGAAGAAAGCATTAACCCAGAGGTTCAGATACTTTTTTGAACTGAGACTGATTGTTTAAATGGTGTACTCAGTATTGACGAGTAGTACAATTGTTTGTGTATTTAGTTTAGGCAGATGGTGTTTGTTTATTATTGTGATTTAGATGAAAATCAGACTACATTTTATGAGTAATTAACGCAGAAAACCAGGTAATTGCAAAGGATTCACAAACTTCTTCTTGCAGTTGTAGTTCAAAAATATATGCTTGTATAAAGGAACATACACACACATTTTATGCGTTATTCTGAATTTCCAGCATCTACAGAATCTCTCATGTTAATGCTTTCATATAGTGCAACCTAAGGATGCATCAAAATAGTTTACAACCACGGGAGGACTTTGAAGTGTGGTCACATCTGGAATCTGACAGCTAACCTATGCGCACCAAGGTCCCACAAATAGAATGATAATGACCTTATCTGTTTTTGTGATGTTCACTCAGATACATTCAACACTGGGATAACGCCTTTGTTTGAAATCATGCCATACGATCTTTTTATACTGATCCAAGACATCACATCCTACAAATTGAAACCACAACCTTGGAACTTCAGATAGGAACTTATAGCGCCAACAGTCGGGGCTTGATTCCTGCCACTGAGCATGAAATGGACTTATAAGCGTTCAGAATCTGAAAGGGGCATACAAGTTCAAGAGGGGCACACAGTGTGAAGGCATACAGTCTTTTTCCTCAGGGAGGGTAGTGCTTTAAAAAAAACAGGAGATCAGAAGTGAGAGATTTAAAAAGATGCATCAAGGGCAGCTTTTCCAAGCAAAGATTGGGCTATATTTGGAATGAGCTGCCAAAATTAGCAGTTGAGGTGGGCACATTAACAATATTTAAGCCATCTAGATTAGCGTATGGATGGGAGAGGGTTAGATGGCAATGGGTTGAACACATGCTGGGCAACACGGTCACCTCAGACAAATTAGGCTGAAGGGCATATTTCCACACTGAATGACTCCAAGGCTCAAACAGGTGATAAGCAAGAAGAGAATAAAGGTAAAACTCAAGTGTGCTAGTTCAAGAGTATGACCAGGGAGAAAGATGAAGTTTGTGGCTAGAGTAATGAGTTACCCTTCTGGTCACTACAACGGTCAATTGAAAGACACACTTGTTCATGCAAAGGCAGAAGTTTGGGAAAAGCCAACATATAAACCTTCATCAAACCAAAAGCATGAGTTTGTATTGGAAGGGTTGGGTGTCATGTATATCTCAGAATTCTGGCATACTTTCCAATATAAAATAACATATTTAAACCCACATTAAATATCAGGATATAAGGAATTTGTTATTATTGAATTTCTGAATTATTAGGGGAAGCAAAATGAAGGGAATATTGCAATATAACCATTCCTGCAATATCAGAATATTTCCACCCTCATTTGTTTCAAACAAGTGGGCTAAACCTGAGACTAAGTGAGTGCCTTATATTAAATTATGTTTCAGTTCCGTTTGATTTTATGGCGAGACCACAGCAAACAATAGTTTAGACAAAAGGTAGACAGGCAGTCCCCATAATAAGGCTAATAAGGCAGATAAACTTTGATCTGCTACATGGGTTGTGAGCACCAGTGTAGATCATAGACAATGCTGGATATAATATTCTCCAGTGTTCAACTGGAACAATGGAACCGTAACTCAGTGCCCACTCCACAACTATTATAACAGCTCTTCTTGACAAATGGCTTTAATTACTGCAATGTCGAGAGAGATGGAGCTGATTCCGATATTCTAAAGACTGACAGAAAGGGAAGAAGTCCCTCTTGGGTGACGGCATGAAACAGATTATAACACAATACAAAACAAGCTGGATAGCTTGAATTTTGAACATTGTGCATAATTAGCGGAAGTTTCATAGAAATAGTTAAAAAGGTAAAAAAAACAGTTACTGTCTAAATGAGCAAATGAAATACAGAACAAATCAGAACACTACTATACATAATATAAACTATGAGTATTAGAAACCAATATTCATCGGAGGAATTCATCCAGTATATGCTGCCGTGTTCTTTTTGATTGACTGTAAATGAACAAAATCAGCGCAGACACCAGTGGACTACCTTCTTAAAATGCTTTCACTGATTCCATTACCCAAACTCTCATTTTCTTTGCAGCATTCAAGATGATTGTCGATACCTTCAAATTCTTTGTAGTTCCCAAAGTATTGAAATCATAATTTTTACTCCACGCTGTTTCGGGCATTTTCAAGTCTGAATGCTTGAAACCACTGTGCAAAACAGTTCCAACTTGTCTTACTGCTTATTTCTCGTCAACTATCAGTGAAAAAATTCACTCCTTTTTGATCACAAACACATGTAAGTGATGCTATTTAGAAACTGTTCGCTCTAAGCATGGTGTAGTGTCTACCACACAAGTGCACGTGAAACTTCGTCAGTTTCCTGTCCCAATTAAGCGGTATCGGGTCCCAAACAAACAAAAGGAATCCCGGCTATTTTCTCGATTAGTTTTTGTTCTTCAGGAGTTGCCCCAACTAAGTGGTTGTCTTGCTTAACCGATGGCCCAATTAACTGAAATCCATTGCATTTAGAAGGAAACCAAAGTAAAGCAAGTAGAAAGGAGAATGATCTGAGGCTGACCAAATGCAAGCGAAGCATTTAGCACACCAGATCAGACTTTTCATTCAACTTGGCTAATAATGCATTAGCAATAGTGGCTGTAAAGAAAGAATCAGAATCCTTTATTATTGCCAAGTATATGGACACATACAGGGAATTTGATGCCAGTTTCCCTGAGCTCTCGCTGTACAGAGCCATGTAGATTGGCCCTGAGACCTTGCTACATTAGCATTCAAAACACAATTCCTCTGGTGTGTTCTAATAGTTAGATGCCAGAATATTTCTTCTCACTTACTACTATTGATCTTGCCTTTCCTGTTTAACAATCCAACCCTAGAAACTGATCATTATGAAAACTTGAATAACCATATCTCAAAACTGCTTTCTTATTCCTATCCTCTAAGGTGCAAAAGTGACAAACATAAATCAATGATCAAATAAAAGTTAAGTAAATTTACTACCAAAGTACGTATACCTCACCATATACAACTCTGAGATTCATTCTCTTTTGGGCATGCATAGTAAATCCAAGAAACACAATGAATCAAAGACACACCCAACAGGACAGAAAAAGAACCAATGTGCAAAAGACAAACAGAATATACAAGAGAAGAAAGCAATAATAATAAATAAGCAATAAATACTGAGAACATGAGATGAAGAGTCCTTGAAATTGAGTCCATAGGTTGTGGGAACGGTTCAGTGGGGCAAACAAAGTTATCACCTCTGATTCAAAAGTCTGAGGGATAATAACTGATTCTGAACAGAGTGGTGTGGATCCTGAAGCTCCCTTACCTTCTTTCTGATAGCCTGGATGGTGGGGGGTATCTTTGATGATGGATACTGCTTTTCTGTGACATGCAGTATGTGCTCAATCTGCACAGCTGATGCAGCAGCCATTATATTTATACAAGTGGTTGGTAGGCCAACAGTTGAAGTGTTTACGATAGCTATTTTAATAATTAGGCACTTCAGGGAAGAGCAACCATCAATGACTCAGTTATAAATTTACTCAATTGCAAACTGAACTGCAGAGATTAGTAGAGTCAGGTAGTTATTTCCACTCAGTCAAAGGTAGAGCAGATGTTAATTTGATTGTACACTTAGGAGGGGAGGTGGCAAGAGGAGAACAGAGTGAAATGATATTATTACATTCTACACTGACCTGACTAACCAAACAGCCAAGCATTCAATATCACAAAAAGAACAGGAGCATAAAATATGAGAATCACCAGACAAGCTTACCGAGGTATGCTCACCTGGCATCCGTGCTTCTGAAATAATTTACTTCCATGTGTTCAAGTTTTAAAAATGAATAGGCCCAAGTATCCTTTCTTCCACCTACCTACACTCATTCAAGGGTACAGTGGTTGGCAAAGCAGATGATGGCCCATTTTAACCTCTGTCAAACTCACCTGCCAGGGTAGGATAGAAATGAAGACTGCTTGTGAGTGTCCCTGAGAAGACTGAGTGAGCTCTCTTCCATTCAATTCAAACTTTCCCCAAAAGATTATATCTACAGTATTGAAGCTTGGGGTAACATTCCAGAGATTTAAAAGTTAACAATTTAGATTATAAACAGCTCAATAATGTTAACAATTTAGATTATAAACAGCTCAATAATGGATTAGCAGTGCTTCCCAGATAACTAGAAACTTGGCTGCTTATGAATGTATTTGGGAAAATATCACCTTCCCAATTGTTACCACCAGACTGCCATGATATCAACTATTCACTGAGGTTCAAAGTTCAATTTACTACCAACATACATACATGTCACCATCTACAACCTTGAGATTCATTTTCTTGCGGGGATACTCAATAGATCTATAGAATAATGACCTTAAAAGAATCCATGAAAGACCACCCAACTTGGGTGTTCAACGAGAAGACAAACTGTGCAAATACAAAAAGGAAATAATAATAATAATAATAAATAAGCAATAAACATTGAGAGCTTGAGATGAAGAGTCCTTGAAAATGAGTCCATCGGTTGTGGATACACTTCAATGATAGGGCAAGTAAAGTTGAGTTATTCCCTTTGATTCAAGAGCCTGATGATTGTCACTAAACTTGGTGATGTGGCTCCTGTAATTTCTTCCTGATGGCAGCAGTGAGAAGAGAGCATGGCCTGGGTGGTGGGGGTCCCTGATGATGGACGCTGCTTTGCTGTGACAACATTTTATATAGATGTGCTCAGTGGTGGGGAGGGCTTTAGTCATGATGATATCCACTGCTTTTTGTAGGATTTTCGGTTCAAGGGCATCAGTGTTTCCACACCAGGTTGTGATGTAGATAGTCAATATACTCTCCACAGCACATCTGTAGAAGGTGTGTAGAAAAATATGATGTGCAGACAAGCTGTGAGAAAAATGGCAGGAGATAGTCTCTCTGTATGCTCGAAGATTCCGAATGTCACTGACAATACAAGCACTGCCAAACACCTCTTAACACCGTTGCCTTACAATTCAAATATTTGCAGGAAATGTTATGTTCCTTACCCTCAGAGGAAATGGGGAGGATCCCAAATGTCATCTGTCACCTCAGTTAAAGAAAGACAAGAAACACAAGCAAACTCAGAAAGAGATTCAAAGTCTTTAAAATCTACTAATAGAGAAAATATTTGCTTTATCATTGAAGAAAAGTTCTAAAGTAATGTACAGATGAACCAAAACGGCACTTTGCAGTAAACTGTAAGAATATGCTTTACAGAACATGGTTATCAAGTATTTTGAGTTATTTTAGGCTGTTCAGACAATGCACCCAACTCCATCCACTAAGCCTTTTTCTTTCAGCCTTCCTTTGTCACATACAAATACAAATGTATGTATAAAATTTTAAATATTGCTGAGACACCAGTAGTTTAGCTTATTTGAAGTGCAAGTAATGTGACAATAATCTCAACTGAAATCATGGCAGAAAAGAATTGTACACTAACGACCAAATCTGTGAATCACATTTGGCTCTCATGGACACAGGAACAATAATCATCCAATACAATCTGATCAGCAAAATGCATAAACTTGAAAGTGAAAAAATTTAGCTGTCGACTCGAGGGTATTGGGAAAGCTACAGTAAGGTATCAGATATTTACTGGAAGGAGATCCAGTTACAGAAATGAAGGATAAGCCAACATTCCAGACCAGTCGTCTTTCAAAAAAAAACTTCATTAATGCAGCATCTTTCACAAGCTCAAGAGGACCAAATCACTTAAGTATACCCACTCTTCTTGATACAGAAAATATTGCAGGCAATTTGCATAAAGATCCCACAGAGAGCAATGAGATAAACATCTGAAAAATCTGTTTATCTCTTCTGATAGAAGTGTGAATATTAAGGAGGCTTGGAAGAAATTTCTTCAGCTAATGCTATTGAATTTTTCATGCCTATTTGAAACAATGGATGGGCAGTCATTAAGCAACCTTCTGAACTCACCTTCTACAAACTCAGTCCTATATAAGGATAACCAGAGAGTATGGACTTTGATTATGTGGTAGTGGGTGAGGTCAACTACTGCATTAGCACATGAGAAAGAACAATTATTAAAACTGAAAGAGAAGAAAACAATTTTGCTGTTTTTAGAAATGAATGTATTTTGCACACTGGCTTACAAATCAAATAATATTAAGGGAGCATGTTCAGGTGTTAGTGATTAAGCTGGGGATAGTCTATACAACAATGGTACTATTCCATCTCAGTATCAGAGGAGAAAACATTCCAGTGGATCAGTGGTAAACAAAAACATGGGTCCACTCAAACATGGACTTCCAATTCCCAACACTAATGCTTGCATTCACCTGCATTGTTTAAGGCTGCTTAGCTTCAGTGGCAAATGAGCAGCCAAGACGTTGTTTCCGTAGGTAAAAGGAGCAAAGTCAATGCAAGCTAATGCTATTCACACCGTACATGAATGGGACAAGACAAATTGAAGTATGCCTGCTGTCACTCAATCCCCATTACAGATTTTACTAGGGTGTTGGTAATGGGAGCAGGAGTTATAACAGAACCAAGTAGCTTCAATGGCAAAATAAATTTGCTGAACATAAATAAAAATAAAGGCCTGACCACCAGTGCACTTAACTTATGCACAGAAAACATTTCAAGCATAAGAGTCATAGAGCTATACCGCATGGATACAGGCCCTTCAACCCAACCAGTCTATGATGACTATGGTGCCCACCCAGCTAGTCCTATCTGCCTGCGCTCAGCCGTATTCCTGTCTGAAAAATATACCTATCCAAGTATTTCCTAAACACTAATGTTCCTGTCTCAACCACATCTTCTGGCAGCTTGTTCCGTATATTCATCACCCACAGCATGAAAACTTGTTCCTCAGGTCCCTTTTAAATCATTCCCTGCTCACACCAGATCTACACCTTCAAGTTTGGGACTCGGAAAAGACTCATCATCCACCTTATCCATGCCTTTCACCAATGAATCTCTGAATCAGGGGCAAGATTGCAATTGACTATATCATAACTGATAAAAGTCTCTCTGATCTAAACACGATACATTATACAAGCTAGAATAATTCAGTGCACTGCCTTCCAGAATGCAGACCAGTTGATGGTCAGGTTTGACAATATGCACAGGCCACTTGCTGTGCTGGAGAAGCTTTATTTTAGAATTTCAAAAGCACAGCATGGTACAAACAATTTCACGACATGCTGCCAAATGCCACAAAACTATAAGTACCCTCCAGGTGACCTCACCTTTCTTTGAGCACAGGAATCAAAGCTAACTAAGTACATGAACATTATCAGTCTTTTCTGAAAAGCTCAGGAGGCATTCACCTTGAAGTTTTGAATATAAAACGGGAAGTCTCTGTGTATTCAAAAATACATAGCAGCCATAAGTATTACACACACACACACACACACACAAGAATAAATGACAGCAAGAACAGTTATTTTCCACAAAAATGTTTTCAGTTTACACATTCTACATTTTTCCAAAGCAGTGTTTTAGAAACTTCATGTGGCAAATTTTACTTTCCTAGAAAAAGGCTCCATTCATAACATGGGATTTCTCTGCTCCCATCCAAAGAGATGTGTTTATAGCCCATCCCTGGCTTAACCCAAAATCGACATATTGCCCTAAAGTTGTATTTCTTTCTACTTATTCTCCTCAAACCTTGTATCAATGAGGCAGAGCAGTAAAGCAGTTCAGATATTGTGATCCACTTCACAGAATACCAGTACAGTTCAGTGACTGGATTCATGGGCATGTTCTACAGCCCCAGTTATAATTTGTTCTATTTACCCAAATTCTAACATTACTCTCCACATTCTTAAGAGGTCACAGATACAGCTTGCCATTTTGTCCATTGATCATGTGCCAAATTTTTGAAAGGCTTTCCAACTGGTCCTACTCAACACATCTTCTCAGATCTCTGTTTGCAATACAAATCCAATTCTTCTGGAATTATTTTATATTGAGCAGAATGCAAGAGGTCATTTAAGTACAAGAACATCACTACTAAATTTCTGTTGTGCATTGCTCATAACCTTTTTAGTAGAATTAACTGGCATGGCTTGCAAATCACAAATAGGACAATGGGAGGTTTCCCCTCTCCATATTGTACCCGAGGTTCAATGCTAACTGAACACTGGCTGAGAACTGAACTGGTACCAGTCTGGTCAGTGCAACACTGCCATCTACTTTATACTCACTAAAAAAGCAGAACTTCTAAAACAATTGGAATTTGAGTGATGGATTTGAAAGTTCAGTAAGGTGCCTCAACTGGTAGGCATGAACCAAATGTCAGAAGAAGTTGGGTTTTGATTGTTAATAAAGGATGATTTTGACTTAAATTAGTGCAAATGACTAAAACATTGTTAGCTTATCAACAACCTTGCTTAGTCAGCCACTTGAAGTAGAACAACACTGCAATTTAACTTCAATCCAAGATACAGGTATGCGTTGCTTAACGTCCACAATACGTTCTGTGAAATGGACGTTATGCGATTTGGACGTTGTGCGAACACCATATTATATACTTAGCAAACCTATTTTAGTGTACTTGTATTGACTAAATCCATGTCATTAGCAATTTCTCCATATCTGATATAGGTCCCTCTCACATTTTCGTGAGCCTTGTAGTTTTCAGTGAAGCCGATCCTTTAACAGCTTTGAGAATTTTTTCTTTGCTTTTCAGGATTGTCGTGATTGTCGAGTGCAACATGCCTAAATCCCGAGCAATAGCATTCACTGGTTTTCCACCTTCATATTGTTTAATAACCTCTTGTCTCACTTCCAATTCAATACTTTTTCTTTGCCTCTTGCAGCTGCTATCACTAGGAGTGGTTTTGCTGCATTTTGAAACCATGATGCACTTTACGGTAATATTTTCAAAAGAAAATTAAACAGAGATAACGCTACTACACTCAAGAGATGCGCGATACACGAGATTGGTTATGTCTGCTACATCACGTTCTCCGATCCGGACTACAGACGTATATGCGATCAGATGTTGTCCGAATGGACATTAAGCGGCGCACACCTGTGTTACAGCAATGACTAAAACAATCCCAGCACTTCAAAGGAAATTTCACACCAACCATGCATTTCGCCAGCATGAGTGGAACAGAACAAACAAGACAGAAACTATACAAAAAGAAGAAAAGTGGGGGAGAAGCAATGGGGGCACTGAAGAACCCAAAGTTAAAAATAGCACTTCTCATTTCCCCGATATAGTTGTCAGCCATGGAAGTGCTGAAGTACGATCAGCATTGCATTGTGGTAATGCAGCACTCACTTGCATTTAGCAAGGTCCAACAAACATCAAATAACCAACGGCTTGAAGTCTGAAGGATGAAGCTGCAGGAGATTTTACAGACAGGAACAGAATATCTGAAACATGCAGTCTCCTGAAGCACAATTAGCTCAGTAAGGTCAGCCTGGAATGCTCTAACCTTTGAATTCATGCTGTCATCCAGTTTCAATGGGCACATTTGTCCTCATTAAGTTGCAATAATGGCCTGTCCTATAACCTTAATCCAGCCCACCAGCCCAAATTCAAATCTGCTAACCTCTGCTAGTTCACAGTATGAATGTATGTTGCCACTAGCTGCCTGCAAGGTGTGATTCTGCAGTATTATATCTTCAGCTGGAGTACCATTAGTTTTCTAAATATTCAGCTAGCTGGCTGTATCTGAGACAAGTGAAACAAAAGTTCCAGGTTAAAGAGGAACATTTACTGCATCCTCCTCCACAACCATTGCCCAGCATGCTGAGTGATTCCAGCAGTGTGTTTTTATTTCAGATTCCCGGCACATGACATTTTAATTTTAACTTTGAGCTTGCTATAGGATTTGCACAGAAAAAGATAAGATCTACTTGAAGGGGTGACTATAGTTCAGACACCTCCCCTTGCCCTCTCAATCCTGGTGAAGGATCTTGGCCCAAAACGTCAACAGCTTGCTCTTTTCCATAGATGCTGCTTGATCTGCTGAGTTCCTCCAGCATTTTGTGTTGCATCCAGCATTTAATTATAGTTGAGATTTTATTTATTTGCGGATGAACTTCCGCTGATGAGTTGAGGCAATACTGCCAGTGAACAAAAGATACAAATAAAGTGCATTTTAAGCGCATCATTAAAAAAATAAAGAAACTGCACTAACTGAACTTTTCAGTCACCTTACTTGGGAACCAAGCAGATTTGTTACATCAATTCAAAATGCTCTCCATGCAGAGCACAAGATTGGAAAGGTAAAAGCAAGTGTACATGAAAACAATTATCTTTCCATCACCTGCCACAGTGTGCGGAGCTCTACAAAGGTCAGCTTGAGATTCGGTAAGACCCGTTTTTAATCTGGTTTAACCCGCACAGAATTACTGTTCAACAATACAAATCAGAAAACATATCAAACAGGGAAAAACAAAACCTGCAACTCCATTTACACCAACAGTCCCTGAAATTATGGAACAAAAAATCCCTTTGGTTGTTGATTTCAAAATTGAAAAATCAAAATCAATGCTGATTCGACCAATCAATATTGGTTCATAATTTGGATGTAGATCAAGTCTGAACCACTGGATTAAAGGAGTGAGCTGAATGGAGATGATTGGTTGGCCTCACCTGTTATAATTGCTGGGTCCATCCAGCTACTCCCACTCTCCCAGTTCAGGCTGGTGCTGTTGGCTGAGGTTGCTGCTGCATGGTTCACTGAAGAGCAGGAAGCAGCATTTGGTAGTCCCCCAAAATTGATGTTAATATTTGGTAACAGTGCCCGTAGACCATCCTGCCACTCTTTCACATTTAAACTTGCCACATTACTGCCGCTGTCTGAAAAAAATAAAATAAAATGAAAGGAAAAACAAAAATTAACTGGGCATTGCCAGATAAGTTTTGGATTTTATTGGTCTTGAATCCATGCCATTTTCAAGGAGGGGAAAACAACATATTTAACAATTGATTTGCATGCATACAATGACTCTGCTAGGATGAGTTTGCATACACTCAATTCTGGGGACCCTATTTCTTGCTTTTTTCAATAAAGCAGAAGTCCTATTTCTGTACCAATGGTTACTTGCTGGCCTGCACTGCACTTCAGTGGTTTAAAAGCATCCTTTGAATCCCATCAAGTTCAGTCACAAGGCTAATGTCTATTCCCTAATCTTCATGCCTCGAGATCACATGTTTATTTCATTCCATGACCCAAAACCACCTGCAATGCCTTGACTGGTGTACATTCTGCCTTTTAAAATCCACACATGTGCTCAGCAAATCCTACTTTATCCAGCACATTAAGATTTCAGTTTACTTAACCAATACATCTGCATTGATTCATGTGCCAAAAGCAATCTGAAATCACTGTACTGGAAACACTCAAATTAATTGCGTAAAGTGATTTCTGTGAAATTTTTAACATGTGCTCAACAGATTAGCTCAAATGATCAACACCTAACTTTATTTTCTTTTACAAGCCCTGATAATTTGTCGGAATGCAATCAACCTGAGCTCAAGAGCACAGCAAACTGCATACCACCAAATCCAGAACAAAAATGCTATGCATCTAACCCAAGAACATACAGTTCCAATTTTTGAATCCCAACAATAAACTGGAGATTTTGTCAACTGAATTTTCCACCTCCTTTCTACTCAGAAAGTGAGAGAATAAATGAGTGGAGCTTTGGAAAAAGACCACAAGACATGGGAGCAGAATTAGGCCATTCAGCCCATCAAGTCTGCTCCGCTTTTCCATTATGGCCAATTTATTATCCCTCTCAACCCCATTCTTAAATGGGGTTAAATTCTTAATTTTTTAAAATTCTTTAAAGGGAGCTTCAATTTTAACTTCTGACCGTCAACATTTTTATTGTTTCAATCCTAGTTCTGTGGTGCAGTGATCAAGTCACTTGACCAACAGCTGAACTCCTGCACCACTGACTCAAAGACAATTTGCATCCAACAGCAACCAGCAAAATTCAAATTGTCCCTTTTTTAAAGAAACAATCATCATGTCATTAAATAGGCCATTTGACTACTTCGTTGTCATGGAAAAATACATCCAGTTCATTAATGTTCTGCGGGAAGAATCTTTCTTTCCTTGCCCAGTTTGGCCCATAATGAACTCCAAACCCATGATGTGGTTGACTCAGTTCAAGGATAATTAGGGATGGACAATCATTATCAGCATTGCTAGTAAAATTAAGTAAACATCAAACTTTAAATAATGTTGCTAGCAATGCTGACAGTGAATGTCCATCAAATAAACAATATGTTCAGTTGACAATTAAGACTCACTGACTCTGCACATAAACCAGAACTCATATTGTGATTGGGAGATGAGCAGGTTAGCTTTTTTTTACTTTGGCACACTGCTAATTGGATGAAAGTGATCAATATCAAGATAGGTAGCAAATCATAATCACAAGAGATTCTGCAGATGCTGAGAATCTTGAGCAACGCACAAAAACCACTGGAGGAACTTTGCGATCAGGCAACATCTGACTTGCTGAATTCTCCAGCATTTTGTGTGTGCTGCTCAGGATAGGTAGCAGATCCTTCTGGGAAGCTGCAATGACTACAATTCCTACAACAGCAGACATGATGTTGAGGGCACATATCTTTCTTAAATAATCTGATAATTCCCATCGAACATGAACTGAACTGTGTATAGCTTGGTGAAATCTCCATAATTAGCATCCATGAGGATTCTTGCCTTCTGTCACAGAAAAGAAACCAACTGTTGAGAATAAGCAGGAGGTACATCAACTAATTGTAAATGCAAGCTGTTCTAGGACTCAATAA